>NC_135156.1:17488006-17816756 GCF_050948215.1 Halictus rubicundus | reverse complement strand
AATATCGTTATTACTGCGGATACTTCGACGATATATAAAATTAGGGTTAAGACGATTAACGCTACCATGTTTCATTAATGTAAAATAGTCTACTCGTCTACTCGATGGTAAGTCGTTAACGTAAAAGAATATATATATGTATATATGTTGCAATAGAGTATATATATGTATATATATATATATATATAGATATATATATAATTGTACAGTAAACGCTTGGCTTCCTATATCCGTTATCGATGGATCCGCGGATGGATCGGGATTCGATCGAACCGATCAGGGCGCATCGGAAACCGAATTCGTTCGACGATTTCACGCGACGCAACGATCCCGACGTCTCGATCGCGACCCCGCTCGACCCGATCCCCATCGATTCCCCACGCGTTTTCCGTCCTCTCCTCTACCTCCCTTCACCCTTTTATCCTGACCCTTCGAATCTACCACGGTGTTTGCTCGCCGACAACAAATCGCTGCGCGTTTCGCGACCATACTCACGGAGGAACGAACGTTTGTGCATGATTCCACGACGACTAGACGCGTTCGATCGATCGCGCGTCCTACTTCCTATCATGGCGACGATCGTCGTTGCCGTCGTCGTCGTCGTCGTCTTCTTCCTCAACTCGTTTGCCCCTCGTCATTTTCCTCTTCTTCCACTACTCGTTCTCCCCTCGTTTCGACATTACCATGTTGGATCTCTTAAGATTATTGCCAACTTTGTACACGGTATAGATAAGAATGATCACTGCGATGACGATGGTACTAATCAGGGCGTGCTCATCTTGGAGCTGCGATCAACGGAATAAAGCGACGATAACAGCGGAGCTTGGACACACGTCAAGCTATGTCCATGCTGAAGGGAGGACATTTTCGTCACCTCTTATTGCCTTCTTCTTGATTCACCTAATCAAATTTTGCTTCAGTCTGGACGTGTAGCTTTACTTTGTAACGGAAGCGTTTCATACTGAAGCAGTCGGCAGAGGCCTGCTGGATGATCAACGATGCAAGAGAATATAGACACAACGGATTATCATAGTGGACTTGTTTTTTTGGACGAGTCGAGGGATGAAACTAGCACGAGACGCGTACGGTGTTTACTATGGAGACTTTTTTCCCATTTTCCAGAACTCAAGGATAACGTTAGGGGTAGCCATAAGCAATCAATTATTTGCAAAGAATTTGTAGAGCAGCCTGTGTCCAAAATATTCTAAAAGGTATAATTTTTATTACAACCCTGTAATAAAATGGCGGGGTCGGTACCTTCCGAAAATTTGCAGGAAGGATGGCTAACTGTCCTTGATAATGATGGAGATTATTAAGCCTGAGGACTCGAATGGCGACTGCAAGGCGCCACTAAAAATTGCTGTATCGTTATTGAAAATATTTTTTACACTATTAATGTTGTTTGTATTCAGTAGATTACTAAACACTTGAGTATTTTACGAGTAAATTGCACCATTTTTGTATGTATAACATGAAGAAAGAATATGTAGAAGAGAAATATTCTAGGTCGGAAGAAATGTTTCGTTTTGGAGTTAAAATAGCTTCGAGTGCAAAGGGTTAAAACCCTGAATTTACCACAAAGTTTGTTTTAGGTTACAAAACAATTGATTACTTATGGGCCCCCCTAATCCGTAAACTGTTACCATAGCTCCGATATGAAAGAAAGGGACCTCTGAGCAGCGTTTTTTATCGCCGCTCTCGTAGCTGCTATCGCAACTCCATCGTGAACGTAACCCTTTAGAAGTAATTCATGTGTCGTAACAAAGACAAGAGCGAAACAGCGATCTATCATCGCGATTCCCTCGAATTCGCTTTCTCCCTCCCAGGCACTCGGAACAGCACTCATCGGACATGCACACGCTCAAGCACACACGCACATATACGTCCGTACCGATTTCTTACCGATATCTCTTCCAAGTTCCTTGCCGTTTAGCCATTTCAACGTGTATCGTTCGCTCGCCCTTTCTTCCCCTTTCTCTCCCACTCTTTCATCCCCTAGTTTGTTGTTTCTCGGTAAACGGTGAATTTGTTCTTTTTCTTTTATTAGTTAATCTCACTTCGCCGAAGCTTCCCTTAAACGTTACGATTTGTTTTGTCAACACTGCTTTCCATTCGATCGCTCTTTATTTTTGTTCGTTTGTTTTCTTTTGTCTCAAAACATTCGCAAACTTACGACTTACGGTTTGAAAGTGGAATTGACACTCATAAGGTTATTTAAATAGTCTCTCGAAGTAATAATTGCACCGATGCGACACGACCCAGTAGTTTAGTCTACGCTCTCGACGGTTTGTCGCGATCAAGATTTCTAAAGCGTTCCCTCTGCTCCGTCGCGGCTCCACCCTTGCCCTTCTATGGCAAAACCGATCTTCTCGATCCCGATTCGATCGCGTGGCCTCCTTCCGCTTTCCGATTCTTCGGCTCGGTCGCGGGTCCCTTGCGCGAATCTGTTACCAATTTACCTCTCTCTCTCTCTCTCTCTCTCTCTCTCTCTCTCTCTCTCTCTCTCTCTCTCTCTCTCTCTCTCTCTCTCTATTTCTCGATCTACGTGTTTCGATCCCGAAGGCCGTTTCGTAGAAAACAGAGTCCCTGTAAACCGTGTTTCCCGAACGATTCGAATCTACTGTGCGTTGCCAGAGCGAAGAACGCCGAAAGCGGACGAGAAAGAAAGAAAGAAAGAGAAAGAGAGAGAGTGATACAATTAAGATCGAGAGAAAGATCGTTTCGTTCGTTCGTTAGGCCAAACCGAGTGCCGCGAGTGGCTGTCGATCAACACTGCCCGGCGAAACATTCGATGATGAGAAGGCGCGGTTCGATTTCTTCAATTCCTGTCGCGACGATTCGCCAAGGGACGAGGCTCGATCGGCGCCGGCGATACATACAAGATACAAGCTTGAATTCTGTCGAACGGAAACAGAGCCTCGCGTCGAGAGATTTCCCATCGAGGGATTTCCGCTTGCCGAGCGCTACGACGACTGAATACTGGAATCGGCAAGGCGCGTGCGAGGATGGGCGCTGCTGATTTTCAGAGCGATCGAGTTCTCTCGCGGAACAAGGACAGAGAGAAAAAGAGAGAGGGAAAGTGAGAAAAGTGTTTCGATCGCCCGTGGGAGTGACAAGGAGAGAGGGAGAGAGAGAGAGAACAGGAAGAAATCTCTCGAACGCGACGCGATCGGCGGGACAACGAGAGCGCCGATCTCGTCGACGGAACACCGAACGCGATCGGTTCCCGAACGCGAGACAATCTGTTCGCGGATCGGGATGATCGAGCGCGCACGCGCACGGTCGCTTACCCGACGATCTATTCGGCTCGTCGCAGAGGGATTACACGTAAACGTTCATCGTTATTCGTTAACGAATGATCAAGTAAATAGATCGTGGCAACGTAACTATCTATAAACTAACAATTATTATGCCCCTGTACAATGCAAAGTGATTTCTTTAAGTATCGGTAGTTTATCGTGTTCTCTTTTTTCTTTTTCTCTCTCTTTTCGTTTTATCATTATTATCGTGCTCTTCGTCCTCGTGATCGTCATCGTAGAACGCGTGTCGTACTTTCCTTTCCGCTTTTGTTCGTCTCTGTGTATACCATGATTCGTTTACGATTCATTTATCGTTAATTATTATGGTTGTCGGCAGCACGCGGCGATCGCCTAGCCCTCTCCGCGTTATATTCTAATCTCGCGTTTCCCTTCGCGCGAAAGGAAGTTTCTGTTTTGTTTTTTTTTTCTTTTTTTTTTTTTTTGTTGGTATTTTGTTTGTATTGTTATTGGTTTAGACGGGGGCGAGGCGAACGCGTGCCGTCGACACGACCGCCCTGCGGAATGCGGAAATTTCTTTTCTCCCCCCTCTTCTTCTTTTTTCTTTAATCGTTATATCATTTTGAAACATTAACCCATAATCTTTTTAAATATATGGTACCTCAACGTTCATATAATATAATCAACAAAACATTAACACGAACGTCGCTCGTTCCTTGCTCGAAAAGCGATTAGTTAATTGATAGTTCACGAGCAACAGGCGTCGCGAATAATAAATTATTATCGTTAATAGATTACTCTTTTCGACTGTGCCGACTAACTATTCATATATACATGTAACGCGTGGAGTGTGTGTTTGCATGTACGTGTGCACGCGTGTGTTTCTCTGTATCCTCTCGTGTACGTGTACTCGCGTTTCCACCGTGTCCGTGTGTGTGTGTGTGTGTGTGTGTGTGTGTGTGTGTGTGTGTGTGCGCGCGCGCGCGCGCGCGCGCTCGTTCGCCTATGCCGAGAACAACGAAACACCATCCCCCGTTCATCTTTCACGATCTCGCCTCGAAGAACAACGACGGTACGATGATCCTCATTTGCAAAGATGAGGGAGGATGTCTTTAACAATTAATTCTCGTTCTCGAACGCATCTCTGCTTTCTAGATACTTTCACGCGCGATTCGGCCGAGAAACAACGAACACATGCGAGAACGTTTAAGGGAAACTACACGCTGTAAAATGCAGACGAAATTCTGCGACTAGAAAACTGAAAATGGTGCTGAATAGAAATAAAATAGTGCTCTTTAGCGCGTTAAACGCTATGCCAGTCCCCCGGGGACTGCCGGTATACGATGCCTACAACATTAAAAAATGTTCACACTGTCAAGCAAGTGTTTTGCTTATGCACAGTCGCGTTTTTGTATTTAAACATAAATACAAAAGTGAAATGGAAAGCGTTTAACGCGTTTAACGTGCTATAGTAGTTGCGAGCGTTCTCGAGAGAAAAGCGAGAACAATTTAATCGACGCGTAACTTCCTGCGATACTAATCTTAACTGTCGAATTTATAATAGCAGAGCTTGAGTGACGCGTTTCGAACTGTTTCCTCGGAGCAAAATCGCGAAGGACGGTCTCCCGTTGTTATCGGCCAGTGTGTACGTGTTTTGAATCCGTGTGTGTGTTTTGTAGTGTACATGCGTGTGTGTTTTGGGCGCGCGAACGCATCTCCCCGCTCGTGTTGCTCTGTGTACTTCTATACGCATGTATACATTGTTTCGCGTACGTACGGTACATCGGTACGACCCAGATATTACCCTCGGCGCTTCTATTACCGTTAATTATTTTCCCCATAACACCTATATTATATTATTGCTGCAGCTTTATAGACACCGCCCTCTTTCCTCTTTCTCGCGCGTGCCTTCGCATTTATCCGCGTCGCACTCGCGTCCGCGCCGAATTCTCCGCGGCGTCTGTTTCACCACGGCGCGACGGCGAGACAGAGAGAGAGAGAGATACCGATCGTTCCAAAGACGATCTTCGCGAGATCGTGATCTGTAGTTCCCGGCTCTGAACTGAAATTACGACCGACGGAACGCGTCGATGAACGTAACGAACGAAACAAGGACAGAACACCATCGAAACGACTAACAAAAGAAACACGGTCCTAGCGGATCGGCGAAGCGCGTCTCAGGATGCGTCCCACTCCGATACAAGAAACGAAACCGGAAAACAGTGTCCGTATCTCTCACTGTTCCCTTATCGCACAACGCGTACCCCCCAAACCTTAACAAATCTAATTCTATACTGATAGCGGCAAAATCGCATCGAACGAACGCGTGCTTACCGGCAATTCTTTCTTAAACTGAGACCGACGGATTTGATGCGTCTACAAGAAAAATTGGTACGCGTGAAGTTCAACAGTAACAGTAGAAAGATTAACAAAATTGAACAACGTCCATATATATATATATTACTCTCTCAATGTGTATCAATGCAGAGAATGTTTGCACAAAGGCCCGCAGCCCGGTTCGAACGCGACAAACGCTTCGTTCGTTCGAATACATTTTGCCATGAGATTCTGTTCTCCTATAAAACGATTCCCAGAAAAAACCAACGTCCGACTTTGACGAAGGCATCCCTGAAGACGGGCTAGCAGAGTTGGACAGCGATCAGGACGCAGCCGTGACTTGTCGTCGTTTCGCTGAGCGTGTGTCGGTCGCGGCAACGTAAATGATTGGCGTAAACGATTGACGATTGGAATACCGGACATATCTGTCGCGTTCGAGAGGTTCGTCGGACCTTCACGAGGAACGCAACGCAAAACGAGCTGCCCGCGCTTTACCGACTAGCATGATCGGCCGTGTTCCGTGATTCAAGCGGAACAAACGGACATCCGCCATCCACCGCGCGGACGTACGCTTCGAGTAGTATGATATGTAGCGAAACACAAACGCATCTGTTGTCCGCACCTACTCCACGACAACCGAGAAACGCGAGAAGCTACGGGCTGTGTCCCGAAAGAAGGGACCCGAGGCCCACCGACGGAATACGGTGGTCGTGTACCGTCGGTCCACCTCGGGCTTCTTCTCCTGCAAAATGGACCGGAAGGTTCAACCTTCCACTGGGAACGACCAGCGAATTCCTCGGTTTTCTGCGAGCCGATTCTCGTTCTTAACGCGCTACTCGCCGGAAGCTTGCCGATCTGAGAGTATCGATGACAGCGAATCTTTACGTAATAGCAAAATTTTCTGCACGAATTGCAAACCGGAGGGAAATAGAAATTTATTTTCGGCCTTGACGCGATCGCCGAGTTTCGATCAGAGTTATTAATAGTTATTTGATAACGAAGTCTGCACTTCGTGGCAGCCGACGTGTTAATATGCTTAATAGATTGAAAATAATAGTGTATATAAATGCACACTGCTTGTCCAACTATAGCAGAGAAGAACTTGAAAATGTTCGTTCGACCCTCGCCGTATCGTGTACAGTTTCATTTCTCCGTTCGTGGCAAATTGGTACAAAGGTAAAATCAATATGGACATATCGGAGAACGATAATTATCGGGAACGTAAATAATTGACTCTGCAAATTTCCTCTTTCCTGGTGCGACGAGACCAGTTTGAAACGTGATCATTCTCGCTGTTCGCGATTAATGAATTTACGAGAACATACTATTCGTTCGGTGTACAAATAGTCCCAAAGAAGTGGCGTAAATTGTAGAATTGCGATCACCAGATTTACCATTGCTACCGAATAATGTTCCGAAAATTCTCAGATATCTAAGAACAAATTCTTACTCTGCAAATTTCCTCTTTCCTCGGCAAGGTGCAACGAGACCAGTTTGAAACGTGATTATACTCGCTGTTCGCGACTAATGAATTTACGAGAACATACTATTCGTTCGGTGTACAAATAGTCCCAAAGAAGTGGTTTAAATTATACAATTGCGATCACCAGATTTACCATTGCTACCGAATAATGTTCCGAAAATTCTCAGATATCTAAGAACAAATTCTTACTCTGCAAATTTCCTCTTTCCTCGGCAAGGTGCAACGAGACCAGTTTGAAACGTGATTATACTCGCTGTTCGCGACTAATGAATTTACGAGAACATACTATTCGTTCGGTGTACAAATAGTCCCAAAGAAGTGGTTTAAATTATACAATTGCGATCACCAGATTTACCATTGCTACCGAATAATGTTCCGAAAATTCTCAGATATCTAAGAACAAATTCTTACTCTGCAAATTTCCTCTTTCCTCGGCAAGGTGCAACGAGACCAGTTTGAAACGTGATTATACTCGCTGTTCGCGACTAATGAATTTACGAGAACATACTATTCGTTCGGTGTGCAAATGATCCCAAAGAAGTGGTTTAAATTATACAATTGCGATCACCAGATTTACCATTGCTACCGAATAATGTTCCCAAAATTCTCAGACATCTAAGCGACTACCGGGCGAGTGACGCGATATTCCAACGAACGGCTCTCTCGCTTCGCATTGTCCACATAGGTGGAAACTATTTCCGTTGCATTCGCGATGAAATTTGGTTCCCTGGAATTCGCTCGTCTTCGTACAGGCGTACAGAAGAAAAAGTCGGAAAGTCGGCCGAGTGAAGAGGTCGAAGCTCGCTTAAATGTTACGGTCGACGGACGCGTCCGTCCGTGTAATAGAAAACGAAAGGCGCGAAGAAAAGAAAACAGGCGTGGAAAGAAAGTGAGAATAGGTGGAGAGGACTACGGGACAGAGAGAATAGAGAGAAAGAGAGACAGAGAGAGACAGACAGTGAGAGAGAAAAGAGACAGTTTGTTGTCGCGGTACGGGGAAGTCGAACCATAGGTTCGCGATTATCGAATCGCCAGGTAATAATCGTCGACTCGGACACGAGCAGTTGATCCGATCGCCGTTTGGTACGCGTTGATAGGCCGAAGAACGGCTCAGGCACGCCGTTTCCGCACAGCCGCGGCCGCGGGAGAACGACGATCGAGCGTGGAAATCGGCTCGACGGTGGTTCTCCTCCGTCGCAGCGACGGATCGCGTCGCGTCCGCGTCATCGGTCCGAACCGAATCCGTCGACGACGCGACGGAGAGGAGGATTTCTGGTACAAGAAGGCAGGAGATCGCGTGATCGGACGAGATCGAGAACCGATTCGATCGCGTCGCGGATTCGCCGGGGATCGAGCGGCTGTTGATTGTTGTTCGACGACGATTCCGTTTAGATCGCGTCGCGTCCGCGTCGATTCCAAGCGAATCCGTCGACGACGCGACGGAGAGGAGGATTGGTGGTACAAGAAGGCAGGAGATCGCGTGATCGGACGAGATCGAGAACCGATTCGATCGCGTCGCGGATTCGCCGGGGATCGAGCGGTTGTTGATTGTTGTTCGACGACGATTCCGTTTAGATCGCCTTGCGTCCGCGTCGATTCCAAGCGAATCCGTCGACGACGCGACGGAGAGGAGGATTGGTGGTACAAGAAGGCAGGAGATCGCAGGATCGGACGAGATCGAGAACCGATTCGCGGACGTCGATCGGCCGTTGTTCGCGTCGGTCCCAGCCGAATCCGTTGACGACGCGACGGTAAAGAGGAGAATCGGCGGTTCGAGAAGGCGGGAGGGCGCGTCGTCTATGGGATCGCCGACGATCGCGGAATCGGACGAGATTGAGAAGCGAGTCGCGGGCGTCGATCTCGTCGCGGATTCGCTGGAAATCGGCGTGGCCGCGACGGACGACGATCGTGCATACGACAGCGGCGGCGGCGGTGACGGTGGCGATGATGATGACGGTGGTCGAGATGAGCACGATGGCGGTGACGATGATGGCGGTGACGTTGTTGTTCTCGTTGTTCCACTGTCGTTCGACGGCCGATAGTATCCGTAGACGCGCGACAGCAGGATCGATTGGACGACGACGACGACAACCGGGGGCGGAACGAGAAGCGATCCTCGTCGACGAAGTCGTTGACGCCATGCCGGACTCGGTGGACCTGGTGGCTGACGACGGCTGCCGCATCGTCGACGGGACAGTCGACGCTTCCGACGTCGACCGCGCGGACCGCCGCGGCGATCGTTCGACCACTTCGAAACGGTCTGGTGTCCTGCGCGTCCTCTTCGGCCCGCTTTACCTGGGTTAAGATGCTGCCGGTGGTTCACACTCGCACTCGTACACACGACGGCGACGTCTTTCGACTGTTCTGCAACAACAAACCACACCAGGTTACCAAGACTTTCCGGTTCCTCGACGCGCTAGGTGAAACCGCTTCGTTTCATCAGCCTTAGCTGCCCCCCGCGTCCACAAGCTGCACTGTTCACGAAATTCGGACATTTTTCTGTGCCCTCGGTATCCATTTAACCCCTTGACTACGGCAGACTTTGATACGCACCGGCCGCACCATACGGCGAACTTTTGGGCAGGGATGCATTTTTGTGAAAACATATTTCGTGACTCCACTCCCCCCAACTTCCCCTCTTTGATTTTTCGCTAATATTTCAATGTTTAAATGGCAGATGACTACTGGAATATGAACCAGCGAAATTAGCATTTACTCTTGTCTAACTGATATAAGATTTATGGGATATCGATATAATTTTCGGGGCGCCTATAGGCGCTCTCAGTAGCCAAGGGGTTAACTCGTACCTGTCCTCTTTCTTCGCGATGTTTATAATGTTGTTTACACAAGGTGTTCACTTGAAGACACGTGTCCGAGGATTTCGAGGGGAAAGAGAGGGGCAGGGTGTATTTGGGTGGCGTTTTCAAGGTCGTTTGAAGGTCAACTTTGTGTTTTCGAAAGGGAAGATATATTGTTTAATCTGGGATCTTATTGCACGTAAAAAGACCGACAATTTTCGTAGGATACTTTTCCTTTTATCCGGGCAATACACCATTTTATACAATTAATTGTACTACGATACAGTATCTCTTATTACGATGATTCACACTTGACCAAACAGTACAATCTTATATCGGAAGACAGACAACATAAACAAGAGATCAGTAGAGGACAATTTTGTTTTGAAACGGTACGTGCTAGTACAACTGGAAAACTATTACACAAATTTTACACAATAATATGCCTTGTTCTACTTCTTTTTAAATATCTCCGAAACTAGTGCGCGGATAAAAAAAAACACGAAAATTGCTGGTCTTCTTACGTACAATAAGACACCATAATCAAAAATATAGGTTTCCATTTGAAAAAACAAAGTTGACCTTCAAATGACCTTGAAATCCTTTTCCCCCTCGAAATCCTTGGACAGGTGTTTTACACTTTATTAATATCTTTTACACTTTTCCCTTTTGTACACCCTGTATATCGAGAATTCACTGTAAACGCGTGCTCAAAGTGCAAGGAGAAAGCAAGTGAACGGTGAACCTAGCTCGGCGCTATTAACACGTTAACTGTCAGTCACATATGACTGACAGTGATTTCTGACTAGGTTTAGAAATTCACTTTTATTCTGACATATCCAGATAAACCGAAATCTATTAGGACCCTTAAAACTCCAAAGGGTTGAGACAGCATCCCCTATAATACATTTTCAATTTCTAGTTTCGGTTTCGTTAACTAAATTACACTGTTTTGTAAGAATCTCTGGGATTGATTTCTGGCATTTAACACTTTGACCGCCAAACTGGAATCCACAAAAATTCCATAAAATCAAACTATTATTTAATGAAATAAAAATTGAAAAAAAAATTAAACGTATCATATCGAGTAGTCCTGCAACTTACTTGCATTTTACAGATCCTAATTAACTTTGGTACAATGAATGTGTTACCATAAAAATTCATTTTAAAACTTGGACAAATAATTCCGTCACCCACATATGGGTGACATGGGCAGTGAACGTGTTAACGTGTTAAAAGAAAAGATCGAGATCGACAAATCGTGTATGCCAGGTGCGTATAAAGAGGGTACCTGATTGCGGCGTTCACAGTCCAAGGTATCCAGCGACGGTGGTGGCCAGAACGATGACAAGTATGGTGACGCATATCATGATCATGATCTTCTTCTACGCTCGGCATCATCGGATCGGCATAAAACACAACAATCGGTTAAAAGAGGGTTCGTCGGGGTGACATTCGACGAATACTAGCGAACCCGACGCCGGATGGGCGCACGGTTGTCTTCTGGTTCCAGCCGAAGGGTCAGCCATTGTTCCTCCATTAGCGAGCTGCGCCGTTTGTGCTCTCGTGTCCGCTCTCGAACCTGCTCGAACTCGCGTGCCTCCGTCGAACATTGTCCCATTCGACAATCTTTCGACAATCTCTGAGAATCGCGACAGACACCGGGTGATTCGTCACACAAGCCGGAAAACAATAGAACGGGGAAAACGGTTCTCTGTGGTAGTATACACCGCGTTCTCGCGCGCTTTCGCAACGCGCGTCCCCGCGATTACAATCCCAACATTTGCCGTGTGTACTCGTAATCGTAATTATTATTATCTGTTCTATACAAATGCGGTTATGTACAATAATAGGCGTCGCGAGCGGGATCGCAGCCGCTCGCGACCATCCGGACGATTATGGTCGAGAGTACCGAGAGAAGATCGTTCTCGGTACGCACGCCTAATTCGCGTGGCTCGTTTCGGTTGTCGCGCGTTCCAACACACGCTCGCAGAATTCCTCCGCAAGCTCTTCTCCTCGGTTTCTTCTTGCTCTTCGAGAACCTAACTTTCAGCCTGAACCACTTCCGAACTATGCCGCACAGTCGCGAGATCGCGGACCACGCGTTTCACGTGTTCGCAAACGCTTATGGCTAGACCTTCAGATTTATTGCGCGAAGGAAAGATTGCTTCAGGTGTAAGAAAAAGAAAGGGGAATTTCTTTCTTCCTTCGACGATTTCAACCAACTGAAATTCTTTTAATTGGTCTGATTCAAATCGCACATACTCACTTTCACGCGGTCGATCACTTGGGTAATGTTCAGAAATTCTCTGAGCATTAATTAACACGTTCCCGCCGGCATGTACCACCAGTGGTACATAGAGGGCTGTTCCATGGGACGGCTTGTACCATTGGTGGTACATGCACAATTATCCCATCGGGCGGTATGTACCACCAGTGGTACAAATGAAGCGATCAATTTTCTGTATCTTTTTCCTTAATAAAAAGAAAGAAAAAATTTGCAAATGGACTGAATCGAAACAATTCTTTAAATTTAAACGATTTTAACATACAAATATATATATATATATATAGCCGTCAGATGCCGAGAACTACAAATAAGACCGCCGGCGGGAACGTGTTAAAGGCTACAGAAGCAAAGTACAAATTTATTTTCCTAGCTAATAATTCTCAGCTCGTTGAGCTCCCCAGTCTTTTTACTGTTTCAAATTGCAGCTACTCGCAAAATCCACGGTCTAGTGATATTAAACTGTTCGCGGATACTCGTTCACAGGAAGAGAACGAAACGCGTGTACAATAAACGATATAGGAATACTGATCACGAGGCGTGATTCGAAAGTGGTCCACGCGAACAGGAAGCTGTGAACCATCCTCCTCTGTCAACGTCGGGCCATCGAGCCTCTCCGGCGTTTCGCGTGCGTGCGGTTCTATCGAATGCGATTTTCGATCATGTACGGATACATACTCTCGCCTAGCTTGTCTCAACGCGTCCTTAACTCTTCAGTAGCATACGACTGCTTTTCACGCAAAATCAGAAACAGGAGGCAACAAAATACGTTCAGATTTCAAAGAATGCTAACTCTAAGATGCTGTAACGTAGATACAGTGAATTCTCGATATAAGTCACTTGTGGGGTCTGGCGAGTGACAATTAGACGAAATCTGTGGTTCTCGGCGAACGTTGCACTTGAGATAGTGCACTCGATATCAGTCGGTATCCGTGGTGGTATGGCTAGTCCCGACGACCCTTAAATGCGAGGCTCGCAGTGACTTATATCGGGAATTCACTGTATCCGACTGGCAAGATTTCTAATATAAATAATAATGATACTCTTCACGTTCTAGAGGTAATCGGACAAACGTATCGGCAGAACGATCAGAGTAGGCGTGCCGCAGGATCGATGATCGCATTCGGCGAGCCGTAGAGGAATGTTCGCGAGAACACCGTGGCGAAATCGTGAGCGCCGATTTTCTGCGACCGGGAGGTCCGCTTCGATCAGAGGTATCTTGTCCTAGTGGAGAGGCCAGCCTCCTAGCCTCGGGCTCGAGGAAAACGGCAGGGAAACCTGCAGAGAACCGACCTAGAGATCGACCCGTTGGTCGATCTTGACGAACGATGAACGGGCAGGAACACGATCGGCGAGATCGACTCGAATGGACCGTTTCGCTCGACGAAACGCGACTTGAACATGCGAACGGTGAACGATGTATATATATATATATATATGTATATAATGGTGAACGGGACACATTCCAAGTCGGAGATTGCCTATCCAAGAAGGAGAACGAGAGGGAGGAGCTGGATTTTTTGGAGGGACAGAGTCGGTTTTGCTTTGGCAGAGAGATGCTTCCTCCGAACAGTGATCTCCTATCCCAGAGTGCTATGCTACCTATCCTAGTTCTATCCTACGGTATCCGTTCGTGTTCCCACGACGTCGGAATCGTTTCGTTTCGCATAATCCCACGACGACCGTACCGAGCTGTACAACATACACACGCGATTATCCCCCCCCCCCATCCCCCATCCCCCAATCCCGGATACTCCCCCGATACACCCCTGACATCTACAGCGTGTATCAGGCTCTTTAGCTTCCGGGAAGGCACGCTATTATTATGGAGATTACTATCACGGCCAATATTAACACGCAGATTGTGATGAAGATCATTTTCTGTGGACAGAAAGAACAAGAGACGGTTGCGCATCAGAGAATAGCTCTCGGAACGAGGAGGCGCGGATAATACAGCTCACAAAGGCAAAAACGACGATGAACGACGACGTACGAAATCGGGTCGGGTCGGGTCGGGTCGGGTCTAGTCGAGTCGAGAAGTATGTAGGGTGGAAGGGTTTGCGCTTGCATTTCAACAACAACAATATAAAACACACCGAGAGCTCTATACAGGAACATCGAGAGCCAGTCGTCGTGGTACAGTGTTGTACAATGTGGTCTCGCGACGCGACGGTCACAAGCGAGAGATATCGATATGCTTGCACAGTCAAGAAGAACAACGAGTGAACAAACAACGGACAGTGAGCGAACGAGTGGTTGTACAAACAGACGGATAGAAAGGCAGACAGGCAGAGTTAGAGAGTGAGGGAGCGGACACATAGATAGATATAGAGATAGATAGATAGATAGATAGAGAAAAGCACAACGATTGTCTGTACTTGACACGCGTAACCGATGCGTTTCGGTGCAACCTTTTCGAGCACGGTCGAGCACATCGGAAACCGATGCACGCTCGCCGAAATTTGTTTAGCGTTATCGCGATTTTCAACCGATCAACCCTCCGCCGCACGGTGCTCTAAAACCAGAAATTTAGTGGCATTTTGCCAAAAAAAAATCAACTTGAATGCTTACTGCTTTCTAAAGATCCACCAACCTTGAAAATGAAGAAATTAATAAAATTTAACACTGGAGCTAGCGAACCAATCAAAATGACTGGTGGATGATTTTATCTTTCACGATTAGTGAAACTATGAAAACGTTTTCAATTTTTTAACCCTTTGCACTCTCGGCGCTATTTTCAACCTAAAACTAAATTTTTCTTCCGTCTTACAATATTTTCATTTTATTCGTACGAAACTGATCCAATTTCTACGTATAATATTTAAATGTTTTGTAATATATTGGATACAAATTTTGCAATGTAACAAATATTTTGTAATATTTTTTGTAATTTCTTCGAAATAATGCCACAACGATTTCTAGTGGTGCTTCAGAGTCACCACTCGAGTGCAAAGGGTTAATATATCTCTTCTTTGGAGTGCATGTTACCAATCGTATGAAACCTGAGCAAATTCGATCTTGCTGTTATCATAAAGGGGTAAGTCTAAGTCACGTTTAGGGCTCGGTAGGTCTAGTGTTAATAAATACTATTACTGTAATAAACGATTGAAGTTGGAAGTTTTGAAGGCGGGCTTTCTCATGGAAAAAATTGCTTCTCTTCTTTGAGATGCCCTGAGGATCCTTTCTAATATTTTCCTTGCAATTTTTTTTTGTAATGAAAGGTTTATCTTTGAGCTGTAAATTGCCATTGTCGATTAAAAATTACTATTCATATTAAGCATGTTACGCCGAATGCAATGTAGAAGATTTTCAAAATTCTTAAGACTTCGCAAGGAACATCTTCTGTATCATACGAGATCATAGAATTTTACAAAATGGAGTGTTTTCGGCATACTTTCTTCTACACAATCGTCTAAGAATTATTTCACATCTCGTCCCATATCTCAAGTTATTGTTATCTTTGAGCAAAAATAATCTTTTTAAATTTTATAGCGTTTTCTCTGTCTGCGACCTTGACTGACCTTCAGCAATCATAGTCATTGAATTCCCAATGAAAGGGACTATTATTGTAAGTGTTTAAAAAGAGGTGGTCCCGTTTAACAAAATGAAGGTGACCTTGATATCTCTAAAACAAAAATGACATGAAAACACAATGAAAGTGACCTTGATACCTCTAAAACAAAAATGACATGAAAACAAAATGGAGGTGACCTTGATATCTCTAAAACAAAAATTTTCTCGGTATCGCGTGAGCCCAACGTTACCATTCAACTTTGTCCTCAAGACATTTAATGTATCTTCGAAAACAACAAAAACATATCAGGTATATTCCTGCATATTCTATAAATAATTGGCCAGAAAATGGCGAGCTCCGATTGTTTCAAAGAATCTTTGCCCGCAGAGGGTTGATTTCGTGGCTCGCGGGAAAGATCGATGATCGATTTCGACGAGATTCTCTCAGCGAAGAACGGAGATCGATCGATTATGCGAATCATCGTAGAAAGGAATCACGGCGACGAAGCACAGGGCGGTTTCTAAGTTCGCGATGGTCGCGTAGGATCGCGAATCGATTCGTTTACCTTGCGAGTTTCGCTCCTTTTCCTTTCGCTCTGGTCCGCGTGGTCGTCGCACCGCAACCGCAACCGCAGCCGCAACCATAACCGCGATCGCAGTCGAGAATCGATCCGATCGGCAGAGCATCACCGGACTCCGATCCATCGATTTGCCCTGCCGAGCAGCAGAGGAGAACGGGGGAGGAGGGACAACGGATGTTCTTCGGGGATCGGAATCGAACGAAAACGCATCGGTGATATCGGCAAAGGATACTCGCTGACGATCGACGACAACAACCAACGGGAACATAGACGTCGCGACGCGTGTCGTACGCGTGTATTCTGAATCTCGGCGTCGGTCTACCCGAGTCTCTGTGCAGACGAGAGGAAAGGTGTCCGTCCGGGTCAGGGAGTCAAGCGAAAATGATCGTTAGTACCTGCTTTGCGACGGATCTGAGCGAAACAGTTAGGCAGAATCGGCGTTCTAAACACAGGCATCTCTCAGATCATTCCAACACAGTTGATGGAAGCGACCTTTCTCATACCCTGGCATTAGGGAGCACCCAATTAAGAATTTTTGGCACTCCTGAAATTTTCAGCTCCCAATTAAGCTGATATCTCCTGATGATACCTCCATTCTGGAGATTTGACAAGTTCTATAGTATCTTTCCCATCCTACTTTCTGCACTCAATACCCATGCTTCTATTTCTTTGATAGACCGCGGTTGATGCAGTTAAAAATTGTCAGCAACAGATTCGTCGTCTATGCCTTGTTAGAATGAAACCATGCTGTGAGAATACTACACTATGCAGGGGACTTTCCCAATTAACAAGCCGAGTTAGTGCGAAACCATTTTGCAAGGGAAACTCCTGTTACTGTCGCGAGGAACGAACATTTCTGTTCACAGCGATTCACAGCCGATATCGTACACCGCATACAAAAATATTAGGCCTATTAGGCCTATTATAATTAATATTAGACGCGTCAAGAGTCCTTGGAAATATAAAAGAAAAATAAAGTCACCGTAATTCACTCTAGAAAATGTCTCGCATCGGTCGAAACGTGTTTCAAATATTTTAGACGGTCGGGCACCGCCTATACAATTGAACTTTATCAGCGAAAAAGAAGTTCCCGCTTGCAGAACACAATGCACCGGCCGCCCCAATTCAACGGGCGAGCCCTACAAAACCGATTTTTCTATAGGATGTACGAGATTGTGGCCACAGAAATATCCCTCGTAACAGTTATTTAGAATATCGGTTCTTCGTAACTGTTTCAAGGACTGGAATCGATACCGCAACGGTTTTCAACCCCCCTGGACTAGATACACGCGTACAGGAACGCGCGCGCGCGCCTCCACAGATAATAAACACATCGACGACGTGTATGCGTGTGTATACAATCAGTCTCCTAATCGACGGCATACGCTTCAAGTCGGAATAACTCTTTTCTCGAAATTTGCCAAACTTCAGCTTTTCTTCCAAGCTAGATGCGTATGCATGAAATATTCGGCGTGTACAGAACTCATCAATCTGCAAAACACATTTCATAAATTCTCATTAGATTCAGACTAAACGCAATTTTTCAACAAGTAATCATTCCGTCTAGCAAACTAATCCATCCAGCTCGGGAGCAAGACCGAAGTCGTTAGGTCAATTTCGAGAAAAGTGATTCGGATACGGTGCTGTCGATTACGAGCATGATCGTACGTTTTATACACAGACAGACAGAGAGAGAGAGAGAGAGAGAGAGAGAGAGAGAGAGAGAGAGACGTATACATGTATATATAGTACAGGTGTACAGACGTACGGATAAGAGAGCAGTAAAAACACAGATATCGTGTAGAAAGCGAAAAAAATCGCGCTGCGCCGCGCGCCCTGCGCCATGAGGATCGCGTGTGTCGGTCGTCGGAGAAGCGCAGCGCAACGACGCGAAGCGCAGCGCATCGAAAACCCCCAATAAAGCGGAAACACAGCAGGCCTGGCGCTTCTCGACCGATCGCAGCAGCCGATCGACGCCGGCGACAACCGAATCGAGAACGCTATAGTTAGTCCGGTTAGAGAGCATAGGTTAGTAATACGCAGACTTTCAGTAGTACGAATGGAGACAAACAGTTCAGGGACGGAGGCACAATTAGCACACTCACGTTCAACAGGACAGAGCGACACACAAATAGAGAGACACGCGTGTGTTCAACATCTATACGACGATGCGTGTACATCGTGTGGTTGCAACGCTACCGATCGCGCCGCTGTCCGACACCGATTTCACGTTCCGACAACCGGTAGATGATTCTCGCAAATGTTTCAATTGTTCTCGGTAACGGTGAATTTTTGAATAAACGAATTTGTAATTTTTCAGAATTTTTTCCGCTACAATTAACAAAGCTGTACGAACGATTCTTACGCCCTAACGAGTACACTGTACATTTTTTAATAATCTTATGAACAGTCGAACATGGTTTATTTCCTCGGAGAATCCTCCACTGGTCGTCGAGACGCGAAGGAATTGTTAAAACTTGTCGAACAGTGTCATCAACACTAGAACTACGACGCGAGTCGTTTCATCATTCGCGTTTTACAATCGTTGAAACGGTAGAGACACTCTCGCTGACGATCGTCGTCGAACAATGTTGCTTAATCGTGTAACAATTCACGCTGTTCTTTGATCTTTCTAAGGCGTTTACAATGCAGTGCGCGATATTTCTAGTGTCAATGGAGACGTTCACAGGCCAAATCGATTTACAGACGAGCGTATATTATTTCGTCGATTGTCCGAACATTTCTTCCCAATCGATTTGGCAAATGACCGGCTCGTACGTACACGCACGTCCGTATATATGTAATAACGTTTCACATTTCTGAACCGACCAGAGCCAGGTCACACTGTAATTACAATTCGGAGACGCATAGGTGCGTAATTTTTAGTAGCAAAGGCGAACTATGTCTGGTTTCACCGATCCGAAGTGGATGAATTGATGGGAGATTGAAAAAAGACGCGCTGCTTACCGGAAGCCTATTAGTATGATTCTCAACAACTGTGCTAGATCAAAGAAGACCTTGAAAATCTTCCTCTAGAAAGCAATATCCCGAACGAAACGATTGTATCACGTTATTCCTTTAAGAATGGCCTAGTTCGCAAATAAAATTGGCTACTGTTGAATAATGTTTTCAGTAATTCTCAGCTGTGAATCATAATCGTCTGGCTATGCGGTGCAGATCGACATACAGGGTGTTTCAGCTGAATGGGATCCGCTAAATATCTGCCCTATTTACTGTTGTATAAAAATATCTCTCAGGACACCGTTTCAACAACCACATATATTCTCAAGGTCGTCGACACGTTTGTAGATAGTGGCGTATGTTTTTCCTTTAAAAATGTCGATGACCTTCAGACCCTGTATAACGATAACCTTGAGGAACAACTTGTCTCAAGATTACACGTGGCCGTTGGAATGATTCGATGCCGAGAGATTTTTCTTTATATAATAATAACCGAGACGGACATACTCGCGTGATCCTATTCAACTGCGACACCTTGCGTGTATGCGAGCAGCGATTCGATAGGAGGAACGGTTAACGCGCTGAGAAACGTTAAGAAGTGTCGCCGAAACACGGCCGGAAGCCGGAAGTCAACGTGGTTTCGTGTCGAGTTGTATTCGTAACAAACGATACACAGAAACAGATAAACAATAGAGAGACATAAAGGAAGAGAGAAAGAGAGAGAGAGATAGATATAAACAGAGAGAGACAGCAGTAATACGAAAAAGCATACGAAGGGAATATCGAACGCGATACAACCAAACAAATGGGGGAAAACGGGACCACGGGGGAGCGTCGTTTGCGAGGGTTTCGTTTTTGTAAGGAGGGGAGAAACAAAATGTGACCAATTAGAGACGAACGGAAGACCAATGGATACGCGCGAAATACCGGATAGACTCACCCGTCGGGCTTTGCTTTGATACTTGAGTGCTTTCTTGGTGTCCTGCGTAGCCGTCTGCACGTAATCTACCGCGTGCTCCACGTGGTACTCTATGCGATCTATCATCTCACCCTAAAATTAGGCGAACGTTAGTTCAAGCTGCGGATAAATATCCCCGTGAACGACAACTGGGAACGAGCCGATCGATAGATCTGTTGATAACAGAGAAAGTGACCACGACGCAACGTGTTCCCAACCTAGTGGACAACACCCCAAAATTCAGAACAATACAAATTTTCTTCTTTGTTCTAGTGGACGTCTAGTCTGCGGATTTCTGTTATTTCAAACCCATGAATGTTATTACGGAAAGAGACAAATATCTACAGTCAGGGACAAAAATAAGTGGACAATTAGTGGAGAAAGGTAAAAATGAAGTTTAGTCGAATTAACATGACTGTTATAAATTCAAGTTTATGACTGTTATAAACTTCATTTTTACCTATCTTCGCTAACTGTCCACTTATTTTCGTCCCCGACTGTACCCGGTTTGCCTTGCGGACGATTTTTATTCTGCAGAGAAATCTGCAGAGAACCTTGAAGAAGCGTGCGACGATTCTTTCGGGTCCAATTTAGCGTCGAAGAACATAAGAATTTAGAGTTGTTGTCCAGCCGGTTGTTACGTTCCGGAACACGGTTCGCGCGACGCGTTTGTTACGTTACCTGGCTTTCCACGAGCATGGCCATGTCCATGAACATGTCGTGGAGCTCCCTGATCGAGTTTTCCAATTTGATGATGTCGGCGTGGCGAGCCTCGATATCGGCGAGGGTTTGTTTCGCTTGTTGCGTTTCCATGATTATCTGCGGGAAACACGCAGTTCATCAGTTGAATCGTTCTTACAAAACCGGAGCTTTCCAGACGAGTAATGATGCGAGTGATTAGGCACGGGTAATTCGCTACCAAGTCATGTTTTTTCATAGCGTTCTTCGACTAGAACGGTATTCTGCACAATTTCGGGTCGCTACTCTCTCGTTCAAGGGAGTGAAAACCGTAAACTGTAGCTTTGATTTGATCAGTTATTAATTAAGATAGATTCTGCACAATTTCAGGCCGCTACTTTTTCGTTCAAAGGAGTGAAAAGCTTGAACTGTAGCTTTGATTTGATCAGTTATTAATTAAGATAGATTCTGCACAATTTCAGGCCGCTACTCTCCCGTTTAAGGGAGTGAAAAGCCTGAACTGTAGCTTTGATTTTCTCAGTTATTAATTAAGATAGATTCTGCACAATTTCAGGCCTCTAATTTTTGGTTCAAGGGAGTGAAAACCGTAAATTGTAGCTTTGATTTTCTCAGTTATTAATTAAGATAGATTCTGCACAATCTCAGGCCGCTACTTTTTCGTTCAAGGGAGTAAAAACCGTAAACTGTAGCTTTGATTTTCTCAGTTATTAATTAAGATAGATTCTGCACAATTTCAGGCCGCCACTTTTTCGTTCAAGGGAGTGAAAACCGTAAACTGTACCTTTTATTTCCTCAGTTATTAATTAAGATAGATTCTGCACAATTTCAGGCTGCAACTTTTTCATTCAAAGTTGTGAAAAGCCTGAACTGTACCTTTTATCTCCTCAGTTATTAATTAAGATAAATAGATGAAACAAAGGCGAAAATACAGCTATAAGCTAGCATCGTTTGTGGACATTTTTTTCAGAATTCTATGTCAATTATCAGTGAGCTCTCGATATATGTCAACAGCACGTGTCATGTATCGTCGAGGAGCCATATCGTGTTACGTTTGCACCCCTCGGCGTCCGAGGTCTCTCACGAGGTATTCCTGACGGTAGTGGGGATAAGGCCGCGACATTTATCGTCTAGGTCTCGGCGACATATATCGCGAATTCACTGTACTTCGGACCGCAAAGGGTTAATAGAAGGGGTGGATTCGGCATGTTTCTCCGGCGGAGTGGAGATTATTCATAATTACTCGTCCGGTCCGCTCGTTAGAGAAACGAGAAAGTGGAAATCGGGTTGAGTATCTCACCCCTTGCGTGAACACGGCCGGATTCCCCTGTTCCAACATCTCCTCGAGTTCCTCGTTGGTGGTCGTTCTTCCCGCTGCAAGCGACGAAATCGCACGGTTAGACACGCGGTTAATCGATCGCGGTAACGTCGCGAGATCCTCCGGGGAGGGGGGGGGGGGGGATCTCGAAGGTTTAGAAATGGAACCGGCTCTTACTGATTTCCAACTGTCGCTGTATCCTCCCCTTGCATCGCTCTCTGTAATCGGTCTGCGTCCGATTGTACTCCGTCATCACCTCGACGAACTTCCTGGACAGCGTCGAGTGCTGTGTCTTGCGTATCCTCAGGTCCGCCGACGATTTGTTTGTGTGCTCTTCCTGCTCGATATTTTGCTCTATCACTGTGGACACCGAGAAAACAACATACGTATCACCGTCGAAGGTCGGGCACCAGGCGTTGGCGCGCCCGCGAATCGACGAACCCTAAACGCTCCTCGGGTTCACCTACCTTTCGTCCTTCCTCGTCATGCTCCCACCGCCCTTCGTTCTCGCACGAGACGAACTAAACGGTTCATTCGAGTGTACGGTGCTGGATGAAATGATAAATTCAGTTCTCGTTCGGCAAAGTTCGTTTAGCGAAGCTACGGAACAACTTCTTTTCCCGTGAAAATGTACGAGGATTCGGAGCAACATTCGCTCCCTGTAACATGCACAACGAATAAGTGAACGTTTAATCTCCTCCAGCACCGCATCTCGTCTTTTCTACCTCGCATACTGTCCCAAAATGACCGTTCACGATTAACAGTTTGAGTACCGTGTCTCCCAGGGATGGTAAACGGAATTATTCGTAGCGAACGTTTACAAAATACTGGAAGAGCGATGGGACGAATATTTTCGGACCGTCCGCTGCTTCCTTTTGACAACGGGGAGAGGATGTTCGTCGTGTTCGCGGCGCAACGGTCGAAATTAGCAACGGCGAGTCGCCGCTCCCGATGTTCCTTACCCTTTAACTTGGCTCTGACTTTGTTGGCCGTCTTCTTAATGTCCGACATGAGGTCCTCCAGTTCCATCTTGACCTCTGCAACAGAGAACGACGGGGCATTTGGTCAGCGATCGACAACCACCACCCCATTCGCGACCATGGGGTCTCGCCTGTTCACGGGGAGACGTAGAAGAGCGACAGCGAATCGATTCCACCCATAGCACTCGATCTGGACGAAATCGGATTCAAAATCACAGAACTTTCGATAGAAACGAGGCAGAGCGATGAAATTTTTTTTCAATTAAAGCTGAAACTTTGTAGAATATGGGAAAAATAGGGAGATTATTACCATCCAATCATTTAAACGAAAAAATGACTTCATTGGTTTTTGTCACAAAAATCTATTTTTTGCAAAATCCTCAGGTCGTAGACAAATTTTGAGACCAGATTTGAAATCAGCGTGAAAAAATCTATGGGAAATGATGTATAGTATGTTAAAAAAAAATTTTTTCCGCGCGTGGTATTGGAAAAACTAAAATTTTCTTGAATTTGTTCGCGTTTAACGAATTTTCTCAAGGTTAAAAAACGTTCGTACCACAATCTCTCTATTTTTCCCCATATTCTACAAAGTTGCAGCTTTCATTTAAAAAAAATTTCATCGCTCTACCTCACTCCTATCGAAAGTTCCTTGATTTTGAATCCGATTTTGCCCACTGTGCGCCGCTGGAAAAATATTGCTGTATACCATTATTCGAAATATCGTCTACGTCAACTACTACACACTTTGGTTCTGTAACGGTTTTTTTAGCCGTAAAATTCAGGAAAATATACGCTGTAAAAATAAATCGAGAAAAAGGGAACAACGCTTTTTCGTTTTCGAGACAAATCGAATTTAACACTAGATTTACGGGACCCTTCGAAATGACGGATTCTAGTATTTCTAATTTACGAATATTGAGATTGTAAAGATGCATCCATGAGGAATTATTTAACAAATTGATTTCTTTGGATATACAGGGTGAATTCGATAAAGCAGCACACCTAAATATCTCCGTTACTTTTCGTTGTACAAAAAACTTCGTAGGACAAAGTTACACTGTTTGAAGGGCCGCATATAACGGTGTAAGGGGGAAAAAATTCAAGGTCATTTTTATGAGATTTCAAGGTTATCGATGTTTTTTTTAATGGAATGATATATTTTCGTTAACGTAATGTTGTAGCTGACAAAATAACGAATTCGTGCGTGTAACACAATATGACCTTCAAATGACCTTCAACCCAGAAAAATGGTATAAATAAAATTCAACGTGTAAGATTCATTTGATGTATTCTGTTAGATGGCCACAAATTTTGATAAATACAATCGTGTTATTTTTGAACCTAGTGTTAAAGATCCGTCCGGTTCGTTGCGTTCTCAAACTCTGTTTTCTCGAGAACGAAGCTGCGAATGGAAAAAATTTTATCGCCATATATTTTTCTGATATTTTCGGAAGGAATCAGCCTGTATAAAATGGAAATATTTTAGCTGGGCGAAAATGTTTGATCTCCGCGTTAAAATAGCTCCGAGTGCAAAGGGTTAATCAGCTAGGTTCAAACGAGCGAAAATTTGAACGAAGTACGTAACAAGCACCGGTTCTCGATAATCCCGGAGTTAACGCTCGGATGGCAGTGCACGGGTCTGTTTTGACCCGGCATTTCAAAGGCATCGCCTAGCTACTCACCAGGGAACGGAACAACAAAGTTCCCCCGACTGTCCTACTTCGATTTTAACGAGCTTTCGTGCGAAGATAACGTACAGGTCCATAATGGTGTATCTCTGGTGAACGTGTGCGAGAGTGTGTCGGTCGGAGTTGTTAGTTGTTGCGTGGAAAAGCACGTTGAAAATCCGATGTAGATCGTCAGTGATTTTCGACGTGACAGTATGTACAGATCTCATTTGATTAGACTTCAAAGGTTTCTTTATTAGTCAAGAAATTAGGTAATAGAGTCGTTGACTTTGTCCGATGATAAAATTGTAAAATTGCTTGTTTCTAACCATTTTTTGGCACTCTTATAGTTCGAAACGACACCGAACAATTTGGGTTAGGTGGTACAGCAGGACACGAGGCGATTCTGCTTGAAAAAATAAGTGAAAAGAACGAGTAACATTTTTTCATTTGACTCTATTAGAGAAATTTGTTCAACAGGAATCGGCTGATCATGGCCAACCGATTCTACTTCTCCCGGACGTCGGGACACGCGGTAAACTTTTCTTATATTATATTAATGATATTGTATAATATTAATATTATATTAATATTCGGTTGCCCGGAAAGTTGGTGCCGATTTTTAAGGGAGAACGCGGTACATTTCAATTTCGATGTACATTTATTGAATTATTATAGCTGCCATTTTGTTCGATAATCTTCCTCCATCTTTCGCGCAACTTTCAAATATGATTTCTTATGTCGACCAAAGAGTTAAAGTTCTTGTGTCATTATGGGAATTTTGTGTTGACCTAAACAGATGAAAATCTGAGGGTGTAAAGGGCGAATGGGGTAGCACATCCCAAGCAAGCTCCAACAGTTTTTGGAAGAAAAAAGCATCAAACGCCTACAACAATTCACTCTGTTTCCTTCCACATTTAACACTAGGTTTACGGAGCATTAAAAGTGAGTATTTCACATTACTTTATAAAAATAAGAGGAATGTGTCCATCCAAGTTTTCAGCCATTAGAAATAAGTTTGTTGACTAATTCCACGTAGATGGATCTCCACAATCTCAATAATCGTAAAATAAAAATATTAGAACCCGTCATTTTGACGGGAGCCGTCGTGTTAAGAGCGCATAGAGCTAACAAAAATTAATATATCCTGATCAAACTTTTTTCTAAAAATGCCTGATTCGGAGCTATCCTAATGCCACCTACAGAAAAACGGCACGAGCTTTCCGGACAACCCAATAGTATTCCTATTGTTTCACGTAGTTTTTCAAGCGGAATCGCCTGGTGCCTGTGCCTAATCGTGTTGCCCTGATTGGTTCGGTTAGCCGAACGGTTCTACCGCGCTGTAACTGTTGAGATATTGGAGACCACTTGTCGGCAAGATCTCGGGCCGGGTTCGTTGAACGCTTTGCAAGAGAATCGACGAGGGGGCGGTGCGGGGCTCGAGGGCTGCAAGGGTACGAGGACGAGGACGAGGACGAGGACGAGGGAGGGGCGCACGTATTCCCCTGCGTCGAGGGTGCTCGATGGAATTGGGTTAATACAGGGTGGAAACGTGCCAGACCTACTTCTATGGCCTCTCGAGACCTCGCCACGCTCGGGATACGCGGGACACGCTCGAATTCGATCGCGAATCGTCGCGCTTTTCTCGTCCCAGAAAAAATGTTGCTCGACGCGTTTAAACCCTCCTATTACGCGGGTACAAACATACAATACTATTTGTATCGAATCCAAGCCAATTTCCCGATATTCAACGTTCCTTTTCATCGAAACAATTTCTTCGTTTGCAAACTTCAACGACGGCGGTGTCCAAAATCATTTGACATTACTATTTTGACAAATTTTCACTCTTTGGTCCCGAGACAATTAACACGTTCGTCGCCGCCTCACCCATACGCGGGTGACGGAATTACTTGTGCAGGTTTTAAAATGAATTTTTCCGTTGATATATTCATTGTACTAAACTCGATTAGGATCTGTAACATGCAAGAATGTTGGAGGATTATCATACATTTAATTTTTTGCAATTTTTATTTCATTAGATAACTTACTTCGATTTTATGGAATTTTTGGAGTTTCTAGTTGGCCGTTCAAAGTGTTAAAATAATTTTCGAAGAAAGCAATCTCTTCGACAACCCCCTTGTGCAAGAGAAAATAAGGAATTCGAGGGAAAAGAGTTTTCGAAGATAGGTGGTGGTAGAAATTCGAAATTTTTCAGCAAAATCCGACTAGCCTTAATTGAATTTGATCCGATTAGTGCTAATTCCGAGTTTCCTGTAACGCGGGTACGAATTAATCGCGTTATGACAGGGTTGATTGTACAACGGCGAGGAAGGATCGCGGGTGTCGAATCGATTGGTGATCGACTCTCGCCGCGCTGATGGGACATTTTTGTTCGGTGGAAACGTCGCTTGTCGCTTGTCGCTTGTCGCGCGTCGTGTGCACCTGTCTTCGAGTCGATTTTCTCTCTGTCGGCGTGTGCGTCGCGTCGCGTCGCGTCGCGTCGCGTCGCGTCGCGTCGCACGCTCGATGGACCAGGGGTACGAAACGCGGGGCACGAGGAACAGCAACGCCGAGCTGCGAAATCGATCCGCGTTACCCACCACCTACACCACCCTGCCTGCCTACATGCCACGGCCTACTGCACAGTGCGGCAAACAAAAATCGAAAAACCCTATTGTTCAACGGGCTACGCGCCGCACCAATTTTCGGATGCGTTCCGCCTCGGAGCCACGTGGCCCGTACACGCCCCGCGTTATTACGATTAACGGGTTTGCTCGTGACAGATGCTGCGCAATATTTATACTATTGCGAGAGTCACGGTTTGCGCGTTTAACGCATCGAACGCCGCGCGAGTTCTACTTAACCTGTGCCCTGAAACATAACTGTGCGCTGTAACGTTGAGTCAGGCTCGCGAGTCTAGTAAAAGTATACGTTAATTTCCTGTAAACCGAAACGAAGTTCTACTCGACGTGGAGCCGATAGAAATATCGCTGCAACCGTATGATCAATCATAGTGCAAGTGGTTAACCCTCAGCACTCGAATGGCGACTGTAAGGCGCCACTAAAAGTTGCTGTATCATTATTTAAAATATTTTTTTCCTTGTTGAATTTGAATTGTATTCAATAAATTGCTAAACATTGCAGTATTGTACGAGTAAATTGCACCATTCTCGTGTGTATAACGTGACAAAAAATATATAGAAGGGAAATATTCTAGGTGGGATGAAGTGTTTCGTTTTGGAGTTGAAATAGCTTCGAGTGCAAAGGGTTAATACTGGATCTACCGGTCGCATGCGGTTCCAGACTATTTTTATTTGACAATTATTAAGATTCTATGTAAAGAAAGATGTTATCATAAACTGGCCCAATCAGTTAGCAACCAGTTAGCTGTTGCGACCTCTTTGAAAAATGTGTACCTAAGTTGCGTCGCAAAAGTTAACCGCTGTTCGAGTTATAGCTGTTTTGACGAGTATACTCGTCGTGACACAAAATATTGCCATTTCTTCGTGACGAGTATACTCGTCAGACACAGTTAGCTGGTTAAGGGTTGAAGGCTGCGATTCTACCGTATGCGGTTTTCGATCGCATGCGACGTACTGGAGGTCTGACTCGCTCGAATGCGTTTCGAACGCGTCCGAACCGTTCTCGCGACAATGCATTCTGCACGGTGCAGCTGCACATGCATAGGAATCGTCGAAATCGATATTTACTATCGACCCGGTATGTTTAATCCGCAGAAAATCGTTAGAACAACGCCGAGCAGTAGGAGTGAGTAATTTGCATTACCTTTTAAAAATAAGACCACTTTTTTCCGACGCGTTGCACGATCGACTAAATAAGTGTACCTACAGAGTAAGCGGCCGCATAAAAATCTTTAATAATCTCGGCAACGTGAAGCAGGGAATCTGTAATCCATTATTTCGGTGGCTCCGGTTTCCTGTTAACCTCTTAGCGCACTCGACCGAATGAAGTTGGGATTGAGAAAACGTTTTTTCTTCCGCGCGACCGAGTTAACTCGTCAGTTTCGGTTTTCTGTAGAAATACAACCGAATATACTCTTTTCACAACCCTGTAATAAAATGGCGGCGTCCGGTACCTTCCGAGGATCATATTCGTCGTTGCATACTTTTTCATTTTCATGCGGGATTTAATGTAACAACAAAGAAAATTTGCGATGTTTATGGAGATGTATCGAAGGTCAACAAGTGTCAACGTTGGTTCAGAAGGTATGCTGCTGGTGATTATGATCTCTCTGACAGGCCGCGGACGACCAGTTGAATTTGATAATGACACCCTAAAATCTCTAGTGGAAGCTGATCCAAACTTAAGTATACAAGAATTATCGAGAAGCCTTGGGTCCACCTGGTCAACTATACAAAGGCACCTACACGAAATGGAAAAGGCATATAGGCAAGGAATATGGGCACCGCGTCAATGATCTGAGACCAACAAGTATATTCGTCGATCAATTTGCACTTGATTGCTATCCAGATTTCGTAGAGATCCATTTCTCAGCAGGATCGTTACCGGAGATGAAAAATGGATTCTTTGTGATAACATAAAGCGTTCCAAGCAACGGCTTTCTGCAAATCAAACCTCAATATCAACCCCTAAACCTAGCTTATCACTTGGAAAGGTGTTACTGTGCATTTGGTGGGACTGTCGAGGCATAATTCGCTTTGAGTTGTTGAAACCTGGAGAAACAGTTACTGCTGAGTTGTATTGTCAGCAATTACAACGGCTGTATTCAGAACTATTGAAAAAGGGGGCATCTTTGGTCCAGAGAAAAGGTGTAATACTGCAAATTGACAATGCCCGGCCCCGTACAGCGAAACCCGCTCAGGAAAAAATCAAAGAATTGCAATGGGAAGTTTGACCGCACCCCCGTACTCATCGGATATTGCTCCCTCCGATCTTTTCAGATCTCCGGAGCATTATTTAAGAAATAAAACATTCCGTAGAAGATGCAAGGAGGCACCTTGAGTCACATTTTGCTTGAAGAACCCTGGATTTCTATAAGAGATTGAAAATTTGCAGGAAGGATGGCAAACTGTCCTTGATATTAACACTAGGTTTACGGGACCCGTCAAAATGTCGGGTTCTAATACTTTTAATTTACGATTATTGAGATTGTGAAGATTCATCTACATGGAATTACGCAACAAACTTATTTCCTTAGATGTATATTATTTAACAAATGACATTTCTCTTATTTTCATAAAGTAATGCGAAATACTCACGTTTAATGCTCCGTAAGCCTAGTGTTAAAAACCTGAATTAACTACAAAGTTTGTTTTAGTTTCCAAAATAATTGATTACTTATCGGTCCGCCTAATATATCTGCATGTTTGGTGTCGTTCGATCGACTTGGACAATTATCCTGTTGCATAAAAATCCGCGGTCTAGGTGTAACCACACCCTGACTCGTTCGCAGCCGCAATAGCGCGGCGAAGGAGTCTTTTCAAGAACGCGCGGATCGACAATCGGATCGCGTCGGGTATAATCGCTTGGATCCAAGGCGGATCGCCAGGAACGCGCGGCATGATCGACGTATCCCGACGTCGCCGAGACGGCGGCGAGGTTCCGGATGCGTGACGAGGTCGACGGAACGCGTTGCGTTCCCTTTTCCACGCCAGTCGACGCCGCGGCGTCCCGATTCGAATATTCTGCTTTCGAGGAGGAACGGAGCTGCATCGATCTTTTCGCTAGACCGCCTCCTTCGAGTCGACCAACGCGTTCTCTCGTTCTCCCTCTCCTTCTCTCTCTCTCTCTCTCCCTCCCCCCGCCTCTCTCGTCTGTCCCTCGTTCTCTTTTTCAATATCGCGAATCTTGCTCCACGATCGACAACAATGAAGAAGATCGCGATAAACGCTGTCCAACGGACGAAACGAAAACAGAACACGAGACGACCACGATGTTCTCTACACCGAGGGCCGACGAGATCGATCGAAACCCCGAAGCAATCGCCGGCGAGGCTCTCTCTCTCTCTCTCTCTCTCTCTCTCCTCTTCGTGGGGGCAAACAGGAAACAAGAGAAAGAGAGGCGAGAGGGAAACGTCGAGTCCGTTGACGTTTCCGAGATCGCGCCCTTTTGCACCGACGCGACGCGAAACATGGTGGACGATTTCCTCGAATAAGGTAAAGGTATCAGTAGTTGACCAGTTAAGAGAAGTTTTTCACGCGAACAACAGTAACCGCTTGCTCTGTCATCAAATAGCGACAGTCGATGCCTGAAGACACTCTTTAAGTCTTCTAGATTATGTAACAATGCCACTTTTTAAAAAAAGTTTACTTATACAAATTTAAGAAAGATATTTAAAAATTCTGTAATTGCTTCAGAAGTTGACCACTCTTAAACATGAAAAATCTAGTAATTGACCTTCTCTTCGTTAGTAGTTGACCACTTATACTAGAAAGAGGGTTAAAGCAATAATGTTGGGAATCATTTTAGTATCATTTAGTTTCAACAATGACTAGCACAAATTACAATTAAAGAATAAAATAAGAAATAAAATAAATCAATTCCATAAAAAGTTCAATTCAGGAACAGAGTAGACGTTGCGAGTTCTGCTCGATTTCGTGGGCTCATTGATATGCGCATCAGGCTTGTCTGGCCACTTCCATGATCGCCCGTACATTTTCATGGACGAAATAGTCGCTTTTGTTTTAGTTACACGAAGAATTTTTCCAAAAAAAAAAAAATTTCATCGTCTCTTCAGAATAATTTCTAAAGGAGCCCTTGATAGGAGGCATCTCTCGATAAGTAATGAAATAACTTCTGAAATAAATAATTAAATAAATGCATTTTAATTTTCCGTTGGTATTTATAATGTCACGCACATGGCTGTTTTAAAAGACACCGATCAATACTTGACCGTGAATGCAGTCAATAGTTGACCATGTGGTCATCCTCTAAAACACAGCATGCTACAAAATTTATAATTATATTTTGTACTCTTAACAATCGTAGATGTAAAATGGATACATTATAAGTCGTAAACAAATCTAAATGAGTCACGTTAGTAATTGATCACGCCTGTCAACTTCTAAAAATTGTTCAAAAACAATATTCAATATTTGACCACCTAATAAGCTATTGTTTTTCAGGTTAGAATAACAAAAACAATGCATTTATCACTTATAAAACTCTGTGAGAATATAAACAGCAAATAATTCGGTCGCGAAAAGTTCACAACGTATAGATTTCTTTACCTGAACCGTACAGCTTTTCTTAACAGAAACGTTAAGGAAATAGAGATATATCAGCATATTACTAACCTTAATGAATTCAAACGTCCGTTATTACTATGCATACTTCACTTCGCATGCAATTCTTTTGAAATTTGAACAACAGATAGCATGGCATCCGAGATTCACTTTCATCAAAAGTGCACAGCTCATAAAAACCTTATTTTTTATGTTTTTCTATAAAATGGTCAACTACTGGTACCTGGTCAACTACTGGTGCCTTTACCTTAATGGGACAAAAGAGAAAAAAAATATTCTTTAACAGTAAACCTACCGAGCCTTAAAAGTAACTAATACGCGTTGTCTTATAAAAATGACGAATTTATTTGGATTTTGTGCGGTTCGTAATATAATGCATGCTCTCCTAAATATATTTATTTAACACGTTCGCGGACGTGAATGCTACAGCATTCATTTTCATAGAGATGCAAAACGACACTTGAATGCTGTAGCATTCAAATTTTAAAGCCAATTTGTCCATGTGGTTGTCTGGTACAGGATCCTAATCATGTGCTACGACAGTGTCCAATCTTTGACAATAACAGAGACGCTTTGATTCGCAAACTTTGCAACAAGGGGTTCTTTCCACTCTACACAATAGACTCCTTTTTGTGCGGACCCTTTCTTTGTCCTCTATTTTTCATACACTCATTTCTTAAATCTCACTGTTTATATCTTTAATGTTAATGTTGTACTCGAAAATGCTCGTTATATTGTCTCAATCCTAGTTTTTAAGTCACCTATGTAATGTAACGTTAGCATGCACAGCCATGTGCATGCTGCTAATAATCCCATGTGGGGTTCTATAGCTTAATAGAAAAAAAAACAGTTTTTGTAATTAATATACATTTCAAAGTAATGACCAACTGTCATTGCTAATGACAGTTAACTTATTATTATTGTTTATGTCTGATCAGCTGTCGGACAGTACAACCAGTTTCGAGAAAAATTGCCTGGCTACTTTTGCAGCTGACTGAACTTTTTACTGTCCGTGAACGCATTAATCATTTCCCACGAAAGCATCTCTACAATTTCAGTAATCGTAAAATAAAGAATATGGAACGGTCATTTTGACCGGCGATGGTAGGCTCAGTGTTGAAAGATGAAATTTTTTTGGTAATATGATTTATTAACCCTTAGCACTCGAATGGTGACTGTAAGGCACCACTAAAAATTGCTGTATCATTATTCAAAATAGTTTTTACATTATTAAATTTGTTTGTATTTCATAAGTTACTAAACATTTTAGTATTGTACAACTAAACTGCACCGTTCTCGTATGTATAACATGAAAAATATATATATATATATATATATATATAGAAGGGAAATATTCTAGGTCGGAAGAAACGTTTTGTTTTGGAGTTAAAATAGCTTCGAGTGCAAAGGGTTAACGTCTGATACGTGAAACTCTCCTTCATTCCTATTTATAAGATAATTGGAACAATAAAAAAGTATTAAAATTTTCTCTCCACGGAGAATGCCTCCTGTGCATTGCAATGAATGCAAACATATCTTGCATAGTGATCCGCAGTCTACCAACAACGCAACGATATTCTTAAATTCTTTAAATATGTCGACTGCTTTGCATTTGATCCGCGCATGATCGAATTGATCGACGCTGAATCGAATTGATACTGTCGGAGATCGTCGAAAGAGTTTCCTCGACGCTCCGAGAATGATGGAGCGCCGCGGCAAATCAGTGTCGGGTTTCATCGTTTGCTTTTACCATTAATGAAAAATATCTTCTTCCGTGCCGTCGCGGATGAGCGAACGCGACGATACACACGGTCTTGTCAATGAATAGATTGATTCATTTGATCGAATACTTTTTTGCGGACGCGTTGCCATGATCTCGAGTATCGACAACGATGCGTGTGGGGGTTGCCGGATGGCCGCGAACCCGATTACGAGAGCAACCGGTGATACTGCTAGGCCGACTACCGGCTTCTCATTCTCTCTCGTCGCCTAACAGCCTTAGAGTACGCGCGTGTCGAAGCTGCGACGCTTACCATAAACACGCTCTATCTTTTTACAAAAGAACTTATTCCATTAGCAAGTCTATCAACGCTAAACCCGCACACGGTCGAACGACCGGTTTTATATTTTTGGGAATCATACTCGAACAATAAATTTTTCGTTTCAATGCAACAATTGTAACGAGCGTGCACTCACTCGATCGAATTTCGTCACCGCGTTTCCTGCTATTTTCCTGTTCCTTTCGCTCGCGGTTTCATCCTTGACTATAGCTTTTCCAAAGTGATAGTTACGCATCCTGTTCTCTTCTATCTTCTAAACAATAATTATTTCTCTCAAAGGAACGCGTCGCGTTACGAACGGCGACCAGAACATAATCGTTCGAAACGGACGCATTTCCCGTGGAAACGGCCAACAACGATCGGATCGATTAGATCAATCGTACAGACACGGGACACACGCACGCAACATTCAAAGGAATCATGGCGGACACTCACTTTCGTCGGTCTGCGGCGCCGACAAGATGGCACTGTGTTTTTTCTTGACATCCTCGACATTCGTCTGGATCCTGTCTATCATTTCACGGATCTCCTCCACCTAGATCAAAACGAAACAAGACCTAGATCGAAGCGGAACCGTTTGGGGAATCGGACTGGTCAAGGACGCGACTTTCGAGTCATGCGAGCGTTTTCTTAGAACGTTCGCTGATTACAGTGATTCCTCGATATATGTCGCCGAGGCCTGGACGATAAACGTCGCGGAATTATCCCCACTACCGCAGGGTATACTCCCCGTGAGGGGTCTAAAAGCTCGAGAGGCCTCGGTAAACATAACACGGCTGGGGTATGTCTCCTGGACGATATATGTCGCTGACAATACCCGTGTTGTTGACGTATATCGAGAAAAGACTGTGCTGACCGGTACAATGCCAGTTTTCCGCGTTAATTGGCCATTAAGAGAACTATTAGGACCGATGCGCCTCCCACTCGTGCTAATAATTATTTCATTATTTCATACGTAATTATTCGACTCAAATGAAATCGCACTGTGAACTTTACACGTTCGCGAGAAAAGTGCGTGGGTGAAATGCGAATGGGATTTAAACCGCTCGTACTATAAAATGTCGAGTCAGGCTCGTGACTACGAACGGAGTTTGATGAAAACGTTATTAATACCCTTCGAATTGAAATGAAATTCTATTTTATCGAGATCAATATTTAACCATTGCGGAGCACGTGGGCACATGAAATATAAATTTTCTTCTTTCCCCTGTTACTTTGTACGCATCGGAGAATCCAATAAGAGTAGCATAATCGTCGACTTATTCAAATTATTAAAGGAAGAAACAAACGTTTATTTGCATCGAGTCGCTTGTATTTAAGTGATGCAGCTTATCTCGCATAAAGACCCGCTCGTTACGCTTCTTTTTACCGTTTCGATGAATATCAAATAGAACGTAATCGAAACGAGCATTGTACCGAATCAGAACCAGTCGACATTCGTTTGCGACCCGAACGGACCCGAAGAGTGGAGAGTACCGTTGAAAAGGGAGGAGGATCAAATCAAGGAGAAAGGTAGAACGCTCCTGATGGCGACGGGTCAGAAAGTTCATTCCGGATTCGTGCTCACCTCCTGGAAAAACTCTGTCATGAAGTCATCTTGCCCGCCGACGTTGATGGACACGTCGTCCGCCACGTCATCGTCGTCCGACTGAGCCTGAAACCAAACCAAATCACTTTTCACTAAACTGTTTTCCCCCTCGAAAAACTCTCTCTCTCTCTCTCTCTCTCTCTCTCTCTCTCTCTCTCTCTCTCGTCTACTTTCATTTTTCTGAACGCCGCACAGTGGGCAATTTGGACAAAATCGGATTCAAAATCAAGGAACTTTCGATAGGAATGAGGTAGAGCGATGAAATTTTTTTTTAATGAAAGCTGCAACTTTGTAGAATATGGGAAAAATAGAGAGATTGCGGTACGAACGTTTTTCAACCTCGAGAAAATTCGTTAAACGCGCACAAATTCAAGAAAATTTTAGTTTTTCCAACACCACGCGGGGAAACAATTTTTTTTTAACATGCTATACATAATTTCCCGGAGATTTTTTCACGCTGATTTCAAATCTGGTCTCAAAATTTGTCTACGACCTCAGGATTTTGCAAAGAATCGATTTTTGTGACCAAAACTAATGAAATCATTTTTTCGTTGAAATGATTGGACGGTAATAATCTCCCTATTTTTCCCATGTGCTACAAAGTTTCAGCTTTAATTGAAAAAAAATTTCATCGCTCTGCCTCGTTTCTATCGAAAGTTCTTTGATTTTGAATCCGATTTCGTCCAAATTGACTTAATTGAATTAATTGTTCCATCTTAATTTTCCAGCAGCCGCCGCCGAGAAACGTTGACCTCGAGGGAGCGGGTTCAAAATGATTAGGTCAGTGCAAAAATTCGTGTCCGATTTCCCGGTTGTATTTTAACACGAAATCGGGCACGAACTTCTGCACTGACCTAATACATAAAAATAGTTGATACCGAGCAGTCACTCAGCCTTAACCCGTTTATGAGCAGTGAATTCTCGATACATGTCATCAACACGGGTCAAGTATCGTGCAGGAGACGTACCCTAGCCGTGTTATGTTTACCGAGGCCTCTCGAGCTTCGTGAGGTATAGCCCGCGGTAGTGGGGATAATTCCGCGACGTTTATCGTCGAGGCCTCGGCGACATATATAGAGAAACCACTGTACATTCCCGAATGGAGATATTTTTTCAATTGATCAGGGGAGTAATTAATTTTGCAAATTGAATTTAACTGCAGAAATTGTCTCACCGTAACAGCAAAAACGTGGATTACAGAGACTAGGTGAAAAGCCAGGAGAAGAAAGTATATTCGAAATTTCCACGCGCGTTTTTCCCTCGGTAGAACCATGATCCGAAATAGACAGATATTTTCCACTCTAAAGCCGGTGCATAAAGGATCTTATAGCGAAAACCTCTCACCTTTGTATCGTTCCGGTAAGATGGGTACCATCAGTGTTAACCCTTTACCATACTGTACTCCGACAGCGACCATAATCGTCCGACGAAATGTTCGCAATCTCGGCTCGATGAAAAATTCGATGCATCTCGCGCAGAACGTGAAAGTGTGATACATGTTACTCGGTTCTCGGGAAACAGCGAGGGATCATTCTCAAAAACGTATGTACTCGGTCTTATCTACTTTTTATCGAGAGGTTCCGAATCGATTCGGTAAACGGGCCTCGTTTACGTTTCATTCGGCAGCTGAATGGGATCGAGATAAACGAGGCACATATTTAACCGATTATGCTGTTTGGTGTCGGTGATCATTCTTTCTCCTGTCTCTGTGTTGAGAATTCAAGAAATGCAAGAGGTTCGAGGCAGTTATTGAATTAACCCATTTGCGTCATTAACGTATATATACGCTCAACTTTGTCGGTCGCTATCATTGTTCGTTAGCTAAAAAATAGAAATGGAAGGTGTTGTTGGAGATGATAGCAGTAATTCTGATTTTTTCCTATAATGCTGAGATATGAAGTTCTTTTACTTGTAGTCATTTCTGTACTTAAATATAATAAAAACAAAGTTCGATGATAAAGGCCTTCTTTTCAGATTTCTCTTTCTGATGCAAATGGATTAATACAAAATCGGAACAATTTATCTACTAAAAACAAGAACCGAGACGCTGATAAGGCAGATGGCTGAAATGGGCTTTTCGAAAATCTTCTTTCGCACAATAATCCCACACGAAGTTATTAGATTACGTTACTGAGCTGTTGTTTTTCGATTGGAGATTCAAAAGTCCTCAGCCAAAAATTATGCAATAATCGTCGGTGGATACTACGTTACGGTTTCCCATATAAAAACAAAATTCACTTAAAATAGAAAAATACAATTTGGTGCCAGAATCCGTGTTACCGTCCGGAAATTTGCAAACGTGGCAGTCCCAAAGACGATACCGTTGCAAAATATCATTCATGTTGCAAATGATAGTAATGCAAATCATAGTATTGAATTTTTCACCGCGGGAGTTTGCTATGATTCAAATCACAAGCAATCCGAGAAGAGGCATAGTGCGGGAATTTTTTTCTCGGATGAAATTCCCGAAAAACCGCGGTTAGCTGACGACCTATCGAGGATCAACGAGCAATCAGCTCGCCGTTCCCGGCTCGCGTTATCGATTATCGCTCAACGGGCACGCGATCTCTTCGTTAAAATCGCGGCGCGAGCGAAATTCGGATATGGATCGGAATCGTTGTTCGGAGAAGCAGGCCGACCGACCCGTACCGGCTCACCACCCTCCATTATCGAAAAAGGCATCATCGGCCGCGAGATTAGCGGGCTCTGATTAGGATCGAAAGACCGGTGGGGCACGACAACGCGATCAATCGGTGCCACGATCCCGCGAAAGATTCGTTTAGCCGGCCCCAACCGGAACACCGAAGCCCGATCAAGCCCGACACCCTTCCGATCATTATAATCATTGATTAACCCTCCGTTACTGACTTTCGAGCGACGTTCCATGCACCCATCGAGCCTCGTTTCCTTAAGATTTCGATTAGGCTATGTCGTCCGAGTCTTTGCCACCGAAGAGTCATAATTAGACTGCGGATCTTTTTGCAAAAGCTAATTTTTGTACATCAGTTGCAACCTGTGGGAGCTAAGTGAACACTTATTTTGATCATTAATCATTTTTATATGTTAAAGATGGTGTGTCGACATTTTTAAACCCCTTTAATCTTTTTACCGTTTTGAATCGCGCCTACTCATTTTTGTCGTAAATGCATAAAATCCTCAGTCTAATTGCAAGCGACGAAATAAAATTGCTGTTCATCCTATAAAACCATCATTCCTCAAATTCTCCTAATCCTCTTCCTACTTTGAATCGCACCTACTCATTTTTGTCATGAATGCATAAAATCCTCAATCCAATTTGCAAGCGACGAAATAAAATTGCTGTTCTTCCTATGAAACCTTCATTCCTCAAATTCTTCTAATCCTCTTCCTATTTTGAATCGCACCTACTCATTTTTGTCATAAATACATAAAATCCTCAGTCTGATTGCAAGCGACGAAATAAAATTGCTGTTCATCCTATAAAACCATCATTCCTCAAATTCTCCTAATCCTCTTCCTACTTTGAATCGCACCTACTCATTTTTGTCATGAATGCATAAAATCCTCAATCCAATTTGCAAGCGACGAAATAAAATTGCTGTTCTTCCTATGAAACCTTCATTCCTCAAATTCTTCTAATCCTCTTCCTATTTTGAATCGCACCTACTCATTTTTGTCATGAATGCATAAAATCCTCAGTCCAATTTGCAAGCGACGAAATAAAATTGCTGTTCCTCCTATAAAACCTTCACTCCTCAAATTCTTCTTAATCCTCTTCCTACTTTGAATTGCTCCTACTCATTTTTGTCATAAATGCATAAAATCCGCAATCTAATTGCAAGCGACGAAATAAAATTGCTGTTCATCCTATAAAACCATCATTTCTCAAATTCTCCTAATCCTCTTCCTACTTTGAATCGCACCTACTCATTTTTGTCATGAATGCATAAAATCCTCAATCCAATTTGCAAGCGACGAAATAAAATTGCTGTTCTTCCTATGAAACCTTCATTCCTCAAATTCTTCTAATCCTCTTCCTATTTTGAATCGCACCTACTCATTTTTGTCATAAATACATAAAATCCTCAGTCTGATTGCAAGCGACGAAATAAAATTGCTGTTCATCCTATAAAACCATCATTCCTCAAATTCTCCTAATCCTCTTCCTACTTTGAATCGCACCTACTCATTTTTGTCATGAATGCATAAAATCCTCAATCCAATTTGCAAGCGACGAAATAAAATTGCTGTTCTTCCTATGAAACCTTCATTCCTCAAATTCTTCTAATCCTCTTCCTATTTTGAATCGCACCTACTCATTTTTGTCATGAATGCATAAAATCCTCAGTCCAATTTGCAAGCGACGAAATAAAATTGCTGTTCCTCCTATAAAACCTTCACTCCTCAAATTCTTCTTAATCCTCTTCCTACTTTGAATTGCTCCTACTCATTTTTGTCATAAATGCATAAAATCCGCAATCTAATTGCAAGCGACGAAATAAAATTGCATCATTTTTCCTATAAAACCTTCATTCCTCAAATTCTTCTAATCCTCTTCCTATTTTGAATCGCGCCTACTCATTTTTTTCATAAATGCATAAAATCCTCAGTCCAATTTACAAGCGACGAAATAAAATTGCTGTTCATCCTATAAAACCATCATTTCTCAAATTCTCCTAATCCTCTTCCTACTTTGAATCGCACCTACTCATTTTTGTCATGAATGCATAAAATCCTCAGTCCAATTTGCAAGCGACGAAATAAAATTGCCGCTCTTCCTATAAAACCATCATTCCTCAAATTCTCCTAATCCTCTTCCCATTTCGAATCGCGTCTACCCGTTCTCGGAACAAATGCATCAAATCCGTCTACTTATGATTCAGGATCGAGACGGGCCCAGCTCCCGGGCCGCCGAGGGTTGAATCCCCGGGCAGGGGATGCTTCGGAACGAAGGCTCCTCGGGGCGATCGAGTAGATCGACGTTCTAAATCGTCTAGACTCTGGAGAATCGTCCCCGCGAATCCGGTGACCTCGTGATCGAGGATCAAGTTGGCGTTCCGAGGTTCGAAGGGCAGCGTCCTTGCGGCGGAGTCTCTTGCGACTTGTAGCCGCCGCTTCAGGTTCTCTCGCTTCAGGTTCTCAGGTTGATCCTCGGGGATCAACGGCGGCGACAACGGCAACGGCAACGACGGACGCGCAGTTTCTGTCCTCGGCGAGATGCTCGTCGATATCTCTCTGCCGCGGATCGATCGATCATCTAAACGACTCTCGACGAGCTCCCGAAGACGCGAGACATTAATCGGTGGAGCGAACATCCCTCTATCCATTTTCATCGTCGACCTCTTCCCCTCCCTCTCTCTTACTCTATACCCCTCTCTCTCTCTCTCTCTCTTGCCAGCCTTTGTTTCCATCTCCTTAACCTAGCTATCCACCAAGCCACCCACGAAATGCAAAGCTTAGCAAAAATTTCCTGCGAGACGTCGTCGAATATTGGTCGCGCCTCGAGTTTCGATTGCTCGAACCTTCGAGTTCCATTTCGTTCGGTCTCTCGTCCCACGCTCTTCTTCTTCTTCTTCTTCTTCCGCCTCTTCGGCATTTCTCCCGGCTCTGAGAGCCTCGAAGAGTGGGCGTCGAAGACGCGTGGCGCGTGGCCGCGTGACGTTCGCTGGATTCATCCTCGTCGAAGCTATCGGCGCTTAACAGCGAGCCGTTATGTAAATGCCACGGGGAAAATGGCATCGCCTCCTTCGGGGGCGCGCCATGTTTTTCCCCGTTACCCACGATATTAGCTCGCCGACGAAATTATCTCGACGCTCGACTTCGAGTGCACACTCCAAAAACCCCCGGCCCGCTAACTTCCCCATTTCCAATAGATTGCCGCCTTCCAATCGTTTCACCCCGAAGCGGTTCCCTATCTGTCGCGTCTTCGGGTAAGATCAACCTAGAAGTTCCAGTAAGAATGCGTGAATTCAATTGTATAGTTCGAGGCCAGAATATCAGAATATTGCTGAGGAACCGTCGTTCTCACAATGATCTGGCGTCGCTAAGATAGGTGCTGAAGATCATTTCATTAGGGTCATCAGAGATCCCAGATTTAGCTGTGAGCTTGGAGCCTCTTCATAATCGTTTTCTTTCTGCATGGTGCAGCTGTTGGGACACCGAAGACACGTTTTTCCTAAAAAATGCTTTGCAACTACCACCTGGAACTTGATGCACGATTATTTTCTTTCTGCATGGTGCAGCAGTTGGGACACCGAAGACACGTTTTCCCTCAAAGACGCTTTGCAACAACCCCCTGGAACTTGTACGATTTTTTCCTGGCCACTTTATCAACCCTTTAACGAAGCGTGTACAGGCAACTTCACTGCTGTAACCATGATGCTTTTGCGAACTTGTTCCCCGTTCCCGTTTTGTAAAACAAAAAAAGGTTGAGTTTTACGGAGTCGTTCTAGAGGGAAAACTTCAATCTTCGAATCCACGGTGGACTCGGTCGTCTTTTTGCCAGAGCAACGAGCAACAAGTTTATTTCTTCCGGAATTCTGAAGTTAAACAATTCTTCGGAAGCGTTTCGAGCATCGGCTTGCTTCTCGAACGGTTTCCCCAGCAGGAAGTTTTCGAAATACTTGAAGAGGCGGTAGTGGGTTATCGGAGGGTTTAATAAGTATGCTGGACGAGACAGAATCTCACAAGTTCGTTCAATTTTCATTATTCGTTGAACGTGCGGTCGGGCATTATTGTGCTCGGAATGGCTCAACTTTTTCGCTAATTTTTTGCGATAGATTTCTTTAGAGAAGAAAGAAATTGCATCCTATGCATAAGACCATCTAATCCGGATTATCCCGATGGGACGACTCACGATTCAGGATGTCGCGGCCCAATTACATTTCGGTCTGGCTCAATTTTTTCCCACATTTTACGGCTTTTGAATTCTCCTGAAACCTTGCTCTCCCAGAGCTCTTTGTCACGATTTTCCCAAAATTCTTGCTTTCTACATTTCCCAAATCACATCCTGGGGATTGAATTAACCCCCGTAAGTTCCGTAGGGTCTTTGATTAATAATCAAGCATCTCCCCACGCGAGGGGTTAACTTTATTTAACAGACACTGCCTCGAGCAAAGTACATATTAAGTCGTCCCATAAGTTCGATATGTTTATACTATTCACCATTGAAAAATGTTCAAATGAAAAACCGCAGAAATTTTATAGCGACGGTATGATGTCTTTGCCAAAAAGGTCAGAAGAATGAAAGGGTGATTGCACATTTTATTTTTAGAATTTAAATGGTACAAGTGTAAAACGAACTTATAGGACGACCAAATAGAATGAAAAGAACAATTAACACATTGCGAGACCGACTGACTGTTGTACCGATTAACACTAGGACTACCGGGCCAGTCAAAATGACTGGTTCCTAATTTTTTCTTTTACAATTACTGAAATTGTAAAGATGTTTTCTCTTCGTTGAAGCACATGTTACAATAAAAGTTGTATGAATGGGCACAGTCTTGTCGCTGTTACAAAGCGATATACGTCAGTCGCGTTTGTCGCTCGGTAGTTCTAGTGTTAAGGCGTTAAGTGTTCCGGTCAAAAATTGATTTCTACGGTTAAAAGATTTTGCCAGCCAGCGGAAATTGGAATTTATTTTTGACGTATGTACGAGACCGTGTCGTCCGAGCCGGAATTACTATACGCGACGCATTCCCACGCTACGATTTCGAGAGAATTGGAACGCGGATCGCAATTGTCGGAATGGATGGAAGTCGGCTCCGTGATTTACACGGTCGAAAGGGGAGGCTCAACGAGATCGAGTTCTCGAAATTCAGAACGATCGAGGACGCGGAGAAACGAGCAACGCCGGCCGAACGCGAGCTCGATCTAGATCGCGGTCTAGATCGCGGTCGCGGTCGAGGCCGGGATACAATACACGAAATAATTACGTATATTGGACAAAGTATCCTCCAGCCGTTATCAAGAGATAGTTTGCTTTATCTTCGACTGTTGCGACAACAATCGTGATTGTGGTCATACGATACCGTACAGGAAATCTCTACGCGCAGCTTCGTGATTTTTTATTTGACAGTACAAAAAAACAATACAAGTACAATTGGAAAGACAAACAAGTACGATACGATACAAGCACAATTTGGAAAATGAGATTTTTCGTTCTTAACATTTTGTACTCGAAGCTATTTCCATTCTGAAACCAAATTTTTCTTCTAACTTAGGATACTTCCATTTTAGGGTATTTTCTTTTATTTTGTGTATACGGAACTGATCCGACTTACACGTGTTAAATGTTTAGCAATTTAAGAATTTTTAACGGCGCCTCGGAGAAAATGTTGAACATTGTTAATCGTCGGTGATCCGGATATCTCGATAAATGTCACATGGATATTAACCCTTTGCCCTCGAGTGGTGACTCTGAAGCACCGCTAGAAATTCTTGTGGCATTATTTCAAAGAAATTACAAAAAATATTACAAAATATTACAAAATTGTTAAATGACAACATTTTTATTTAACAGATTACTAAAAATTTTAACATTATATGTGGAAATCGGATCAGTTTCGTATGAATAAAATGAAAATAAGATGAGAGATAAAATGAAAATACGACGGAAGAGAGATTTAGTTTTACAATGAATATAGCGCCGAGTGCAAACGGTTTTTTACAAAAACGCTTCGTTTCGATCGTGCTAAACCTCGACGTAATTTCTGATGAAAAATTAGTCGATCATACCATATTATTTCTAGGCCAGTCGAAATGAACGGTTCAACTAATCCAATTTCGAAAAGGTTGTTCCGTTCGAAGGGATGTTTGATCAATTATGCGAGTCGGTGTGATTAATTCGTGGAGCGTACCGCAGGTGGTTTCGAGGATTCGTGGTAAACGGTTCGACGAGACAGGTCCGGGCCCGGTTTTCGTAGATTCGCGATAAGGTAGAGTGACTACATTACCGTCCAAAAATGGTTTCACGTGCCTCAACTTTTCGTCCTTATACAAGAATATTTTGTCGCTGGTAAAGGGCTCGTTCGAAAGAGGAAGGTTCAATCTAGCGCGCGCTGGTCAGGAGCTGCCGAGATTATGCGAATATTTGGTAACATAAGCGTTAGAAGCAGGCCAAAAATTAAGAGCCAAGACTCCGTAGATTTGCGATAAGGTAGAGTGACCACGTTACCGATAAAAATAGACGAAAAATGGTTTCACGTGCCCCAACTTTTCTTCCTTATATGAGAATACTTTGAATCCGACCATTTTTCTGCTATTGGATCAGTTTTCCGAATGAAATCGAGAGCAGCGCGTGCTAGGAAATATCTCCGGCTACAAATTGAGCTATAATTTGTCTCGATTCTCTGCGAAATAAACCCGAAAACTTGAAGCAGGTTTCTGTCGTTAGAATTCACAATATCGATAATACAGAGCAAAAACTGTGACAAGTTTAGTCACGGACTTAACACCCGTCGGATCAAGACCAAGGACGGATCTGAAGTGTGAAGGCTGTGAATCGAAATTATTAATTAAAAAGTCACGTGACCATCCCGGGCCGAACGGGAACGGTAAAAACAAGAGGCGATACTCGGCATTGCCTAATTGACCGATGGAACGAGCGAAGTCGATAAAAATGCAGAAATAATTGATGGCGGATGCGCACCGCGCCGACAGATACGCCCAAATAATACACGGTTTTCTTGGCTGTCAGTGAACGCGGGCATGAGTCATCGACTGCCGGTACTCTGATTCCCCGAATCGTTCCAAACGATCGACGAGCATACTCATCCGGGAAGAGATCCGCGTTCGAACGGGAGCCACGCCGCTGTCACAAGCGATTCTGTCATCGTTACGAAATAAACGATGACGAAAAACATATATTGGCAAACACCTGTCAGCCACAGGAGCCACTGGTCTCTCCCCTTCCCCTCCGACCCCTCTCTATCCCTCCCCCGTCGCTGACACTCCATCTATGCATGGACATACGTATTTTCCTTTCTCTATCTATCCAACTATCCAAATATCTGTCCTATCTCTCTGTACGTATACGTATGTATACCGTACGTAGATCTGTCTCCGCTATCTAACTGTCACCGCGTTCAATTATCTATCCATTTTTCCCGTTGATTCACGGAACTTTCTTCCCGTGTGCATATCGACTGCTCGGGTGACACAGTCGGATGACAGTGAGCGCAACGGCTCCGACACCTCGGTAACGCCTTCTTTCACGTTTGTCGGTCTCCGTTTTCCTCGTTCCGGCATCGATCTCATCAATCTCTCGCGGAAGCGCGGTTTACGAAGGGACAACGGGCACACGTACACATACACACGCGCGCACCGTGTGCCAGAAAGAGAAAACAGGCGACACACGAGTTGCATACGAGTTGTCACGGCGAGCAGAGGAAGAATCTTTTTTCTCGGCTCGACGTACAACAGGCAACCGGGACGAGAAAATACCACGGGGAATCATAACAAAAGAATACGAGGGGGGATCGGCGACGAGATCGCGCGGGGGACCGATTTTTGGTTTTTTCTTTTTCGTCGACGGTTGACAGAGAAAGCGCGCGGTGTGCCCGTGAGAATTAACGAGGAGTAACGCGGATGGCAAGAGCCAGGAGGAGAAGAAAGAGAAGAGGATCGTGACGGAAAGAGAGAGGCCGATGAGAAGGAGGGAGAGAACGTTAACGGGCCTGGCTAGCTGGCTGGCTGGCTGACTGACTGGCAAGCGGACCGAATGCTCCGGTTAGGCGAATCGGCTTTAGTCTGTCCGCTGAATTGTACGTAGGCTACTTGAACACTCACCGCGACGAGGGCTGCTAATCTATCCTTGGTCATGGCGAGGGTGACGAACGGTTGCGAGTCAGCGGATGTACGAAGCGAAACAACTAGCGACTAATCCCATTCACAATTTGCTCCATGTACCACGAGCACGGCCACTAAAAACTAAAGGAAACGGACACACTAGCGGCGAGAGACACGATCGTAAAATCGATATACTCGCGAACTCGCCTGCTTCTGCAGTGCCGTCCGCTGTGGCGCGCACGCGCCGCTGACGTCAACTCGGCTCAGGACCGACCCCACGCAACCGAGCACCCTCCTTGCAATTTCAATTTCTCCCCACAACGCGGACTCTTGCCAGTGAGGAAATGAGAGTGATCACGCCCGGGATTTTAGTTTCCCCGGTGTAGTGCTGCCACCTAGTCTAATTTTTAGCCTGGACCAGAACCTGCAGCATTAGCAGCGGATTCCAAATAATGCCAAAGTGGATGCTACTTTTATCTTAAAAGAGGGTCTTCTATGTTGGCTCTGATCCAGCCTAAAAGATGATGCAGGCTCTAACACAGGCTAAAAAGGTGATGCAGGTTCTGGTCCAGGCTGAAAAGTTGATGCAGGTTCCGTTCCAGGCTAAAAAGTGATGCAGGTTTTGTTCCAGGCTAAAAAGATTATGCAGAAATGTGGGGACTCTCCGGTCGTCTCGGTTGGCCGACATCTGTCGCGATCAAGCTGCCAGGCCCTGAAAAAATTTGTAAACATTAACGTCGGATCCATTCAGTTTTTTCGAAATTTTCGTCGTAACAGATGTTTGAATGAGAAAATTTATTTTGTTGCTCTCCGTGAACGCAATTCTATAATGTTTACGAATGTAAGCTAAGAGACCGGTCATTTCGCCGTGAATTTAATCATCGAATGCATCTCTCTCTTTAAACAGTGTAGAAAATAACGGAACGGTGCAAGCATTTAAAATTAAAATTTCGTATTTGCCGCCGCTACGCGTTCAAGGAATGCAGAAATAATGAGAAAACACCTCTCTCATATGTTGTGGTACTATGGTGTGTTATAAAGGAAAATATAAAAGAAACCGTGCACGCTACCGCTCGGTACTTCTGCGACAATACCGAATTGTATTCGCTAATCAATTATCGTTCGTTAACAATTGTTCAATTCACCGATTTTCCTAAATATTTAATTTCCCTGCACACGAGCCATGCGGTAAGAAAGCACGTTTACCGCCATCTACGGCGAAATGCTCGAACTGCTACCGGGGATTTAGTTTGGTCGAGTTTTAAGATTTCGTCACGAGAGGGCACCATTTTGTAATTTCGTCTGACAAACTGTTGCTTTCAAATGACCGTCAAAATATTACACGCTATGTCGACAACATACGCGTTTCAATTGAATTGCAGCTATGTAACAAGGCTTCTATAACGAGACAAACGAAACTGTCCGACAATCTCTGAGAAGTACCCGATATATTTAAGCATAAATCTATATACATAGTTATTGAAAGCGCAATCATATTTCAAGTGAAAGAATATGTCGTCTCGGATTATTATTGAATAATACAAAACAATAAGGCCAAAATTCTGCGACTTTCGCCCTTAAGTTTTCATCGTTAAACGTTTGTAGCTCGTTGCAACGTTGACCAATTTAGATGAAATATTCACAATATGTATAATTGATACAGATGTACAAAACGTACTTTTTAAATTTTTAATACAAGTCCGCATATAAAAGTTGAAAAATACAGCTTTTAGTACTTTTTAGTACTTTTTGTTATGTAGCGAACCAATTGTTTTAAGTTCTCAAAAAATTTCAAGTAGTACAGTCCAATATTGACAAAGCTATGCGATTTTTAAGAGCGTCCGAATATTAGTGGGAGTCGCTGTACATTAAACCGGAATTAAACTGGTGTTCATAGTAACGGTTTTCAATTTGAATAACACCAATAGGAATGTGATTCAATACCCGCAACGATCGGTACGGTGCGTTGTGACATGAAACTACTAATGTGGCTCTAGATCAGTAACGCTTAATCAAATTAAATTTCAATTTACAACGTCGTCGTTGCTCACTGTTGCTACATAATTCGGCGCTTCTGTGTTCTTTATTGCGAACATGTAAGTAGTCGGTACCAACCGTTAAAAGTGCGTCGGTTGTGGTATACTATTGGCTATCGCATATTTCAGACTTCGCTGAAAGCTCTCTGATTGGAAGGGAGGAGCGAGATTGCTGTTGGAACGCTGTTCTTTCGTTGGAAGCGAAAATTCATCGGCGTCGGTTCGATATGGCGCGCATAAAATAGATGTCGCCACATTCGCCCGTATTCCTGTTGGGATTTTTAAAAAAACACAATGATCCACGCATTTTTTTAACAATACAATCAGAAAAATATTCAAACTGAATTTTTTCAGATCTGATTGGACGTACCTTGCCATTAACTTGAGTCCGGTTGTGCTCGACGAATGACGAAAAAGGGGACCCCTACTCGTCGAGTCAAGGGAACGCCATTGTGAGCCATAACAACTGTGTCGCAGGGTAAGTTTTATCGGTCATTTTCACGTACACGTCACTTGCCGGGAAATTTCGTACTCGTTCCGTTCACTTTTTGAAAATCTCGACAGAGTTTAAGGACAAGACATTCAACTGTTAAACCGTTCGTCGTTCCCGCAGCACCAGCCATAATAGTATTTCGTTAGAGTATAACGTAAAAGTGGTTCTCTGTGTTTCGACGGTAGGCGCCATTCTCTGAGAACGTGGTGGGTGAATTTTTATCTCGTCAAGTATAGTCACAATATCGCCGAACCGGCTTTTTGTGCTGCTCACCGATGTATACTCGATCGAGAATCCGATAGACCAAACTTCTTAAGTAAACCGAGACACGTTTCAATTTCTTCAGGCCCCGTTGTTCGACGAATAGGGACCGATCACGTTTCCGACGCGTGATACACGTCCAACGAGAAACTAGTATTTTCCAGTCATTTCCAAAACTAACAGGTACGAAAGGTTCGGTTGTCGCGCGCGCTATAGCGGAGTCGCTCGTTAACCGTGATCTCGCGAGATTTAAACCGTGTTGTAATCGTTCCAACGTGTTTCAGTCCACGAGGCATCCCCAGAGCGTGAATTTTGCCGTGGGCAGTGTCCTTCACGTTCATTTATACACGTTCATCGCTAATTTCGCAGATCTATCGCTTCAGCAAACATGGCACTTGAAATGGCACAGAATGCAACTATTCCGACTTTCAAGTGCGTACTGGTCGGGGACGGTGGTACTGGGAAAACAACGTTTGTCAAGCGACATTTAACCGGCGAGTTTGAAAAGAAATATGTCGCCACCTTAGGAGTCGAAGTACATCCTCTCATATTCCATACGAACCGAGGGCCAATCAGGTTCAATGTTTGGGATACAGCTGGCCAAGAGAAATTTGGTGGTCTCAGGGATGGTTACTACATTCAGGGACAATGCGCTGTTATTATGTTCGATGTTACATCAAGAGTTACGTACAAGAACGTGCCGAACTGGCACAGAGACTTGGTAAGAGTTTGCGAGAACATACCTATAGTACTCTGCGGTAACAAAGTCGACATCAAGGACAGAAAAGTCAAAGCGAAGAGCATCATATTCCACAGGAAGAAGAATTTACAGGTACTTGGGAGAATCTGACTAATCCGTGCAACTCTTTGTTCGATTGTACATACATGGAATATACTAATCTGAAGATTTCTCATGTTTTTAGTACTATGACATCAGTGCGAAAAGCAATTACAACTTTGAGAAACCTTTCTTGTGGTTGGCACGCAAACTGATCGGTGACCCAAATTTGGAATTCGTCGCCATGCCTGCTCTCCTCCCGCCCGAGGTGACCATGGACCCACAATGGCAACAACAGATAGAAAAGGACCTCAAAGAAGCACAGGAAACCGCGCTACCAGAGGACGACGAAGACCTTTAGTTTGTTACATCGTGCACACGATCCAAATAGGGGCATAGCGTACACGAGCGCACCTCGGCTGTTACGTTCTCATGCCTCTCCTATAGGTCGAAGATTCTTTCTTTGAAGGAATTAAAATTCGCGTAAAATTTTGTTCCATACGTTAACAATGATAAGAAATATTTCTGTGATTTCAAACTTCACGCGAGCTTTATCTTAAAGAAGGGATACAGGAATTGAACGTCGCCGCGTTTCCGAACGCTCCGTGAGCGGGAACGTGGTACGCGAGACCTCTAATTTTATACCAGTACCGAATAACCCAAGCATAACGTAAAACTGTATCGAAATATGGTATGAACACATGTAGGGGCTTCAATCGATGTATAACAATTTTCAAAATTTTACATGTCGAAGTTGAGAAGGTAAAGTCGTTCCACGATCGACGTTGTGCTTGTTCTCCAATACTTTATGCCCGCCCTGCATATTGTAAATGTATATGCGTGAATAAACGTATGTTGTCCGACACGATGTATTTAACGTAACCGATGAAATGATTTGTTTGGTAAACAAAATTGCCAACCGGATTTCAAATATACCGTTATAGTAATTCAATTTCCATCGTCGATACTGCCACAGCTAACTTAAAATCAGTAAAAAGTATGAACAGAAAAATAAATTGTCGAATCTTCGAATGAATGAACGCGCTGTTTCGTAAATCACGAATGTAGCATGCAAACGATTAATTCTGCAAGAAAGAATCTATCGATACAACTAAAACCGCTAATTTTTAGAAGTCACTGTTTACGCAAACACACATGTAAACACCTACACAGAGGTCGAGACGTACACGAACTCACAGGCCCAAAAGTTTTAATCGAATACACATCACTCCGGAACAAAAGTTCTTCAAATAGTCGAATCCTTATCAATCGATGACATATACTCTTCGATGTTACTTTACACCTCGGTTACGCGATGACGAATGAATTAGAAAAAGAAAAGAGGGCATCAATGTGTACATTGTTACTCGCCAAACGAACAGTGCAACAGCAATCGTCTTTGCGAACTATCTGCGACTCCCAGACATACTGTTGTATTTTGAAATAATGTTACGATTGAGATGAAGCACGGTTTGTAGTCAGTTGCGCCTGTCCATGATAATAAGGACTGTTTACTATTTTTATAAGCGAAGGTGAATGTATGATTTGTTCGACTTAAATTATATAAACAGTGTTGTTTTTCTTTTCTACACAAAACAGTTTGTTTTTCCGTTCAGTTCCGTTGGGAGGCTAAGCGTTTCACATACTGCTTTCTTCTCCTCGATTCCTCCGGTTTGTCACGGATGAAAATTGAAAATACTAAACTAGTACACGGTCAAAGGTGTACGCCAAATTTACCAAGGGACCTTTGTCGATGTAAAGAAAAAGCAGAAACAAAAAGAGTGAAACCACTCGACGATCGAGGGTTTGGTAATTCTGCTCAATCGAACTTGTACCGATGATGTATTGGATTCAATAAATCATCCTTGAACTGTTCTCAACGTTATAACATTCCCGAGAAACACAATATTCACAAAGGCACGCGGGCCGTATGTCGATTATTTATTGTATCGTTCGAACACGGAGCGTCAAAGGTCATTTTATCGTATTCTGGACTTACCAGATTGATATACCGTTTTTGCTTATCTTAGAACTCTATAGAACCACTAGGTTTTCACTGAGAGTTTTCCTTTTTGTACTTCTGGTGAGTCAGAAATAGAATAAACAGTTTTTATAAGAGCAAAGTACCTTGTATTATAAATAGTACTTGTATTTGCAGTATTTCGGTTACATAAGACTATAAAATCAACATTACAATAAACACGTATTTACAGTGAAAATGATTAAATTCTTAAAAGTAGTGTGTATTTGTCAAAAATGCATACACGTGGGGAACTAATACTTATATCGTATCGCGACATTGTTAGATATCCACTTTTAGTCGTGCAAACAATGTAATTTCCGTACAGAGCAATCTAACTACTGGAACCATATATCCAATTTTCCACTCATACTCGATGCAATACAATTTAAGCTTCTTGCACCTTTTCCTGCCTACTAGCTTTCTTTTTACCTTCCAAAATGACTATTCGCTCTTGTTCGGTAAGAGATTTTAATGTCTCAGTTACCACTCCGGTTGCCACGGTGACGCTACCAGTTCGCAAAGTAAATCGTTGTCCCTTTTCAAGAACCATCGGCCTGATCAGCTTTAATATGGCTCTGGATAAACAAAATAGTAAATACATTAATCTACCAGCGACAGGATGCATTTAAGTCCAGTAATCGTTTACATGTTAAACAAAAATGCTTACGTAAAATCTTCACCGGGCATGGCCATATCTTTTCCTGGCAAATTAATTTGTGCTGCGACATCCCATGTTTTGCAATACATCTGAGTGTTGCATTGGTTATTTAAAGGTTTCTTTCTGCCTCCTTCCTCGTGGGTTAGCATGTACAGCTGACATTGTAAATGATCGTGAGGCTTCAACGAACCTGGTTTACACATTATCATACCTCTCCTAAGGTCCTCCCTCTTCAATCCTCTAAGCAAAGCGCCCAGCTGATCTCCCGCATGTGCCTCTTCTAGTATTTTATGAAACATTTCGATTCCCGTTATGGTACTCTTCACAATTTTATTGTAACCGAGTATCTCGCAGTCTGCGCCCTTCTTCAATTTGCCACGTTCCAATCTGCCTGTTACCACGGTTCCTCTACCAGCGATCGAATAAACATTTTCGATAGGCATCAGGAAAGGTTTATCCAGGTCTCTGATAGGAGTCGGTATAAAAGAATCTACGGCTTCCAACAATTTAATTATAGACTCCTTTCCTATCTCTGGCTTGTTCCCTTCTAGTGCGCAGAGCGCGCTGCCTTTCACAATGGGAATTTTGTCTCCTTCGAATCCCATCGAGGACAGCAGCTCACGAATTTCCATTTCTACCAGATCCACCATTTCTTCGTCAGCCGCGTCGATCTTATCAAAGAGAAGAGAATGATATAATTGCTCGGACGTAGTTTTTGATTCGAACGTTAACAAATTATACCTTATTGATAAACACAACAATGTAGTCGATGCCGATTTGTTTGGCCAGAAGCACGTGTTCTCTTGTTTGCGGCATAGTTCCGTCAGTGGCTGCAACTACCAGAATAGCTCCATCCATCTGAGCTGTACCAGTGATCATGTTCTTGATGTAATCGGCATGCCCTGGACAATCCGTGTGTCCATAATGACGATTGTCCGTTTGATACTCTACGTGAGTTGCGTTGATCGTAATACCACGTGCCTTCTCCTCTGGCGCGTTATCGATTTCGGCGTAAGCTTTCGCCTGTGCCAGTTCTTTCTCAGATAGAACTGAAAAGGAAAGCGTATACCATTACTATAATTGATGATCAAAATGTTTATACGCAAAGAAGCCACAGATCTTGTAATAAAAGTATACTTTTGGTGATGGCTGCGGTGAGTGTTGTTTTTCCATGATCAACGTGACCGATCGTGCCGACATTACAATGTGGCTTGTCTCTGGAGTATACTTTCTTCTCCGCGTAAAACCTCTGTGCCGTGATAGTCGGCAAAAACGAGCCGATACATAACCTATTGCAAAATTGCTGCAACGATAACGGGAACGTAATAAGACACTCGTCAACGTTGATACAAGACATAAGCATAAATGCGATAAGTTTTTGAAAACTGTCTTACGTGTTTCACAATATTCTCGATGTAAAATACTTGTTTCACGGTTCGCCTTAAAGCTAAAAAAAATAACCGTGTTAGAGAATGATCCGTTCGAAAATGAATTTTCAATTATAATCTGACTGGGAAAGTGATGGCGCAACGAGAAAACGTTACTATTTAGGTACCTGGACTGAAAACAGATTTTCCGCAGTGGAATGCCATGCCTTCGAGATTCCTCGGTTATTTAACTATCTTCTAAATAGTAAATCCGTATTTCTGGTATATGCGTGTGGAGCAAGAACCAGATATGTTCTGTACACAGTGCAAAGTAGATTTTTAGAGGCGAAACTTCGGTAACGAATTTCCAGTGCGCATGTGCCCTTATGTAAATGCTCCATGAACATAGCTTCAGAACCAGCGATATTTTTCATCGTAATATGTACATAAAATATGTAGATGTAAAATTCGTCTTAAACATATAAAAATATCAAGTTACATTCGCAACATAATGAAAATAATTCGTAACATTGTTTTCAAACAAGCTACGTTTCAAATATTGCCGCGTTTCTCAACGTTTTCAATTTGTCGATCGAAGTCTCTTCGCTCCTTTTTCATTTAACCAATCAGAAAAAGGTACCATCTTGAAAAAGCGGCAATGTTGTGTGGAAATATGTATGTAGGCTGTCAAGGTCGCAGAATTTACGATTAAAAGCACAGACGAGGTATAGGCCTTATATCTCGTCTGTGTTAAAATTATCAAAATCAGAATGTACCTACTTGCGGGCGCATGCGCGTTGCGAGTTGGTTCTTGGAAAAACGCGGAAGAGTTTTGACTCTGATGCGTTCCGTAACACGGGTTGTTTTTGAAAAGCACCATGAATGGTTGGCGACCGAAGGTGTTCAATCTATAGAATTGAAATTTGTGGCGGGTTGTTGGCTGCCATCTTGGACCTCGCTCGTTTGAGAAGCCGGCCGCCCGCAAAAATCTTCGAGTTTCACGCGTTCGCGCGGCTTCACGTATTCCGGAGACCGTTTGCGTGATTTCACGAGGAATCGCCAGATCTGGCGCGGTCGATTCAATCAAGATTCGGGTCCGGAATGTATTAGGTGAGTCCGAAATAAGTCAACGTTAATTTCCTGATCGCGATGGCGTGTGATTTATCTCGTACATGTGTGTTCGTGCCTTGTGCTTGTGCGTGCTTCTCTATTTCATGTAGCAGATAGCAGATTAATTTTTACCTCGACTCGTCTTCGATTCGCGAGGATATTATAGTATTTTTTTTCGAACCACGGTCCACGTCTATTGGTCTCACTGGCGATCCGCGGACCCATAATTGTAAATTGCTGAATGAACCGGTAGTCTTCGGTAAACTCACAATCAATAGACATCTGAGTAATATGCTCTTCATTCGTCGTAATCACCGAACACATTTTTTTGTTTATTAATTTTCCGTGTCACGTTCGATCATTCCCTCCGCGTTTAAGACCCGATTTTACACCGCACAACAATTCCCGTCAAGATTCTTCACCATCCTAACCACATGAACGATTGTTTCAATTAAATTCTTTTAAACTTTGTTGCATAGGTACTTCCAGTAGAAAATACGTCTTAACAATTGTATAAAAGATTCGGTCACGTATTTCATCATTCATATTTTCAACAAAATACAATGGTAATTAATAGTTATTGGAGTACTTTAAGTTCTTTTTTTGGATTCTGTTGCTTTACCGCATGTTTAAGGAATACCTTTGGTTATATTTAGTGCGAATCATTTTCATTCAATAGATTGTGCATACCGTAATAGCTCTATGCTTCAATGAATCAATTTGCTTTTGTGTGTCAGCTTCCTTTTCTGCTATGTACGAACATTGAATACAATGAGAACACATTGCTTCAATTCCAAATAGAAAATGTAATGGTCTCAAGTGGGATATACATTGTTTTCATTTTATAATTCTTCGATATTTTATATTTTGGCGAAGCACAGTATAATAATTCTCGCAAGAAGCAAGTATATAGTTTGCTTACTTTTTTAGCATTTCCTTTTTTCCTGTTTTCTTTTCGATTAGATCGAGCATATAAGTTTGAAGTGAAATTTTCACATTCTACAATAAATCCCATACAAGCATTTTGTTCTTATTTTTTAATGTGAATTTTTTTTAATGACTCAGGTGTACTTTTTTCCTCGCGCATTCGTAATTGGGTGAGTGAAGGAGAAAAAGTAACTAGGTCTTGTAAATTTTTGATAGACAACGGTGAAAGAATAGCAATCAACAAAACAAATAATAATAGCTATATATCGGAGAGAATGGCATATCCTAGTAGATCGCGCGTTTATACCGATGTGAACTCACACAAACCTAGAGATTATTGGGACTACGAAGCCTATGTTGTCGATTGGGGGTAAGTAAAGATTTTTGGCTGACGTAAGTACATACATTTTCTGTAATTTCACTAGCCTCTTTGGTTTCTTAATCCATTTATTTTGATATATATATACATATAGGCAGCAAGATGATTACCAATTAGTAAGAAAATTAGGCAGAGGAAAGTATAGTGAAGTATTCGAAGCTATTAACATCACAAATAATGAGAAATGCGTTGTAAAAATTTTAAAGGTAGGCAACAAGCTTTTGATAATTGGTACATCATTTTTCAGGAAATCTAATATCTCTTTCCATCGAATTTTTAGCCTGTAAAAAAGAAGAAGATAAAAAGAGAGATTAAAATCTTAGAAAATCTTAAAGGGGGGACCAATATAATCACACTCCAAGCAGTCGTTAAAGATCCAGTATCGAGGACACCGGCACTGATCTTCGAACATGTCAACAACACAGATTTCAAGCAGTTATATCAGACATTAACAGACTACGACATTAGATACTACCTCTACGAGTTATTAAAAGTGCGTGTATTGTTAAGTGCAATGGAAACAAGTTCGAGATTATTATTTTCATAGATGTAGGTGTATATTATAGGTTCGAGTAAGAGTTCGAAAATATTCCTTGCTTAGCACGTTTGCAAGCGTGCAAAATTCTCATTTTATTGTCCATTAAGAAAGCGTAAGTCGTTCTTTTATAGTCTCTAACGAACGTTCAAAGCTGAGAAAGCTTTGTTCTGTTAGAAAGTGTAAAAGAGCCGCTTTATTTCAGCTTTTGAAGATCGTTGAAATTTTCGAACTCTCGAAATAGTTGCTTAAGTAAGTAATACGCGAGAATTCGCTTGATATTTTCGTTCGGTTTGTATATCTATAGCTGGTTCGAAGAACGAAGAGACGCGAATCAATTCACATGACGTTATTCCATCGTTTTCTTTGCTTAGGCACTGGATTATTGTCACAGTATGGGAATAATGCATAGAGACGTCAAACCGCACAACGTTATGATAGATCATGAAAATCGGAAACTGCGGTTAATCGATTGGGGTCTAGCAGAATTTTACCATCCTGGCCAAGAGTACAACGTACGAGTAGCTTCGCGTTATTTCAAAGGACCGGAACTACTCGTAGATTATCAGGTTCGTAACAACAACGATTTCACATATACATATATTTACCCACCGTTTAGCTTAATCGCTAATAACAAACCGATTTCTTTCCATATTGCAGATGTACGACTATTCGTTAGATATGTGGTCTCTTGGATGTATGCTCGCGAGTATGATATTCAGGAAAGAACCGTTTTTTCACGGTCACGACAATTATGATCAATTAGTTAGAATCGCAAAGGTCCTCGGAACCGAAGAATTGTTTGAATATCTTGAAAAATACCACATCGAATTGGATCCTCGTTTCAATGACATACTAGGCCGGCATTCGCGTAAACGTTGGGAACGCTTTATGCATTCGGAAAACCAGCATTTGGTGACTGCCGAAAGCCTCGATTTCCTTGACAAACTTTTGCGCTATGACCATTGCGAGAGACTCACCGCACGCCAAGCTATGGACCATCCTTATTTCTGTAAGTACACGCGGGATACAGGTTTTGCACTCCAAATTAATCCTTTTGCAAGTCAAATTCACCCTTTCACAGATCTAATGAGTCAGCCTTGGTAGCTTGATGTTTGGGTGTTAAGTAAAAAATTCACCCAATACAACAATAACCATTTATTAACAAAACAAAACTCAACAACGTAACAGGGAACAAATAAAACAACGAAATAACGACGCGACAAAATTGTCAACGCTACGGAACGTGCTAATACTCGGACAGATGATTACAAACAACTGACTACAACTGACTCTGTCATCCATCAGAATCCGCGCTTATATCTATCCCCCGTGACTCCGGAAATTTCCTTCAAACAAGAAAGAAAGAAAGAAAAATTCTCTTGCATTGATTACTTTGATTGATCGATTACAACAATGTAAGGAAACAAATTTGTGGGAAAACTTGATTTGCAAACGGGTGAATTAGGTCTGCAAAAGGATGAACTTGAAATGCAAAATCAGAGTGTTTTATAAGTGGTAGTGGAACTGGTCTACGGGTGACTCTACATAATACAAATTATCAGTCACTCTGTATATCGCGTACCTCTGCACGAACTCTGACTAATCTATCGCACTGTATATTTTAGACCCGATAGCGAAAGATCAAAGTCGATTAAATATGGTATCATCGTCACCTACTCCCTTGACAGGTTCGTTGCCTGTAGGTGAGTAACGGCCCAGGTAATGTCACATTTCCAATTTATAATTATTTAACCATATCATTCACGTATTGCTGAATCGACCACACCACGAGAACGCCATAAAAGAAACCGGAAAAGAAAAACGAAACGAAACGAAACGAAATGAAATGAAATGAAATGAAATGAAAATACTTTGATCCGCATCACCGAATATGATGCGCGTTGATGAGAACGATGATCCGTGAGAAGAGTTCGTAATTATAATTCGGATTCACACACACACACACACGATTTCTATTTTATAATATTTGGAAGGAACGAAAAGAATACCAGCTGGGGGGGTCAACGTACGTGGTATCTGTATCTCGGATATGGCGCCTGTGGTTTAACAACATGAGAGTCAGTTTCGGAATCAAAATCAGAATCCGGAGTCGCTTCAGCCGATTCGCAATGTCGAACAAAACCCCGTTCTTGGTGAAGAGGTGTTTGAAGCGTTGAGCGTTACAAACACACAACTACGTGCATATGTTCAGAGAAATGTATCGTTACCGAGAGGGTGTCGGTCCATGGATACCGAATTCCCATTGCGAATAGGTTGCAGCGGGAAACGAGACAAAAAAAACCTACGTTACGCTTTACGCAAGGTCGTTCCAGGCACCTAAGATAACAAACGGACAAAACAAATGTAAGCGCATCCGCGGCCAGAATAGGAATCATGTTATTTGTCACTGATGTATATTCGATTCAGAGATGTTCAGAGCAGGAGTATGGAATGACCAGTGCGGCTTATATAATAATACGATAAAGAGAAAGAGAAAGAGAGAGAGAGAGAGAGAGAGAGAGAGAGAGAGAAAGAAAGAGTGTGTGTGTGAGAGAGAGAGAGAGAGAGAGAGAGAGAGAGAGAGAGAGAGAGAGAGAAAACATGCGAAATAATAAAGTAACGGCCCTTAACAGCGCGGAACGATCTTCTTCGTTGCGAGAGTGAACCACGCGTTTTTATTTTTCACACGGTGCGACATGCTGTGCCTCGAACAAACTTTTTCCGATTCTCCGCGACACCGTCATGGTTTTTATCGTCTTCAGTGTTATCATTCTTTTTTTTTTAACAATGTGAGGGAGGGAGAGAATGAGAAGATCGTTTCGGATGACCGTCGTCGCTAGCGTGACCAGAGAGCGAGAGAGAGAGAGAGAGATGCGACTAAGCAAGTGTTTGATTTGAAATAGTCAAACGATTCAAGTCTGTGTCGTATGATTGTCGAACGATCGAGAATTCGAATAAAACTGTATAAAGTGCTGCCGATTGTTCATTCACATTTCGTTGTCGCATCGACGGATCTCGGGAGTGTCCTCGCGCGGTTCTTGCCTGTCGTCCTGTGCCGTCGGTCTCGTACCGATGCTCGGCAACAAACAAATAAGAGTCAAGAATCAAGTCGCCACGCGTCTGCGTGTCATTACTTGAAGGAAAATGTTTGATTCCGCCGTGAACATGAGCGATCACATTCGGGGGACTGGTTTGTCCTAATGCGGCGCATCTTCGCCGATCGAACAACATGCGAGATGTACACTGTATTATATGCTATGTATCATATTATATGCTCCAGACATGTATATATTTATATGTACGGTGACCCGCATAGTTAGTCGAGTACCTTTTCAAAACGGAATAACTTTTCCAAAATTGGACCGAACCGTTCGAATCCTTTCAAAAAGAAGCTGGCGACATTAGTTTACTAGATGGCGAGCAAAAAGAAAATTGGTCGGTACCGGAATAGTATAGGTCCGGAATTAAAAGAATGTTGTAAAAAGTGGCCGCTTTCCGCGCAATTCCGACCGCATAGAAATGTTTTCAACATTTTCTTTTTACACCATCCGGTAAACTAATCGTTCCAGCTTCCCACCGAGTAGACTCGAGTCCTCGGCTCCGATTTTCAAGAAGGTGTTCGACCGATTATGCGAGACTCCGTGTGTATATACACGAACACGTTGAACGTACCAGATGCAGTGCAATGAAAGTCTTGCGATTCCTGTAGTACCGAGAAAATACCGGTCGGCTGTTAGCGAAACGACAACTAGACTTGAATTGCTCGGTCATTTCAAAACAGGCAGTTTCCGTTAGTCGGTGGTAGCGTCTCTTTCTTTCTTTGTTCCTCGTGTTAATACATTCTATTGTTCGAATGCAACGAATCAAACATTTTCGTTTAGGTATTGATAGCTCTCGCGGGGGGCTCGAACCGATCCCTAGACCTGACTGCGAGCAACGTGCCGGTTCATGGAACGGACGGATCGAAAAACGCGAGAGAAGATGGAAATGAGGCCCGGGATGGAACAAAGTGTTCGCAGCGAGCATCCCGCTGTTACCGCACGGTCTCGGACTGTTCGCCCGTTACACCTGACCTCACCTGTGGCCACCCTTCCGTTACAGCCGACAAGAGAAAAGCCGAATTTAACGTTTTCCGTGCTGCGCAGAGTCCCGGCGCATTTTCAAACGTTCCCCGTTGTTCCCGGGGCCCTGGGAACCGTTTGAAAATCGAGTCCCGAGCGTGGTGCAACCGTTGCACCGACCTCGGCTCGCAGAGAGTCGATCCGACGGCGGTCCTTCTCCAAAGGAAGCGGTAGAGAGTGTTGTCTTTTAGAGGCGCACGGAAAAAAACGTCCTTCCGCTGACGCTGCTAGTTGACGTCACGGCCCTGGGGCTGACGATCGCCGTGTGTCACCCGGAGGATGACTATGATCGATCAATTTCCACGAGACATCAATGACGGACGAGATAGAGAGAGAGAGAGAGACGTTCGTTGCAAAACGAAAATGCCACGCTCGCATCTTTGCATTTGATTGAGAAATGCGCGCACGCTCGCGCCTCTACTCGACTCGACTCGACTCGACTCAACTCAACTAAACTAAACTAAACTAAACTCAACACGCTGTACACACAGAGAGGAATACGTCACACGGGACAGCTACACACACCGATACCAGAAACGATACATGCGCATATACATACACGTATACGTTCTCACACTTGTACACGTAACTTAGGCCGCTCGGTTTAGTACTTTTAACGATGATAAAAATGTTCGTTTATATCTGATACAATGATAGTTGAATAAAATGTTTGTTATAGCCAAGTACTCTTTGTGCTCTGTGAATACCTGTGTATCCATGACGAAAGATGCTCTTCCGGAGAGGCATCGTTCGCATTCGGGGGTGTGTTGATGTTACATCGTTTCAAGAATGAGAGAGAGAGAGAAAGAGCGCGAATCGAATTTTTCGATTATCTCATCGGTTCTATACGATTGTTTGCTCTCCGTTGTCCCGTTTGCGACGACACGTTGAACCGAGAATAGTCCATCGATCGGAATCGAGCATTCACAGACACCTTACACCACTTGGCGTCGGTAAAATCCTACGAAAAGATAGAATATTGTACAAGAAAGAGAACGAAACGCGCTCCTGCGTAGCCTGTACACACTTGCGCGCTCGACGCGTTGCTCGGAACTTGCAGTTTCGAACGAGTTCGACGGAACATCATTTGTACATGCTTGTTTCACCTGACTGCGGCAAATCGCGCGGACAACTTAGTCTGTTCCATCAATACATTGACAATATTACTTTTACCATTGTGTTCGACGCGTTGACTGCCGTGTCGCCTGCATTAACGCTAGGTTTACGGTTTACTTTATAAAAATAACAAGAACGTGCAACCCAGATTTTCAGAAATATTCTAAAAATAATATATACCTAAAGAGATAAATTTGCTAAATAATTTCTCATGTATGCATCCTTAGAGTCTTAATAATTTTAAATTAAAAATATTAGAACCCGTCATTTTAACGGGTCCTGTAAACCTAGTGTTAATACCGTACATTTTAACTTTCTAATTTCTGTTTTTAACGGGTCGCTTCGATTTTATGATTACGGCGGTCAACGTGTTCAACATTCGATCACATTCCAAATACGTTATTGAACCGTGTCGAACGTTCCACGAGTATTCGAAAAGAAAAAAATATCCGCAGTCTAATCTGTACAATTCCGAGAGCTGTAAGTTAGAACACCGTGTCGTTCGTTGTAAGTGTTTTCTTAGATAGCGTTGATTTTATATCATCGATGTCGGTGCAGCATTCTTATCGAGAACACTTCACCGAAAGACATACCTACGTGCGGGAATCGAGATTATTATTGCGTGCGTGAACACGCTCGGGTGTTCTCGAAACGTTGACGAAACGTATGCCGAACGGAGCCTCTAGTTGACAACATCTCAACCTGGACAACACGCATGATCGATTAGTCTTTCGTATACAGCATTACCAATGTGTTTCTTATCGAATTGAACGTGTAATTATTTATATACAAATATAAGCCGATTCATTGTGTACATTTGAAAAGAAAAAACAAGGGATATTCACTGCGCGCGCGTGAGTGAGCGAGCAAGAGAGAAAGAGCGAAAGATTAATAGATAGATAGAGAGAGAGAGCGAGAGAGAGAGAGAGAAAGAGATATGTACTGTTGGAAGCTGAAAAGTTTGCAGTCGGCAATGGCTGGCGCTAGTTCGTTAGAATAGCCCCCATGGGCAGACACGTAGAATTGAAGTGCTATGCCAGCGTACACGCCCTGTCCAAACAGTATCAGAATTTTCTTTGTCCCCCCGTAACGTCTCGACCGCTGTCTTTCCGGCTCCCAACAGTACCTCCATTGTATGTATAGGAAATAGAACACACACTCCACTTGTACACCGCGTACTTTCGTATTGTTTCGAAAGAATTCGTCAGTTCCTATACGTATAAATTCTGCGCATAAAGTACGGTCAATTCGATATACATAAATATAAATATATAAATATATATATATATATAAATATATACATAGCATATATACATTCACGATATATATATACGCTAGCGTATAACGCGTACTCGATTCAAGCGGAGTGTGAATTCAAATTCGAAATTCGACGAGCGACAGGTGGCTTTACGAAATAGTACAGTTTGCTTCTTACTCCGACCGGTGTGCCGTTTTTGCCTTATCGTCAAGTATCTTCGAATCTCACGTGTGAGACGTATACGTATACTTTATTTTTTAATATCACCTGGAAAGATATACGGGGTGTTCGCGCAGTTGCCAAGCCAGTTTCTCTCGTGAATGATAAAAGGTACAAAATGGTACTGTTCCCCAATGACGGTATCATTGTATCGCACGTGGGTGGGATTTGTTTTAACTGTCGCCTTCGTTTTGTCAACGGATGCTGTAAAATGCAAGATTTACAAGCATCATTCCTTTATTCATACTTTCTGTACGGTTGTTCTTTACAAATGTAGCTACTAGGACACCCTGTATACACACACGCATGCATACATACATACATACATACATACAGACATACATATACGGGAGGTTCCACGGGAGCTACGCTGTAGATACTAAGCGCATTAGGGAAAAACGAAAATTCTAAATACAATTTATTTATTACGCTTACGATCGTTGTGACCGCGCGGCGAACCAGTTCCGGTTCGTTTTGGAATCGTTTCACGGGGCAAGAACGGCGCAAACGCACTTGTTCAATCCGAGTTTTACAACCCCCCCTCCCTCCCTGTTCGTGCGTACGTTAAGTTTACGATAATCTAGTTTAGTTTTATAGGAGAACAACAAACGACCGAATAACCACTATTTAAATCTAAACGAACGAACGAACAAAAGAAAAAACAAATGAAAAGAGAAAGAAGATTAACACCGATTAAAGTAACGACTTTGTGTCATCAATACAATTAATATATTACACTATGAGCCTTGACCGTGCAATGGCACACTGTTTCCTCGGACTATCTATCTCGTACGCTACTACAAAATCATCATTGCCTAAGAGAATATGGAAAAGTACTCGTAATTATTTCGTTGAAGTCCAGGGGACTCCAGTGTGCCATTACAGGGTTGACTTTGATAATTTGTCTCGCCGCGTCATGATCTCACGCTGTAGTTTAAAGGGTGGGATTCCGTCGCCACTTTTCTTTCTTTTCTTTTCTTTTCTTCTTTTTATCTCGTTCAGGAACGGCAGCGTCATGTGGAAACGGAGTGCACTAAATTCGAATCTTAGCCCGGAAGCACGTAAACGCTCGAATGCCAAAGCGACGAAGCGAAATCGTTCTTCTAGTTCCCTCTTCTGCTAAAAAAACAAAACCAAGGAGGAGTCGCTTAGTTTTTACTTTGTCGAACGAACGCGGGATTAATTGTAAAATAAAGTATTTTGACATGGTTGAGGTATGACAATAAAATTAGCCAAAGTGCACCGAACTGCGAATTTGTTTTGAAACCTCGACGCCGACCGCCCCGGTGCTTGTTGCCAAACGGGAAACGATCATTCGTATATTTACTCTGTACCCGTGCGATATTTTGCAATGTTTGTCGTCCGGATTAGCGAATGCGATGGTTCATTAGTGAACCAACAAAAGCTACAGATTGTTCTTCTACGTGGACACGAGACGAGACACTCGCGCGCATCTGCGCACGATGTAATAGCAACACGTATATGATATGCAACACAAAGAATACAGCTTTGTAACAACAGGAAAATAACAGCATTGTATAGAAGCGATTGAACAAAAGGAAAATACAATTTCGTTTGTACCAAATATGCGAATTTTTGTCGGAACGAATTCACCCCTTGTTCGGATCGGGTCGGATCGACGCATTAAAAGCTCGAACCTACTGTATTTATTTTTTAAGAATCTAAACTGGCATTTAAGTTAACAACAAGACATTTTCAATATTCCTAACCCCTCAAATGATTTATTATATTTTAAAAGGTCGTTGAACTTGCAAGCGCAACAAACAGACTTTACCGATTGAAAGACCAAGAAGAATTTCATAGAAAGTAGAGTTACAAAAAGATGTCGGATGATAAAGAAGAATTAAGGAAAGAACTTTTGAAGATTTGACGTTTTGGAACGTCTTGCTTGAAAACCTGTAGGTTATGTTCCAACATAATTCTATATTACAGAATCTTTGCGAGCCTGAATGTAGATGATAAGTGATAAGTAAAATTCGTAATGTTTTATTCGCCACCTTGTTGATTTGTGTTAAAAATTTGACAAATTTTGTGGAGAAGCCGCGAACTTACTGTGACACGTATGTACATACACATACGTAATGTATAGTACTTTCTTTTTCTATCAACGATACGTTTCGAGCCGGACGCGTGTCATAGTGACATCGTTGTAATAAAGAAACAGTTTCGACTAGCAATTAATTGGAAGTTCAACGATGGATCAGATCGAGGAATTACAACGACGAATAAAACAGCTCGAAAATCAACTGTCGGAGGAACAGAATAAAAACATGCTGTCAGCTAGAGAAAAGATAGAACATATGTCGAGCGAGGTGGTTGATTCGAACCCCTATAGGTAACTGACCTTTTTCTGTTGTTTATTTCTTTAGGAACGATTTAGGTCAAAGACGGTCGTATTAGGTCGTTTAATATGAAATGTCCGATTTCTGATAATTATCTTTTTTGACTAGTCGCTTGATGGCCCTGAAGCGTATGGGCATAGTAGACAATTATGAAAAGATAAGGGAGCTTACTATTGCCATAGTTGGTGTGGGTGGAGTTGGAAGTGTAACCGCAGAAATGCTGACAAGATGCGGCATTGGAAAGGTAGTACTGATTTCACTCATCTGTCAAAAGATTGCGAATTACTCATGCGTTAAACAGCGAATATCGTGGATTCCAGCTGATCCTGTTTGACTACGATAAAGTAGAGATGGCGAACATGAACAGACTTTTCTTTCAACCCTACCAAGCTGGTCAAAGCAAAGTAGAAGCGGCAGCGAAAACGTTACAGTACATTAATCCAGACGTGGACATTGAGACACACAATTATAATATCACTACGATGGATCACTTTGACCATTTCATGAAAACCATAAGGTAGAGAGAACAATGCTGTGAGAATTACAAGAGTTGCAATAGCTACAGAGAGAAACTTTAATTTTCAGCACATCAAGTTTGAGCCAAGGACCAGTAGATTTAGTACTGAGCTGTGTAGATAATTTCGAAGCGCGTATGGCAATTAACACCGCATGTAACGAGCTAAATCAAAAATGGTTCGAGAGCGGAGTCTCGGAAAACGCTGTCTCTGGGCATATTCAATTTATTATTCCCGGGGAAACAGCTTGTTTTGCGGTAAATATGAATTATGATAAAAATACGAATGCAACTTCGATCGTTCTGACGAACCTGTTATTTTTAGTGTGCTCCTCCCTTAGTGGTAGCAGCAAATATAGATGAAAAGACGTTAAAGCGAGACGGTGTGTGTGCAGCATCTCTGCCTACAACCATGGGCATCGTGGCTGGATTTTTAGTTCAAAACGCGCTGAAGTATCTTTTAAATTTTGGCGAGGTATCCTACTACTTAGGCTACAATGCAATGCAAGATTTCTTCCCCAAAATGATACTGAAACCGAACCCGAACTGCGATGATAGATATTGTAAAGAACGCCAAAAAGAATACGCGTTGAAACCGAAGCTCGAGCCAGAAGTCAAAGAAATTATCGAGGATAAACCATTACACGAAGACAACGAATGGGGTACGTCGGTAACGCAACAAATGGAGCCTGAACAATTTAATCGATTATTTAAATAACATCATTTTGTAGGAATTTCGTTGGTCGACGAGCAGGATCAACAGGTGGACGAAGGATCGTCTTCTGTGGGCGTGATGGAAGCTCACAGTTCAGCATCCCATTCTACTGATTCCCCAATCTTAAATCCGCAATCCGAATCTGGCCCGAGTCTAGAAGAACTCATGGCACAAATGAAATCCATTTGAATTTTCCTTTTTATTTGATTTCCATTGGAAACTTTTCGCTTAAACTCGGGAGACATCAAGTCTATTCTTTTGCTACGGAAAACAATTGCATTGAAAACAAACATATAGCGTATAATACTCTACAGAGTATACACTAACAGTGGAACAAACAAATTTTTGTAAATTTATTATATTTTTTGCCACAGCATATCTCTTTTACGATTAAATATTTATTTAAGAGTTTCGGATTATTTATTACGCTTCCTTAAGCAGGTTTCTCTGGTTATATTAATTCTTATGTATTAAATATAGCTTGTTTAATTTCCTTTTGGATAAAAAAACTTGACAGGAATGTGAAAAATCAAGTTCATAATTGAACGGCGCGCCAAAATAAATAGTGGCGCCTTCTATCGACTAAAATGTGAGTCTAAATGCCTGTAGTTATATAGGAGAGGTAGAGAGTAAAACTTGTTAAATTATAGGGATGGAAATTTCAACTTATAGAAGCGACAACGTTGTATGTATTTTGGATTTCTGGTCAGCGAATTTGAGAACACAAGTGTCGCAGGATCCGACAAAATTTTCGCTCCTTATATATCCTTTTCCATGTCGATAGATTGAGAACACATTTATGCATTTATATAATTGTACAAAATAAAAAATTCAATCGGAACTATTAATAATTTTTAGTCCATTTTTAACGTACTGAATCTTTTAAGCAGCGAAGGATTTTTGGGAACACTTACGCATTAGCCAATAAAAATTCATTTCATTTACCAATCAGAATTAGTCTAATTTAAATGCTCTTCTCTTATAGTAACAAAATCCAGTAGGAAGTAATGAAATCGATATTTTTGTAAATAACAACACGTATCGTTAGAATTTTATTTACACCGTTTCAGTAAACAGAACAAGAATTAAGGCGGGGCATTTTTATTTTGAACTCAACAGTGCACTCAAAAAGATCGTTAAGGGTTCTCACGGGGAGATAGTGAATGCAGGGGATGTAACAATGATAAATCATCTTTCGTAGAAAACCACTTTCCCAAGAGTTCTTCCATATTAGGTACACCTTCCTGAAATCGAATATATTTTATACATTGAACAAGTAACAAATGCCTCTAATCTTACCTCATTGATATCACTATCAGGTACATTTAGCTCCTGTTTAAGGCGCACAGCGTTTAAAAGCCAAATGTGAGCACACTTGTGAACAATGTACAAATCGGAGTTTCTTGTTCCAACAATTAGATTATCGTTTATACACGGGGAACTGCAACAGACAAAGAAGTCTAACATATGTACGTCTGTATGTAACAGATTTATAAAACTTACTTATTGAGAAAATTCTCTGTTACTTTTTCCAGACTCATGTCCCATGGAACAATGGTTCTCAATAGTAAACTTTCTTTCTTTTCAGAATTCGAGGCTTCTATTTTCTCCAACATCTTTAGCAATCTACTTTTCACTTTTTTATTACCCACGTCTTTCCCAACGTCTTTCTCGCTAGTTTCTTCATTTTTCGTTTCCATTTTCTCGTCGCGCGCGAGATCTCTATAATAACCGCGTTCTTCGGATGATAATTTCTTCCAGAGACCAGCCAAGATCTGTGCAATTTGAGCTGCCGACTTATTAGGATTCTGTTCTACAACTAGCAATAGAGATATTTATTGTCGACGGTATTCGAATTTGTTCTGTTATACTGAACCGTGTGCAATACACCAAAAAGTTTACCTTGCGATCTGATTTGTGTTGAAAATTTAATGAAACCATCGCATACATTAGTGCGAGGCAAATTACTCTCTGACGGTTCGGTCAATCTTGTATCGGCACACGGTTGCACATCTGTACTTCCCTGCAGCAAAAGTTTGTGCTTTCCTACATCATAAAAATTATTTAATCGAATTCAATAAAATATTTTTACCTTTAAACCAGGCACGTGTCCTTTGCTCCATTCCAACAATGTGACACACTTCTTTTTATCCGGTTTATTCTGTTGTCGCGAGTCTGCTACATTTTCATTCTGCATCCTGTTCTCTTTCTCACTTGTGTCCGCGTTATGTGCAATCGAGGAATCGTTCCAATCAAAGTCTTCGCCTAAATCTACAACGGGTAATTGACTCAATGTTTCCTGTGACTTTATATCGAACGGAGGACTTTCGTCATCATTTTCTGTTCTCTCCTTCCTATGAAAATTTGTTTGAAAATATGTTTGTGGTCACTTTGCAATTGATCATACAATACAATTTCCAAGTGGTCAAATACTCACGATAGAGTGTACAAAGCATCGTCATCGCTGCACACCAGCGTGAAATGTTGGGAATCGTTCGAATCTGACTCGCTCAAATTCAAATTGGGCATACGAACATTAAAATTTTCTATTCCCTTTTCAGCAGTTTCCGCTTGCTTGTTATTTTCGGAATTGGCATGTACAGGAAAATCAAAATTTTGTTCCGCGTTGCCGCGTTTCTCCAGCGCACACGCGTGTTCCTCGACAGCTGTATCAACGACTTCCTTGACCAGTAATTTTCGTTTTTTACAGGCAGGCAATTCGGTCTCTTCGTCGTTATCAGTTCTCTTTTGCGTGTAGTCTTGGTACTCGCTCATCGAGATTTCACAAGCGTTTTCGCTTTGCACTTCTGTTTGTATTCCGTAGAATTCTTTTATACATTTAAGGAGTGTATCGTGAACTACTTGCTGTAGATACGACACGCATTACGCACAAATCTGTATGTATATATGTATAAATGAAAATTGTTTTTGCTAGAAGTGTAGTCACCTGTTCTTTGAAAAGAATGGAGGTTTTATTTGGTTCTAGATTAACGTCGATATTTGCAGCGGTCGTTAAAATATGTAGAAGAAATACTGGTTTCTTTTTGGACGATGAATCGCATTCGAATGCTTCCAAAATTGTTTTAGTCACGATCTAAAAATTAATTGACATCTTTCATTGTCGTTCTATATAGCTAAAATATATAAGAGACATAAGATTATACCTTCTCTAAATCTTTGTACTTAATGGGCCTATTATTTACAAAAATATACTGTGCTCCAGACTGAAACACTTCAGATGCATTCTGAGATTCTTTCAGAGGCAGCATTATTTTTATGCTGACCTGGAAAGTAGAAAATTTTGTTTGTTACGCATTTTATCTAAATACAAATAGAATTCTATCGTATAGCTACCTCTTCATTCTCAATGTTTACCCAAGCCATTCTTGATGTCACCTTCTTTCCTAAAACGCAAGATACCGCTTCTTCTAAGGTGGATGTGCTGGGCTTTGTGAATACAACATTGCTGTTTACCTTATAACTCATTCGTACCAAAAATTTGCACATTGCAAAACTTTTAATGAATGATTCTAATATCTTCAGATCTTGATTGGCCTTCTTTGGATTAGTTATGATTTGCCTCCTCACAGGCATTTGCTTAAATAATTGTCTAACTTGAACAGTTGTCCCTGAAAGAATATAGATGTAGAAATAATTATAAATGTAACTCTGCAAGCTGTCTCTATACCTGTAGCTCTATGGCAACTCTCAGACTTTGTAATGGATCCACTATGGTCAATAGCATACGACGTAGCTGCTTCCTCTTCTTCTGTTTTAGATACAATTGTAAGGTCCGACACTGCACTTAAGGCATACAATGCTTCACCTCTGAATCCATATGTCTCCAATAAATCTGCCATTGGTACGAATAGCAAAATTAGTTCGATACACAGTTTATTTTCTGTTCAGGTAGTTTGTTTTTTAGGTAAAATCTTTAGAACAAAAATGTTCAGCAATTACCTAAATCAGAGAAGTTTGAAATTTTCGAGGTGTATGCAGGCAAAGCCATGTAAGGTGCATCTGCCTTGGGAATACCACAGCCGTCGTCTTTCACTTCTATTAAAGTCGCGCCATTATCTGTCTGACAATTAAAACAGAGGTTTTACGTTAAAACCATTGTAGAAGTGAACGACGGATTAAAAAGAATTAGGTGCGAAATACCAGATTAACTTCAATATTATTAGCGTTCGCATCTAATGCATTTTCTATTAATTCTTTGGCGGCGTTCGAGACCGAAGTTATGATTTGCGTGGTGGTGATTAATTTCACCGTATCGCTGTCTAAAGCCGAAATGCCCATCTTTGCGGGACATCAAACCAATTCAATGTTCTACAAATTTTCAAAGTTTAACGAGTTGTGTTTTGGAATCAATGTTTTTTACATGGCAAGTGCAGAGTGCATGGAGTGCAGTACGTTGACGTACGAAAACATTAAAATCGCCAGCGCGGGAATACGAATTTCAAATTTCAGGCACGAATCATGGAGAAAACCGAGATGCCCGACCATGACGGGGATTAGAATATTTTCAAAATAATTTAATCTAAGACACATTGGCTAATTGGACGATTACTGTTTCTTATTATTAATAACATATACGACTTTTGTCATACTCAGACGATCTTAACTAATTCGCCAATTAATCCAGCGATAGAGACAAAATATGGAAGCTCAGTCCAGGGGTCTCTACAGCGCCAATCCATGCAGCGGCAAAACGCTGAAATCGCTAGACAAAAGTTACCGACGGATGTTAAATCTTTCTATTGCCAGATGGCGCGACATGTTGCTACTGTGGGCCGGTGTCGATAACGTAGATTTCTATATTGCGAATTCTTATTTCATAAATGTATATTAGATTTCCATTTTACCGACAGCATTAATATTGATTAATTGTAAATTTTGTTAAATAGTTTTGGACACATTGTAAATAATATTCATTCGTTTGTTCATCAGAATGGCTACAAGAGGCACCACTATTGCGCCAGATGTCCCTGAATAAAACACATAATTTCGAGATACTTGTGACGTCACAAGATAATTTCAAAATGGTTGACACAGCAGATCGACGCCGATACGCCGCGTTCTGTTTCATGCTAAAAAGTTGCCCAGGTTCTGTTCCATGATAAAAATGAGTAGGAGGCAGCACTTTATCGGGAACCCCGAAACCCCGGGTGTGAACACTCTCATATCCTCTCTGTCGACACTTTCCCTTGAAAATTTTTAAATTTTTGCGCACTCGAATTAAAGCTGGAAGAATGCGTTTTATAACAGATGGATTGTGAGCTGAATTTATTTACGATGGCATACTGAAAATCAATGTTCATCGTTTTTAACCAAATTATGATTCAAATGTCGCCGCGCTTTTCAACATTTCCAATTGCTTGCATGCAGTCTCTTCGTCCTCTTTCTTCCAGAAATTCTATGCTCTCGAGCGCAAGCAACAGTGCTCCCGAGTTTCCCCAGTGTTTCCTGTTGACTAGGGTTTTTCGGAGGCATTGTGTTCCCAGTAATCCCTCTAGCATCAACGATAGACATTCTGGTACAGCTGAAGCGAGTGCGAAGCAGCGTAAAGTGCTCCAAAGTGCTCGGAGTGACTTGACGGTCTTGACCCCGGACCCCTATGTTGTTGAACTCCGAATAAATTCTACCGTCTCGGAGTAGAACTTGCCGGCGGCGAAATGGCTGATTTCTTAGACTCCGAAGCGGAGGAAAGCGAGGTATTTTGTTTGTTCGTTCGGAAACTTGGAAACGGCTGTGCGGCTACTCGTTTATCTCCATTTGTTCAATGTTCGGCAGCTTATGTCACTGATCGATGTGTTCCGTTATATTGTAGGAGGAGGAGGAGTTGGACGAAAATGAGAAAAAAAAGCTGAAAAAGATAAAGGCCGTCGAGGAGAGCGAGGAAGAGGAGGAGGAAGGTGAGACGATGTAGTAACATATTTCGATTTTCCGTCACGATCGGTCATGGAATATTTTTTATGCTCCAAAGTGCCATATCTATTCGCGTACGCTAATTGTTACGCAATCGAAACAAATCCAGTTGTTTGATATTCGTTCGCAGACGACGAGGATCGCTTGCGCGAGGAACTCAAAGACCTGATAGATGACAACCCCATCGAGGAAAGCGAGGGGGAAGACAGCGATGGGTCCGGTACATCGAAAAAACGTAAGAAAAGCGACGACGAAGATTTCGACGATCGCCTGGAAGACGAGGATTACGACTTGATCGAAGAGAACCTGGGAGTCAAAGTCGAAAGGGTATATATACAATACGAATTAGTGCGGTGTTCGCAAAGATCGATCGATCGTACGGATGTAGTGATGTGATCCTTTACTTTAGAAACGTTTCAAACGCCTCCGCAGGATACAAGATGAGGAATCGGAAGAGGAACAAGAAAAGGAGGTGGACGAGGATAGGGATGCTATAGCGAACGAGCTGTTCGAAGGCTCCGGAGATGTAAGCCTGATTCTGAATCCTTACATGTTGTTATATCTGATTTTGTTTTTAGTTCTAATCAAACATTCGCTGTTTCTCATAACGTGAAACGCTTAACTTTTGTGCTTGTTTTCATACCTCTATCAGGAAAGAGAAATTAGTATGGTATGTACGGTAGCCAGAAAGATGAATTCACCATTGCGCTTCTACTTCGGCCGCACGATGTATGTTTTCGTTATTTATTAGGAGGACGAGAGGAGAAGCGAGCGAAGCCACAGGCCAGAGGTGGAGACGTTCGATGAGGAGGGAAGCGAGGGAGAGTATACGGACGCGGATGATTTTATCGTTGACGATGACGGCAGACCTATCGCTGAGAAACGTAAAAAGAAAAAGCCTATATTTTCGGACGCGGCCTTGCAAGAGGCCCAAGATATTTTTGGTGTCGATTTCGATTACGACGAGTTTGGTAAGTATGGAGAGGAGGATTACGAGGAAGAAGAAGAAGAGGAGGAGGAGGAGGATGAGTATATGGACGAGGAGGATGCGGAAAGACCAAGGAGACCAAAGAAACAGTTGAAGAAGAAGACCACGAGGAAGAGCATCTTCGAGATTTACGAGCCCAGCGAACTGAAACGCGGTCATTTTACCGACATGGACAACGAGATACGCAACACAGACATACCGGAAAGGATGCAGCTCCGTTCGGTTCCTGTCACAGCTGTCGCAGAGGGTTCCGACGAATTGGACCTGGAAGCCGAGTGGATCTACAAGCAGGCGTTCTGTCGTCCGACTGTCTCCATTCAAGACGCTCACTTGAACGCCGAGGCTAAAGAGAGAGCGCGAAAGGGGCCGCAGACGATCGGGAAAATAAAAAAAGCTTTGGACTTCATGCGGAACCAGCATTTCGAGATTCCGTTTATATCGTTTTACAGAAAGGAATACGTTCTGCCGGAACTGAACATCAACGATCTTTGGAAAGTGTACAAGTTCGACGCAAAGTGGTGTCAACTGCGTCAGAGGAAAGAGAACCTGTTGAAATTGTTCGAGAAGATGCGGAACCACCAGCTGGACGAGATCATGAAGAATCCCGACGCTCCGTTAGCCGACAACGTACGGGTGATCAAAGACGACGACATAGAACGGCTGAAGAACGTGCAGACCAGCGAGGAACTGAACGACGTGTACCATCATTTCATGCTCTACTACAGCCACGAGATCCCAGCGATGCAGGAGGCTGCTCGTCAGAAGGAGAAAGAGGCGCGGCGAGAAGCAAAGATTCAAAAGCGAAGGCAACAGCTCGCCGAGGCCGAGGAGAACGGCGAAGATCCACCGCCGGAAGACGAACCAGAGGTGGAAGAGGAACAGGAGCCGGACGAGACGTTGAAGCAAGCTGTACGGACAGGTCCGTACTCGATCTGCAGGCGAGCAGGACTCGACAGTTTGGCGAAGAAGTTTGGCCTCTCGCCGGAACATTTTGCCGAAAATCTGCGGGACAATTATCAACGGCACGAGGTCGATCAAGAGCCCACGGAGCCGTTGACCATCGCGAACGAGTACTGCAATCAAATACTCGGGACACCGGAAGAAGTGTTGAAGGCCGGGCAATTAATGGTGGCAATACAGTTGGCTCGCGAGCCTCTGGTCAGGAAATGCGTTCGGGAGATGTATATGGAGAGGGCGAAGATATCGGTGAAACCGACGAAAAAGGGGATCAAGGAGATCGACGAGAACCATCCTATCTACGGAATGAAGTATCTGAAGGATAAGCCGGTGCGCGATCTCGTCGGCGACCAGTTCTTGAACCTGGTGATCGCCGAGGAGGACAAACTGATATCGATCTCGTTGAGCGACAGCATCGAGGGCAACACCAGCAGCAACTACGTCGACGAGACGAAGCAACTGTATTACCGGGACGAGTTCAGCAAGAACGTTCAGGATTGGAACGCTCTGCGAGTCGGTAGCGTGGAGATGGCGTTAACACGTATGGTGATACCAAGCCTGAAGAAAGAATTGAGAACGAATCTGGTCGCGGAGGCGAAGGAGTGCGTGATGAGAGCGTGTTGTCGTAAAATGTACAACTGGATCAAGGTGGCACCGTACAGCTGCGAGCTGCCGGAAGAAGAGGACGAAGAATGGGATACCAGCAAAGGTCTTCGCGTGATGGGTCTGGCGTACGTTCCCGATTACTCTCAGGCCGCGTTCACTTGCCTCGTGGCTCCGGACGGAGAGTGCACCGATTACCTGAGGTTGCCTCATCTGATGAAACGAAAGAACAGCTACCGGGAGGACGAGAAAGCAATGAAGGAAGCCGACCTGGTGGCCCTCAGGAATTTCCTAGCGACGAAGAAGCCGCACGTGGTGGTGATCGGAGGCGAGTCCAGAGAGGCGATGATGATCGCGGCCGACGTCAAGGAGTGCATCGCGACCCTAGCCGAGGAGGAACAGTTCCCGACGATTCAGGTCGAGATCTGCGACAACGAGTTGGCCAAGATCTATTCGAACAGCAACAAGGGCGTGTCCGAGTTCCGGGACTATCCGGAACTGTTGCGACAGGCGATCTCTCTGGCCAGAAGAATGCAAGACCCTCTGGTCGAGTTCTCCCAGTTGTGCACCGCGGACGAGGAGATCCTCTGTCTGAAATACCACAGTCTGCAGGATCAGTTGCCGAAGGAAGAGCTCCTCGAGAACCTGTACCTGGAGTTCGTCAACAGGGTGAACGAGGTCGGCGTCGACGTGAACAAAGCGGTACAGCAAGCTTACTGCGGGAACCTAGTGCAATTCGTCTGCGGCCTCGGCCCGAGAAAGGGCCAGGCGTTGATCAAAATGCTGAAGCAGACCAACCAAAGGTTAGAGAATAGAACGCAGCTGGTGACCGCTTGCCACATGGGGCCGAAGGTCTTTATTAATTGCGCCGGTTTTATCAAGATAGATACGTACAGCTTGGGAGACAGCACCGAAGCGTACGTGGAGGTGCTCGACGGTTCCCGTGTGCATCCGGAGACGTACGAATGGGCGAGGAAGATGGCAGTCGACGCGCTCGAGTACGACGACGAGGACGCGAACCCCGCCGGTGCCCTCGAAGAGATCCTCGAGTCGCCCGAAAGGCTGAAGGATCTGGATTTGGATGCGTTCGCGGAGGAGCTGGAGAGGCAAGGGTTCGGAAACAAGTGCGTCACACTCTACGACATCCGAGCAGAGTTGAACAGCCGGTACAAGGATCTGCGTGTCCTCTATCAGTCGCCGAGCGCCGAAAGGCTGTTCGACATTCTGACCAAAGAGACACCGGAAACGTTCTATGTCGGTAAACTGGTCCTGGCGACCGTGGTCGGCATCAGCCACAGGAAACCACAAGGCGACCAACTCGATCAAGCGAATCCCGTAAGAAACGACGAGACCGGCCTCTGGCAGTGTCCGTTCTGTCTGAAGAACGATTTCCCCGAGCTCTCCGAGGTGTGGAATCACTTCGACGCCGGTGCTTGCCCCGGTAAAGCGACCGGCGTCAGGTTGAGGCTGGACAACGGGATATCCGGCTACATTCACATTAAAAACTTGTCCGACAGACACGTTGCCAATCCTGAGGAAAGGGTCAGCATAGGTCAGATCATTCATTGCCGGATCATCAAGATCGAGGTCGAACGCTTCAGCGTCGAGTGCACCAGCAAGAGCAGCGATCTCGCGGACAAGAATCACGAGTGGAGGTACGCGGTACTCTTTGTGGACTCTGCTAATCCCGGCTTGTTATTCTGTAGATTGGTTAAACTTGGGTTGAAATGGATTTCATTATAATTCTAATTCCTGCCTCTCTTCTATCTTTGACCCTTGTGATGAGTAGAACAGGATGCAAGAAAAAAATTTGACTTTGAATCTCAAGGTCAAGGTCAATTTTGCGGGGCGTTTTTTTAACAGATCTCCACCGATCGGAAGATGTACACCCTGTACCATAGCGTGATTCTACACCTACGATTTGGTGGAAATTGACATAAAGAACTCCCCGCAAAATTGACCTTGACCTTGAAAATTAAACAACAACAATTTTGTTTTCGTTTAATCGTGTTCTACTGGTCATAACGATCAACTTTGTGAAATAAACCATGGGTCGCATCTCAACCGTTCTCTTAAAAAATGATGTTGCATTTCTTATCATTTTTGCAGCTTCTTTCTTTCATTCTGTAGTTAGGGGAAATAGTAGTATCATGATTATGATAATTTCATACCCAACGAGATAGCTTACTGACGGTACCCGCTGTATGATAGTACGCTATTTACTTATATATTGGCGCTGGATGTAAAAAATTTAAAGAAGCTGCAAAAATTATAAGAAATGCAACATCATTTTTTAAAGAGAACGGTTGAGATGCGACCCATGGTTTCTTTCACAAAGTTGATCCTTATGACCAGTAGAACATGATTAAACAAAAAAAAGTTTGTTTCTTTGACCTTGATTTTCAAGGTCAAGGTCAATTTTACGGGGAGTTTTTTATGTGAATTTCCACCAAATCGTAGGTGTAGAATCACGCTATGGTGGCCGTGATATATAATTTTTTGACACCCTGTACATACTTGATTTAGTTAGAGCTTGTAGTCAGAGCTAGTCCCAACAGCTGTCCCGTCGGCTACGTCGCGTTGACGATTGTTCTCTGGGTTTTCAGACCGCAACGGGACCCGTTCTACGACACCGACGCGGAGCAGAAAGACGCGAAAGTCGAGGAGGACGCGAAGAAGGCGAAACAACGGCAGACCTACGTGAAGCGAGTGATCGTTCATCCGTCGTTCCACAATATCAGTTTCGCGGAAGCGGAGAAGCTGATGCAGACGATGAAGCAAGGCGAGGCGATTGTCAGGCCGAGCAGCAAAGGGGCGGACCATTTGACCGTCACGTGGAAAGTGACCGACGAGGTCTACCAGCACATCGACGTCAGGGAAGAAGGGAAAGAGAACGCGTTCTCGTTGGGACAAAGCCTGTGGATCGGAAACGAAGAGTTCGAGGACCTGGACGAAATAATAGCGAGACACGTGAACCCGATGGCCGCGTACGCCTCCGAGTTGTTGGACTTCAAGTACTACAAACCCACCGTCGAGGGTATCAAAGACAAAGCTGAGGAAATACTGAAGGAGCAGAAGAAAGAGAACCCTGGCGGAATACCGTACATAATATCCGCCGCGAAGGTCCGTAACGATCGGTTTCGGCGATGCTGGGTAGCGCGATACACGCTCACACGTTTTCCGTACACGTTTTAGAACTATCCTGGCAAATTCCTGTTGTCCTACCTGCCACGCACTCGGTGTCGCCACGAGTACGTGACAGTGTCGCCGGAGGGATTCCGATTCCGAGGGCAAATGTTCGGCAGGGTGAACGACCTGTTTCGCTGGTTCAAGGAACATTTCCGAGATCCGGTGCCGGGGCAATCGACTCCTAGCACTCCACGCGGTGCTATGACTTCCAGAACACCTTACCACACTACTCCAGGAGCAGTGAGCGGTGGGTAGTTTTCTCTACTGCGCGGATCCTAAGACCTCCTCAACCCTCGGCTCATACGAATGTCGAATCTGTTGCAGGAATGAATCAAGAAGCGATACAAAGAGTCGCGCAAAATCTTCCTCATCACATGCTGCACTCTCTGTCACAAGTGGCGAACCAAACCCCCCATCATTATCCACCACACACACCGGGTACCGCGAGCGTGGCTGGCTATGGTGGCGTTCACACTTACCCGAATACACCGTACACGCCATCCGGGCAAACCCCGTTCATGACACCGTACCAGACACCGCATCATACCCCGCACCATGGTCAGCCTACTCCCAGATACGGGCAGCAGACGCCTAATCATCAGCAGGGTCCCTTCGTTCATCCACCTCCTCCCTCGGTCGCCACTCCGGGCCACCATAGGTCCACTCCATCGCACAGACCCACACCTCCGATGTCCACACCCGGAGATCCGATGGATTGGAAAAAGGCGGCTGAGGCCTGGGCCAGATTGAAAACTGGCCCACGAATGTCGTAAGTGTCCTACCAGTTGACCATTCGTCGACTCTTCAGGATGTCAGACCATCTGTACACACAGGACGAAGCATTTAACACTAGATTTACGGGACCAGTTATATTTTTATTTTTAATTGTAAAGATGCATCCATGAGGAATTATTCAACAAATTTATTTCTTTGGCTATACAGGGTGGGGCATTTTAAACAGGTCACCTGAATAACTCGCTTGTTTTTGAAGATAAGAGAAAATGCATTAGACCAAACTTACTTGGTATCGGGGGCTCATAATCTGGTATTACCAATTTTACTGTAGATGGACGCGTAAAGGACATATGAAGGTCAACTTGATTTTTTAAAATGGAATCTCCCATTTTTTATACCATAGATCGATAGAGTATCAAAATCTGAGTATAAAAGCGTTGACCTTCATATGGCCTAAACCTAATGCATTTTCTCTTATCTTCAAAAACAAGCGAGTTATTCAGGTGACCTGTTTAAAATGCCCCACCCTGTATATTATAACACTAAGCTAAGGATTTGGATAAGCACATTCTCGTTATTTTTGTAAAGTAATGTAAAATAGTTACTTTTAGCCCCCCCGTAAGCCTAGCGTTAAAACAACGAATATTATATTCGACTGATCTGTTTTAAGTGCTTCATCCTGTTATTAATATGTTGCTGTGCCATTTTCCACCATGTTCACAAAATTTATTTCTGTTAACAGCTCGACGCCAAGATACGAGGACTCGAGGAAAACCCCTCGAAACTACGAGGAATCGGTCGGAAGGACAACCCCACGGAACAGAACTTCGACGCGAACTCCATCTTACAAATCTCCACGCGGAACGCCGCATACTAATTCTAGTCCTCGGAGTATGTCTCTCAGCGGAGACGGTACTCCCCTGTACGACGAAAGCTAACGGATTAATTTCTCCTTAATAATTCACGCTTTCGATAATATCATTCGGCACGATATAGAAAGAAAAGAACCGTACAGAAATGTCTGTAAGCGAATTGGGAATTGCATGGCGTCCCATCGCGTCGAAGATTCGATCGTCCCATAGCGACGAACATCTATCGTACTGTATAAAAAAGGAAAAAAAAAGAATGGCGAAGCCATTTATAAAGTTACTATACACATTAATAAATCGTTATCTTCCCCTGCACGTTTATATATTTAGGAAAAGCGATATTGGATGCACACTAAGATGGCATGCTACCGTATATACACGCATATGTACATATAAGGCGTCATTCGAGTACTAGATTACGTTTAAACGTATTCATCATTGTACGATTTGAAAAATCGTAAAACACCATTTATTAAACTTTCATTGTTTTTTTTTCACCGTACTACCGCATATCGACTTATACACCTTGGTACATATAACACGTTGCGTCTCGATTTTAACTCCACCGATGCTGAGTTATTGTACATTTTTTATGTTACTGGCTTAGGAATGGAATATATTTCTTACGCGCTTTATACAATTGTTAAATCACACTATTAAGCAATAAAATAGTCTACACAATACTTCGTGCGTTGACTAAATTTATGACCGAGTGCATTTTATCTTAAAATCAGAAAAGCATTCAGAATCTTTTTCTTTTTCGTGTTTTATTTACGAATGTAGCGAAATACATATAAAACTTTAAAACATTAAAATATTACTTCTCTTCAGCCGTAGCTATAATATATATGTTCGTTCATGCGAACGGAAATATTATGACGACGTGCAACGTGTAATTCTCTATTGTACATAAGATTCTTGATCCTCGGACAACGTGTCATCTTCTTTCGACCGAGATTTTCGGCAGTACACGTAATTTACGCTGCAACGATTTCCAGTTGAAGATGAGTATCGATTCGTCGACCTGAACAAGTACGCTGAGCGTCAACAACATCGAACATTGTATAAAACAAAACTACAAATACAATACTCCCGACAATTACATTTTCTTAACATGGCCAGTTGTCAAAACCGGTTTATCATTTGATCTTGTTTTCCGTTTAGTTTCTTCGTCCTTCAAGGAATGTTTACGCTGTAAGAACGAATTATATGCAATTATATCTTCGCTGGTCTGACCAAATCTGGAGTAATTAATCATTTACCAGTTTTCTTGGGCTTTCGTCTTCATCGTCATTTGTATAGGAATCCTGTAGATTCACCGTAAATCTTTGTCTCTGCCAAATTAAGCGTAGAATAAATATACATGTATTCGAAAAGGAGGAAATATATTACCTTTTTCACGGGAGAGCTTTTACCGTCAGAAGTGTTACTTGAATTCGATAGTCGCGGTACGAGTCTCTTCTTTTTTCTTCTTACCACTTCGGTTTTAGCACCTTCAACTTTCTCCGTACCACCTACGATACTCTTGTTCGTTTTATTTTCTGTCAAATATGTGTTTGGGCTCTGCGATATAAAATGTAAAACACTTTACAAAGTAACATTTACAAGAAATTAAAAGTCATAAAACGTAACGACAAACGCACCTTCGATTCCTTCGAACCGTTTTCCTTGTTCGAATTATTTTGCTGTTGTTTCGTTTCTTTCATATGTTTACTGTTAGTAGAAGTTTTATTCGTATATTGTATCGAAGAGTTTTGATGCGAACCAGGCGAGTACACCGAATTATCTTGTATCGTCGAGAAACGTTCACCTGAAGAGGAAGAACAACATTGTTATTTTGCTCGACTGTTGATCGTTTGAAAAACAAGTGGTTTATATATTTTACCAGTCCAATAACTTAACGGAGGCATAATTCTCCTGCCTTTCGAGCTCACACGAATGTTTGTTGTATTGAGTTCATTCTCGGTTGCATTGCTACTTTGCAATGATTTCCACTTCTTGCAAAACATATTTATATTTGCAGGACATCCTTGACGGCATTGATTCAGTAACTGTTTGGGTACCGCTGCGTACGCAACAATAATTTCGAATTAATTCTACCACATTTTTTGAGATACACGGAGCATTAGAATATCTTACCATGTTTGTGTTTATTGAAATCACCAACTAGTTCGTAAAACTTGTGACTTATCGTCTCGATTAAATTCAGTGATACTCGACGAAGTACAGCGTCCGTTCTAAATCTTCTATTAATAGTGAAGCCAGCAGAGCTACACATTCATGTCAACAGGTTATATATTAATGAGATCGTACCATCGGTTAACAGGATGTATATCAAAACACTTACTTCAGTAATTTACCCTCAAAACATAAACGCAATTCAGGATCGCATATAAGTATCGGAAACCAGCTGGATAATTTTTCAGTTTTGATATCACCATTGACTTGTTTATCTCCACAAATACGTGTGCGATCCAGCTGTATCAATTTTCTTGATCTTTCGTGTTCTTTTTGATCACAATCGATTGAGTCCGGATCAATGTTCTTTAGAGCGTTAGGTGTTTTTACAGGAGACTTTTCATTCGACAAATGTTGTACCCCTTTCTCCGATCCTCTGCTATTTCCATCAATGTTTCTCGTTTGCGCAATTTCTTTATACATTTTATTTATATCAACAGCCACAGAACTAACCACAACAGGCTTAGACGTGTTACTCGAAGTCTGATAATTATTATCGGGAATGTTATAGCTTTGTTTGTCTGAAGTTTTCTTCCGAAGATTTGTTTTTGAAATTGCATTCTCATTTTCTAAAGTTTCATTAATTTTACGTGTATCGTCTTCGTTTACATCGGAAAAGTCAGAACAATTTTCTGTTAGCTTATGAAGAGTCGTTGGATTTTCTTGAACGAAATGTTCTTTCATTTCACGAGGATTTCTTCCTTTCGTAGAAACATTTGTTTCTTTCCACTGCGATCTTATTGTTTTACCAAGATTAACATACTTTTTAACGTTATTTTCTATCCCAGAATTCGTCAATTTATCCACATCTGAAAATTCCGTGTGTTCTCCAATAATACTAACACTGGAATCGTTATAATACGTGTGATTAATATTGTCAGTGTTGATCGACGAAGTTTGCTTCTTTTCCGAATGACCGCATTGTCGTTGCAAACGATTTGTTGATCTTGTCTTATGTTTATAAGTTTTCATTAATACTTCTCTTTGCCGTAATATTCGCTCTGCAGATATTTTCGGAATTCCAGTATAAACTTCGCTTTCGCTATCAGAACTATTTTCATTTATACAATTATTAGCTTTAGCAGAATTTTTCAACTTTAATGAACAGTCATTAGAAGCAGTACTTTTGTCCGGATGTATATTAATGCTCTTACATTTACTCTTATTAAAGTCAATACCATTGTTTGAAGAAGTCGATTTATCATTAATCACATGTTTCCTCTGTTCTTGCACTACACTTTTGTCCTCTTCCAATGTTGTAATTTCCGTGTTGGATTCGTTCTCCCTACTCGATCCATGGGTCAGAACGTAATTTAAACAGTCAAATATACCAATGACTTTACTAAGATACTCTTGAGAACAGTTCTTATCTGCTATACTATTAACAATGAAGTGTAATTTGTCTTTCACTTTCTGTGTTTTATTGTCCCCATAAGGAATAAGTTCCTTATTCCTGTTCTGTTGATTATCTTCGCTTACATTAAGACTCCGCATACTCAAGTTCTCTTTGTTTGTATTTGTTTGTACATAAGTGAGCGAATTCGCTAAAGATATATTCATACTTTCTGCAGATGCAATCGTGAGATCCGTTACTTCGCTTCTTAAGTCATCGTCGCTGTCTGCGATTGGGGTGGGCCAGCGAAACGTTAGCTTGGATCCTTGTTGTTTGTACATTTGCCAAATCTGATGAACGTTTTCCCAGTCATCAGGAAATCCGTTGTAAAATTTATTTCGGACATAATCTGGTAATTCTACAAAGTAATCGTATTTTAGTTTTAAAGCATTACAAAATATACTGTCGAATAAATTTTTAATTTTTGTTCGTTTTGATAACTAAAAATTCTTAAAGTTCAAAAATCGACTTTGAGTCGATCGCATGATAATATTGAAAAATATTTACCACACTCATCGTCAACGATATTGCCTTCCAGCTGGTATACATGATTAAATAAAGACAGAATCTTAATTGGCGTCAACATCCTTGCGATAGGCTTGCTTCTAGCAAACTGGCCACTGCAATATTAAAGTAAAATTAATACCGAATAATTCATACATATTTCATGTAGACTTACCCATTTATTGTTCCTTGAATAACCAATTGGTCCTGTTTGTCTAATAGTACTTTCCATCTGGTAAAGATTCTAATCCTATTTTTTGCATGTTGTGTTGCATTATTAGGACTAATTTGTGGAGAACTAGAATTGGTTTTTTTAGGTGACTGTTTATTTGTGCATTTACTCTGAAACGCCGGCCCACTTCTAGGAACATTAGGCAATGGAGTACTGTTCGCTTTCTTAGAAGCACCGGCGATAAAATTAAAATTAGGAGGTGGCATCATAAAATAATCTTCTTGTAAACCAATCGTACTATTACAGTCTCTAACGCTAGACGTGCACATAGTTCGACAATTATTCTTTGCATCGTTTCTCAAGACTATGTTCCTGAGGTTATTACTGGAGGAGACGATTTCGCTACCGACTCTAAAGGCACACGGATCTGGAACATTGCAATTTATATCGGATGCATCCACATTAATACTGGACAGGCTAGGTGACATGGATAAACCCCATGATTTGTTTGATGTAACTGCTTTCCTGAGATTTGCCAGCTTCAATTCTCGTTCCAACTTCCTGTACCGTTCGTCATTTTGAAAATCGGAGAATTTGACCTGTACGGATACGAATAAATTGATAACTGAATAGCGACAAATCGATTCGATAATGGATATGAACAATTACCTCCGAGATAGGATCCATTTGGAGAAACTCGTGCTGATTATTTACACAAATTACAGAATATTTGTCACATTCATACAACTCATTTATTTCTTCGTGTCAAATCTGATAAAATGGTTCACAAAACAACGTTTATTTGTAAAATAACGGGGTGAAAGAACAATGTTTATTTCATACGCAATTTCATTCCGTGTCTTACACATACGCGCGCGATTTCCATAACCCCTCAGTTTTCAAATTTAAACGCGCAACTGTCTCTCTTTCTATAAAGTGGTTCTCAATTTGATGTTTATGTCACATACTCATAACGATACAGATTTGCATGATTTCTGTTTACGTTATATTGCGAAAACCCTAAGTAGTCGTTCAATTTATTAGTATACATTTATTTGTCTACTCGATGAAAAGTTTCTACGTTAAATATGTTACTGTTATTGCAACAGAAAATGTTCATAATATAAGTGTAGTTGATGGGGAATAGAGGGCGTATGGAACAAAGATAAAGAAAAATAAGAGAGACAAAGAGAGAAACGGTGTTTAATTAAATGGTTTTTTACGATTATAATAAGTTTTTCATTTGCGCTTCTCTATACAGGTCCGAACGTAATATATAAATTGTTAGAACGGAGAAAATATTTGGATGTAACATCGATGGCAGGTTGATCATACAACGATGTGTTAAGGTCATCTGTAAAACTATATACATACGAAGTCTATTATGACATCACAATAAATAATATTGAGTAACCTGTAAGTAAACATCGAATACACGTACACACCGTACTGAAATTTGCGCGCACATTAAGCTTAAGCATTGGTCAATTTAAGCCTGAGAAACTAACATCATATAAATATTGGTCGTATTTTTCTTTTTATTGTTATCATTGTCAACATCCTTACCGCCATCATTCATCATCATCATCATCATCATCATCATCATCATTATCATCATTGTCATCATCATCGTCATTATCATCATGATCACTTAAACAAAAAGAAGTACGTTATTGTTTCTTTCAGTGAAAAATGAAACAATTTCACACTCTTTCTTTGAATTTGTGACAGCGCAAGTAATTGTATTTACTAATTATCACTGACTCGTGAAGCACAGATGCTCTACCTTTACAACGGTAGAATACAATAGTAAAATTCGACTAGATTTCCACATTAAAGATCGTATAATCTCAATTCAATATTACCGCTATCTCTATGGCAAGCTGTACGTATGTAATCAACATTAATTATTAGTTTTAAGCAGGTAGAAGAAAAAGTAGATTATTCTCTTATTAACAAATATATCGCTATTGAAATGTTCCTTACGATCACCTGTATTCAAGATGAATAGAACAAAACGCGTCTGCCGCACGTCTAATATTTTTTGCAGACTGTTTCTATAACTTTATGATTTACTAGCCGTCGATTTATCTGCTTCTCTCGATCCTTCCGCCGAATCAACGAATTCTTTCTGATGATCCTTCGGATTTCTGTCCTTATAGTCCCGTCGGTGATCATGATGATTATTGTGGTTATTATGATTGTTATGATTATTATGACGATAATGATGTTGATGTTGGTGGTGATGATGATTGTTATCGGTATCTCTTCGATCTTTCTGCGACGTGTGAAGCCAATAATTTCGGTGAATTTTATAATGGTGGTACATATTTTCAAGTTGCTTATATTCAAGTTGCGGGAACACCGTAAAGTCCACTTCCGGCAGATGATCTTGTTTATCGTGTCGATTTTTGCCATTTCTGAAATCAGACGAACCGAGATGTAACCACGAGACAATAAAAATCGGTTCATTACGCTTTACCTAGGCGTTCGACGATGCCAATAACTCTGGCTTTGCAAAGGCGGAAATTTATGAGGCATTTGTTCCTGCATAGAACTCGTTGGTGATCCTCGATTATGGTGACCGTTGTTACTGTCGCGAGAACGAGCACCTTTATTAACACTTGCTGCATTTTCTAGTACTTCTTTTAACTTTTCAATTTCTTTCCTTTGATCTATAATCTGTTTCATTAATTGTTTTACCATCGATTCTACACATCGCAAGTCGGCCTCGTCGGTCTGATTCAGTCGAAAACAATCGACTTGAATCCCAACATCCGTTACCGATTGTTTACTTGCTTTTTGTTCCGTCGACGAATCCAATTTCCTGCAGCAAATAGAAATTTTTTCACATTAACGTGCAACGAGCGTGTTTCACCGTATCAGTCGTGATTACTAACTTTTTCTGTTTTTCAACGATCTCGGACAAGTACTGATTTTGCGTCTTAGCCTCCTGCAAAGATATTTTCATATCCTGCAAATCTTTCTCCAATAGTTCCACCTGCAACGGTGCAACATTCACGCATCCTGGGCTATCCTAAAAGAGAAACGAATCATGTATATAATCTTTGATATTCTTATTATACAAAACCATAGTAATTACCTTTGGTTTCGCAAACCCAGTTCCATTATCTTCGGGGGATGAAGGACTACTAGGTACAAAAGCAGATCCTTTCGAAAATACTAATTGAAACTGTAAATCTGTAGAGAAACGAAAAATTGTAACATGTTATTAGAAGTATATTATGTTATGCTAGAAGTATAACGATTTACCTCTGTTCCTTTGCCGAAGAGAATCTACTTCTTCGTGTAGAGCAACCAACGTTACTTGATGTTGTTCTTGCAAGAATTTCATGTTTTGTTCTAACTGAGCTACTATATCCGATGGTGGTTTCTTTCCCTTCGAAGCAATGTATATTATTCAAAGCTTTTACAATATAGTTTAAATAACGAGAAAAAATATTGTTCTTACTTGAGGAAAGGATACTTTCTGAACCGTCGATACCGTTGGTACTTTCGGCAATTTAACCAGCACTTCGGATGCCATTCTTGAGAGTTTAATACTTAGTTGAATGGATAAGACATAAATGTTCACCGCAGGTTTATAGAGATCAAATGTGGCGTTCTAAACGCAGACGAACGAAACGAAGGAACTTCCCTTTCGAAAGAGATCGCGCTTTCAAATATCTAGAAATACATCGTAAATATTAATTTTCCAATAGTAACATATGATATTACACTACCGATAAAACAATGACGTTATCTCGTATAAATGAAAATAGTCTCGCCTCGCAGCGTCGTAATCGGACACAACTCTGTTCTTCGACAGAGAGACACATTTCGATTAAACGCGAGATAACAGAAAAGATATGCAATGTCAGAAAATAAATGATACTACCCCAGAATGGCAAAGGTTCCTCCGACACTTTGCCGAATAAGTTACGTTTAAACAGGGATCATAAGTGCGAAATGACAGCTGAAAATTCGACAGGACACACGATCACCAAGGTCTTCGAGGAGCGTGATTCTGCGCCTGGATTTTTTGACGTCATTTCACACCAACCAAGGATTGGTTAATACTTTAGCAACAATGGTGGACATCGACTTTTAGCGATTAATTGTTCCGATACGATTTCAAAGATCGCCGACATTGGCTGAGCATAGGGAAGAGAACAAATTCCACATACGATCCAAAGAGCGCGAATGAACATTACGATAGCGTGATCGAGGAATAGAAACAGAGTTTCGCATCGGTGCAGTTAGCTCTAGAAGTTTGAAAAATAGCGCGTAAAATTTGTAGATCGTCAGGTGGATCCTGTTTGGACACGCAGAACAGTACCTGTTCGCAGGACGACCTGTGTTTTGTATGTCCTCACGAGCGGGAGTATTGACACAGAATACTCGGCCAGAAGCGTGGAGTACTCCGTCAGAGGCGAAACTTCGGAATTTTGCAAGGATCAATTTCCAGTTCGCATGCGTGCGCAAATTGTATTCGAAAAATTCAACAACCAATAACACCTATCGAGCGCGCGTGCGTACCCGTAGAAATTCTTTAATAACACAGTGTAACAGCACAAATATAAATATTAAAATTTGTGGAAATCTGTAGGAACATTCACTGATGTACCTGATTCAGTGAAAGTAACTTTTTAAGCACAAGTGAACTTATGAAACTACTTGCACTTCTTGAACACTGTTTTCCGAAAACAGGTCGAGATCTGTTTTACGTTTCGAATATTCCCGCGGTTTCGAATATTTTTAAAACAACGTCGGTAATGTAGATTTTGTCGGTAAAGAAGCGACAACGGTAGATTTAAATTGTAACCAAGGTTCTCCAGTTTAGGATTACAAAGGTGAAAGGTTCCGAAAGGAGTTTCGCCTCTGGTCAAGCACTCTGTAGTATTGATCCAATAACATTTAAACATATGATATCAGGCCATAGCATACCACAGCCGCGCCCATATTTTCTGTCGATATTGCCTTAACATTTATTAACGTACGATATATCGGTAAAACTTCGCCAACATATGAAGCTGTTTCTTTGATAACACAAGACAAACAAACATGATTTTCTAATTATTTCATATTTTTTAAAATTATTGCTATGTCAAACTAGAACCATTCCTCAGACATTCGATACATAAATGGATACAACCGGACAAGATAAATACTTTTAAGTTGAAAGTATTTCTCAATAACTAAACAAGCACTGCGACGTGCGTTCTTTATAGCAGCAATATGTATATATGTCTGTGTATTGCAAAAACGAATGTTCAGGTTTCGATTACCGACTACTCTGAAGTACTTATGTTACGCTACTGAAACATCGACATTTCATTGCCAATTTAACTCCTGTTCAAAAGTAAAAGAAAAGTACTTTTTTTTAATTAATTTCCTTCACGTTACCATTCGAAGGAAAGTAAGCTCGTATCCGATTTTTACAGAAATTGCGCGCGCTTTAATCTTTGGTCTTTGAAGCATTGCTAGATGTAAAAAAAATTGTTTAAATAATGTTTTGAATCTTCGACGTAACGAGAAAAAAAATGGCTTGTTTGGTAGACAGCAAGAAATGCGATGAAATAAATAATAAGGATAGAGAACATGTTCTATCTTTTGAAATGGGCGAAGATTATAAATTTAAGGTATTTATACATATATATGTATATTACATAACTGTGTGCGTGTGTTTGTGTCTATATGTCAACACGTTAATATAAAATGCTGTTTATTATAGTATACGCCAGAGAGTCATTTTAAGCATGTAATAAAAAGTGTTCAGAGGCAACGATGCAAGGAGGATGAAGAGCGCATCTGGACCTCTTTCGTTAAGGAACAGGAGTTTCATAATGTAAGATTTCCAGAAAAAGATATTCACCTGCCTATGCAAAGCGTTAAAGATCTGATACAAGAAAATATGCAAGATGTAGATAGAGAACTTAAGAGGCTACAAGAAGACGCTCTTCCTGAACGAAACAAAGGAATTTGTAACTGTAAATTGAATAATAGAAATGAAAATATTACAAGTGTAGAAGTAAGTGTTTTTACAATTTTCAGTTAATTATTGTCATAATTCATGAAAAGATAACGTTCACATTATTTTTTAAATTCTAGCCAAGCAGTATACAGAACTGTTCTCTAAGACAAAAGATGCCAGCAATAGATAAAGCTGCGTACGACTCTAATATATTGATTCCGATATCGCAAGCAAATAATATCACTGATTATCAAGACTTTAAAACATCCAAAAAAATAACAAAATCAAGAACCAAAAAGTCTGTATCGGATTCTTCTATTACACATAAAAAACATTATACCGATCAACTACTTCGCGCGACTAACCGCTTTGAGGACGATTCAGATTCAGATTCGAATTTGAGCAATAGTAGAACGGATACTGTTTGTGTACAAGCGGATCCACTTACAATACACAAGCTTCTTTCAATGCAAAGGAAAATATCTACATTGCTGAACGAAATTTCATTTCGATTACGTAGAATTCCTTTGCCAGATGGAAATAACGATCTGAAAAGAAGACAACAACAGACCATAGAATTTGCCATTAGGTTTTCAAGAAATTACCTGTATAATCTCAACAGGCTTGTGACGAGCATTCACGAACATATCGAAGCTGCGTCCAGCAGAAGGAAGCAGTATCATAGAAGTGTCGCCTTCCATCAAGATATGATTAAGCAAAAACTGATCGCTGCTTATCAATTGTTAATACAAGCATTGAATGCCTATTGCAAACACATACCTAACTCTATCCACGAGGGTCATCCTGCGAAGCTTCAAAATGCATTGCAGATCGTTAGCGACTTGAAAGACATTTGCAATAAGATTGAAATTACGGCCAATTATTTCTGCTCGGGAGACGTAAATGCCACGCCGGTAATAATACATATTGAACAAAAGTAATTCTAGCGATTTGGGTGTAAAACCCTATAGGAAAATTCTCTGTTACAGGAAAGAGATCCTCAAGACGACATCGATGCTGTCTTGTCTAAATTAAAATTGAATTTGGAATCTAAAGAGCAATCTGCAAGACGCAAGCATGTCGAACCCACAGTAACTCCTGCAAGAACGTCCTTGCAAAACGGAAGGCAGTTAAATAAAAAAAAGAATTTATCTAGTCGACTAAGCATGTACAGTATAGATGTACCTAAAGCTAATCAAAGGAAAGGCACAGATTTAAGAGGAAAAAGTATTGGAACTTGCATATTATTGATTATTACACATGTTATTTGAAATATCTTGAAAACGTGATTCTATCAATTTTTCAGAGTATCACAAAGGAAGAAATAGTAAAGTGATGGACGCGAAAAGCGTACACATTCAACACTTTACAATGCCAGAATTATTATATCCTAGTCCTGCTACGCACACATCGTCTTCTCGAGACACCGTTCTGATCGATTGTACGAAGAAGATGAAGTATTTGAAAGATGATGATATTAAAACTATGATGGACGAAGTACCGATCGATTCCGAGAATGTAAGATATATCAATAATATACAGAAACGAATTAGAATAAGTTTAAAAAGAAAGTAATTTTGTGAAATAGGATAGTAATCTAGAAATTCAAACCAAACATAGTAATGCGACGAAAGTAGAACAGTCTGAAGGATTGGAAAAGAAGTCTTTCATTGAAATATGGAAACCTAGGAACGTGAAAGATAAAGAGACAGATACTAGAGTAAAAAATACTTTAAATGACGATGATTTAGTAAAGAAAGTGACGACAATTACTAAAGAACACCTGTCCACTCTAGTTCCTGTGGTTAGCGATTTAATGACTCTCATAACCAAAAAGGTAGCACTGTGTACGCAGTAAAATATTTTCTCGTATTTCTCATAGTTCACGGTCTATTTGAATGCTTGAATTGTGTATTAAATCATTTGTCAAATTTTTCATAGAAGACAGACTTGCAAACACAGCCTCTGTCTGAAACATCTATGGGAACGCTAGTGAAGTTTCTACAAAAGTATCAATCCCCTAAAGATTCTGATACTCAAGCACCTTTAACGGATGGTGGTTGTAAATATTTTACAGCGGATAGGTAAATAAAATATAATAATAAAAATTCGTCTCACTTAGGTAAAATAAGAACAAATATTTTCCGTATTGTGATAGCTTATCTGAAATTCAGAAGCACAATAACAATGTACAATTGATTTGTATGACGTCCACGGATAAAAATTCTAACACAAGACAATGCGATGTTTCGTGTCAGGCAGACGAGACTGCGATAAATGTAAGTGATGCTATTGAATATTTGGGCCATCCTGGTATTCGATTCTTCCCTAAACAAAGATTACGTTTCATTTTTTTTTAGATGCTCGGTGACAGAAAAGCAACGCGTCCGAATACCAAGCACAAATTGAAACTTTTTATTTCGAAGGAAACCGAACAACGAATTTTAGCATATAGAAACGAGTACAAAAAAGTGTGCCAATCGAAACCAATGTATTCTAGCAATACACAGAATAAACCATGGGATATCGTAGCATGGTAAGAACATGGAATAATAATTGTCCTTTAAATTTGTACTAACACCAATTTTTGGAGCAGGATATCCGATAAACTGATAGACGAGCTCATAATGGAAACAGCGAAAGAATTAGAACCGGTCGGGGTAATACAAAAATTATACGAGATGGAATTTCAAGAATTTTAAGGGCAACCGTTTCATAATTATTGAATTAATCTAGAAGATCATATTTATGAAATTTTTTAAAACAATTTTCGCTTGGAGTATAAATTTTTTTAATAAACTATTGCTTTATACATGAACGTTTAATTTATTCTATCGTTTTTTTCTGTATTTTTAGAATAACAAATAATTATGTATGCATTTAAATAGTCATGTTTGTGTGTACTGTTCACACATACATGTGTTTGTTGCAACATGGCGCTGAACCTAACCTCTTAAAGTGCTTATTATCCACGATTCGAGTAACAATGAATACATGTAATAATTGAAAGACATAAAAGTACAAAATGAGACGGATGGTTCTAAGATTGTATAAAGACTTGTTGCGATACGGTGGAAATTTGAAATATACGGATAAATTATACTTTCGAGCTAGAATTCGTCATAGTTTTACACAAAATAAACAATTGACTGATGAGCAAGAGATAAATTTTCAGTTTCAGGTAAACATTAACTTTAATTATCCTTGTTGACGCGGTCCCCAATTTGTTGAATCATGAATGCACCTGTATTGCGTCAATGGTTGTTTCACTTGCATTTAATGGCTTCTGTATTTCGCTTAACCTAAAACCTAAGGAATTTAAATTGATAAATTTTTTTCAGAAAGGGCAGAAACTTTTGTTGGATCAACGTGTTGTATAATTAGTTATGAGGAAGCGAAGCTTGTAATTGTACAGTAGTAAAAATGTTTAAACATTCATTAAACAATGATTATTTCATTCATAAGTTGGTTATTTACATATCCTCGTTGACTCACAGAAATGTTGAGTTAGGTTGTAAAAACAGCCGAGAATTAATCGGACCTTTCAACTACAGTAATCAAGTACGGCATAAATCTTATAAACGCTTCTTAGACAACTCAAATGTGCCTAAACTGGACGAAAATGATCTCGAAGAACAATTCGTGAGGGGATCCGGACCTGGTGGCCAAGCAACTAATAAAACGAACAATGCGGTCGTTTTGAAGCACACACCGACTGGATTAATTGTAAAATGTCATGAAACTAGAAGTGTGTTTAAAAATAGAGAAATAGCCAGAGCGAATATGTTGACGAAATTAGATGATTTAATTAACGGTGAAAATTCGTTAAGAAATCAAGAAGAAACGCTTATGAAACAGGATAGCTTGAAAAAGAAACAGAAACAAAAGAAATTGGCAGCCTTAAAAGAAGAGTTCGAGAAACGTGAAAATCTCAAATAATTTATCACTCGATCAATGTACAAAAAAAAAACATTGTAAAACCATTGGCAACGAATAAAAGGGCAGGAAAATGCATGTAACAAGGTTTTCTTTCAGTTTTAATGGAAAATTCATATCTTTAATAGTCATCTCTTTTTTTGTAATCATGAAAGGCTTACAATTATTTTTCTTCGAAATAAAATATTTAGGTGGACCCTCCGCGAGGGAATTTAATAGTTAATGTTACATACAATGATGCGCGTTTTGTAACAGAACATGGTCAGTACGCTACGATAAAGCTTTGTATGCAGTCTCGCGTGATTTCAGGAAATTGCTTTCGCGAATGACAAAATCATCCGTTCCACACTAAAGATATTTCGCGCGCCGTTGTACCGTGCAAAAGCAAAATGATGACGAGTCTTTTACGAACACAGTGAAAACATAGAAACGACGAGAATGCCTCGTTCGAGAACGCAAAGACTGCATATATTTAAAGAATGTACAGTGGTTCTCGATCGAACCCAGTATCGGAAAAGACACTATGAAGAAATATTAATAAAATTCTATCGATGGGTGCCAATAGCATTAAATACTATTCTCTACGTACACAAATAATGTTTTATACATAATGTACAAGTTCGCAGGGCGTACAGGGGGTGTCGCCCAACGCGGCGATTTAACATTACTAATAAAACTGATTGACGCAAGTAATTCGAGTTCATCGTGTTGGGCGACAACGCCGTGTAAACAAGAGTAAATTTCAACCAGCGAGATCCCGTGGAAAATCTGTGTGTATGTCTCTCTCTGTGTCTCGAAATTTAAACTATACAGCACAACCTCTTCCGTCGAGGATTATTTCAGCTACTCTTCAACCATCGGCCGAACTGACCGCGGCCGGTTTTCAAACGTTTTTTCGGCGGCTGAACGTTCGACCGCGGTGAACTGGAACTTCTTAACCGTCTGTTGCTCGCGATCGTCACCGAAAGAATACTGTGGTCCATGTCAACTTGCTCGTCGATCTTCATCATCCGAACGACCGGTTGGAACTCGATGCTCGAGCGTCTCTGCTCGAGCTCCGAGGTTGCCATCATCGCCGGGCTTACGCGGCCCGACAACGCGCACTCAATCTCCGAGTTCTGCGTCGTCTCCGAGGATACGGCGTGTTCGGCTCGCCGTTTCACGCCCCTCAGGCTCTGTTGCTTCTTGCACGTGATGTTCAAGTAGGCTTCCTCCTTGCAGTTCTCGTTCTCCTCGTACACGGTGTCGGAAGACATGTTGTTCCTCCTAGCTCGCTTCCTCGAATGGATCCGCCTCCTGCCAGGACCTCTGCCGACCTTGCCGCCTCTGTACACGTTGTTGCGATGCTCTATCTCGGGGCTCGGATCTTCGGGATGGATCTTCTGCGGGCTGCGTTTCCTCGGCAGTCCGTTATGATGGTTTCTTGCGACTATACCGGACTCGGTCTCCTTTCTGCACACGTTCTCATGATTCTCGAGCTCCGCTCGCGACTCGCACGTCTCCGTCGACGTATTGTCTCGTTGACGCTTCTTCATCGCCGCCTTCGAGACGAGAACTCGCCGTTCCGCGAGCAGATTAACATCCTTCCCGAACACGTGATTCTCGTCGTTGCCAGGATCGTTCTCCGATATCTCCTCGATCTCCGAGAGATCCTTCTTGAACGCGAAATCTTTGTTCGTCAGATAACTTCTCTCGGGCTCGGTGCAAACACCGCCGGCGCTGGCTGGCGTCAACGGTTCCGTGCAGGCAGTGGTCTCCGTGTTCGTATGCAGAACAGAATTCTCTAGGGTCTCGATGCTCGCGTCGTTCTTCTCTTCCCCGTCGTGCCGCGCGTCCTGGCAACTGGTGTTCTCGGTGTACGTTTCGCATAAACATCCGTCGTCCTCCTCTCGATGGTGATGACGATGACGATGGTGATGATGGTGATGGTGATCAAGGCCGATCGATTGCTCAGTGGTAGATGATATCCGGACGCTCGTCGCCGCGTCCACTAGTCTGTCGAGAGTGTTCGTGTCCTGCACGTCGCAGCTGGTCTCGTTCCGCTCGACGTTCTTCTCCGACAAATTCTCCTGGTCGCAATCGGCGTCGACCGCGTGTTTCGTTTGGAGTTTCTTCTTCATCTTGATGCCGGGCCAACCAGTACGATTCTTCCGTTTTTTCCTGCGTTTCGACGGCGACTCGACGCTCACCTCTCCACACTCCGAGCTGGCGCACGAGGAGTTCTCCAATAAGTTCGCCAGCTCGTGACAATTCTCGAGCAACTCGAGCAAGTTCGACGGCGGACCTTTCGGGATACTCGGCTCGTACAGAGGGTTCTGTTCTATCTGCGCGACGGCAGTCTCGAAAGAGTCCTCCAGTTCTATGGTGTCGTTCGCGTTCAGCATCTCGTCGATCGTCTTGACCATCTCCTTCAGGTCCTCGTCCAGGTCCGACTTCACCTCCAGTTTCTGGTCCGGCCTCGGAGTAGCGTTGTTGCTCGTTTGCGAGCCGACGGACTGGCACTCCTCTATCGTATACAAATTCGAAGGCTGTTGATGCTGCTGTTGCTGCTCCCGCTTCCTAATGATCGTCGACATGATCGCCAAGGTGGACGCGTGGCACCGTGGACTTTTCCTCGGGGATCGCCCGACGCAACCGCTGCTACGGCCACGACCTTTCCTCCTGCTGTCGCTTCTGTTCAGATTCTTCGTTAAGACATCGTGAAAATTATCAATCTCATACGGTAAAAGAAACGGTTTTTGCGAGTCACCTTCGCTGAAATAATGCCAGTACTCGGCCCCCTCGTCTTGCCGCTGATACGTCTGATACCACGGCTCAGACTTCGGTACAGCTTCGAAGGAGAACTGCATCTTCTCGACTTCCGGCGAAGGTTTGGACGGATATACTCTCTCTTGCTGATCGGCTTGTACTTTCTCGACGACCTCCTCTTGCTCTTGGATGGCCGGCCTAGTCGTCTCCTCGACGAACGGGGGCTCTCTGATCCCGGTCAACGGCGCCTGATACCTCAGCCTGCTCCCAGGTGTCTCGAACTTGTAATAATTCTCGTTGTCCTTGATGAGCGCCTCGGCTTGCGTTCGTCTTCTTTTCCTGGCTCGACCGAGACTCAGCGAGTCCTGCGAGTCCTCCTCGATGGGCTCCGTTTTGATGGGCGTACTACAGTCTATGGATGAACTGGGACACACAGAGCTGACGGTGTCGTTGTAGTCGCTCTCGGTGTCCCTCGGCAACACGCTGCTCTGCTCGTCGTCGCTCGCCTCGCTCGAGTCGTCCCGCCTCGGCTCGCCGAACATAAACGACTCTGCCTCGTCGCTGAGCAACGACAACTCCGATTTCCTTACACGCTTGAACCGTACGACTACCGGTTTCTCGCTGGATGGCACTTCCTTCTTCTCCTCCTCCTCGTCGTCGACATCCTTCTGCACCGTACACTGCGAATTATTGTTCGATACCACACTTGAGCGCAACTTACTACCTAACACTTCCACTTTATAATACGCGCGGTTGTCCTCGATCAAACGCTCCTCTACAGACAGTCTGTGCCGTCCCCTGAACCCCCTACCCCCTCGCCTGCCCGATTTGAAATATCTCGGTTTCACCGACTCTACTACTTTCGTGTCGTCTTTTATAACGTGACCGTTGCACAGAACGTCGGCGTCGGCGTCAGCGTCGACGCTGCCGCATACCTCGGAAATCTTTCTTACACTCGACGCGACATTCTCGACCGGCAGTTTGCCGTTCAACCCTTTGACGATCTCGCCTCTAGACGTTCTGCAGGAATTGTTACAACCGTTCTCGTTTACACTCAATGTATTCTCGTTATAGTTAAGTTGTACACTACCGTTCGTTTGATCGTGATTTCTGTACTGCACAGAATCCCGATCCTGTTTGACGTACTCTGCACTCACACTGTTATTCTGTTCGTTATTGCAAGGTATCGTTCTCTGCAAATCCTGATTATCGGGATCGTTTTGCTTGTTGCACGCCACGCCACAGTCTTTCTCATTGTCCCGTTTCTCTTTCAGCTGTAAACGTTGCGCCGCTGTGAACGTATCGATCTTGAACTCGTTCGGTTTCGATTGGTTCAGCACCTGGTCACGCATCAAAACGTCCTCCGGATCATCCTCCTCTATCCAGATCGTTCCCTTCGCTCGTTTCTTTATGGTGTAGCCCTCGAATTTGTCGTAGAACTTCTCCGTTTTCTCGACCTCGTGCCACGGGCTACCTTTCGACCGTAGCAAGTGCCCGCTTTCGTGTTTCGCGCGAGTACGTAAATTGTGGGGCGAACTTAATCTTAAATTGAGATTCCTGCGCGCGCCATTGCACTGCACCATCTTTATATCGTCGACCTCGAAGTCCCCTAAGCTTTTCGAGTTTCTACTTACTTTCCCTTCTGGCAGTACTATGTCATGAAGATTACGATCTCCATTGGAAAACAAGTTGCAGTCTTTTCTGTTGAACAGAACGGAAAGAAAAAGGAAGCTTATCAAATGATTCTTGACAAATCGGTAACGATAAAAACGTGATTATATGTACGTACTCTATATCCTTTGTTCTGTTCAATTTTAGAAATGCTTCAACGTTGGCTCCTGCGTTGATCAGAGTATCCAAAGATAAAAAATTGTCATTGTTCCGCACAAAGCTGAGATGTTGGTCGCTTTGCACATGTTTGCTAAGATCCCGGTAACTGATACGACAAATTTCACAATAACCAGAAGCTAATTGTTCAGTTCTGCGAGCACGAGTGCCAGTCGTCCGTGGTCGCCGAGTCATCTCTTTATCCTGTTCGTTATTCAGAATATTATCGCCTGTTCTATTTATTGTACTTTAGATTGTAGCGCGCATCGCATAATATCGACTTACCTCCTCTTCTTTGATCGGTTGAATTCCCTCCCTATTTTCCTTTATGTCTGCTCGCAATTTCTCCGGCTTTTCTCGTCTTTTCGTGTTGAAAGGACAGGAGCCTAACGGCCCAGAAAAATTCAACGTCGGCCACACAGGTAGTTCAACGAAGACGGGCCTCGTATTCCTGGATACAGTTGGAAATCTAATACAAACTGTCACTTGCAATTTCACGATACTCCCTGCGGGGAAACTTACCTCCGGAAGGCCTCGAATTTGATATAAGGTCCCTTGAGATGCCTGACCTTCAAATCCTTCGTCGAACTCTGCTGATAAGACTGCTTCGATCGTTTCAAAGGATCGGTATCTTTAACAGAGGAATAGATTTTATCGAGCCAAGTTTGGAGTTTATCGATCGCCCAAATAGGAATTCCCCAATTTTGGGCGTTGTAAAGTGGATCCACGGAACACTGTTGTGGCTGTATCAGAGCACGTTCCAACATTGCATCCACTCGCGATTTCTGCAACAAGTCCAGAAGAAGAAACGGAAGGTCAACGAACCAGTACAACGTAGAAGCAACGTCCACCGTGAACACAATACTCACAGATCTTTGGGTAGTTTGACCCCTCAGAGAAGTAGAGTTAGAGAGAGCACAGTCGGGACTAAAATACGGCGTCTGAGGAGTTGGCACGGGAGTAGGAGTTTCTAAACTCCTCAGCGAGGGAGGTCCCCCGCTGCCTCCGCTGGCACAACCCCATTTATACTTCTCGAAGTTGATGCGACCCGACTTGTTCACCCTGTCGCTAACTACCAGAGTCACGTTTTGTACTAAAAATAATTCGATCACCTGGAAGGAACAAACGAGATCTTAGAAAGTTGGAAAATTTTCAGGAAAGAAAAGGATAGAGGACAAAGGACGTATAAAGCGAAGGAGGAAACGCTTTTCAAAAAAGGACGAGGGGGGGCCAACTTACGCGAGGCACGTCGGCAGCTGTGTGTGGAAAAGGATGTGCAGAAAGTGTGGACGCACAGTGATAGTAAGTGACTGGTTGACGGACGCACGGGCACTGATTTACATCGGTGGTATGCTGACGTCAAGGCGGTCTCGTGTTCCTCTCGAGAAGCGTAGCCGACCGAGCCCGCCTATCAAGCGATTTCGCAGAAGCGCGAGTTACGCGCTTGCAGATAGAAACGTTCGTGCAGCGAACAATGGTCGCCGCATTGTTGCACACCGCCGTTCTAATAATACGTCGGACTCGCGGAGAATCCAGAACAATAACGAAACACGTGGGATCGAACGAAACGAATAATTCAACGACGTTTCGATCGGAACGCCGACGCGAGAGTATACCGCGAGACGAATCGCCGCGCGATGGTCGAGGTTGTCGCGGCGAGTTTACGCTCGGTTACTTGTCAAACGGTATCGAAACGCACGAAACCGTCAGCACAAAACAACTTCCTCGAACGACACTGTTTATCGGGTCCGCGGATCACCCGAGTGTCGTAAAGTAAGCGGCGGACACTTTTCGAAATACGAAATTCGAATTCGAAGTAGGGGGAAGTTTCTCGAGGCGTTTCTCGGCCGGTCAAACGAAAGTAAAGAGATAAAGGAAAAGAGCGCTGGGACGCGCTGCGAGATCGTTACTCGCGGGGGAGAACTGTCACGCACAAAATGGCCATTCGCCGTTAACAGCTTGGCAGACGAGCCTGGAGGCGGCGCTTTGAGTTTCTGTTCGCCCGAGGACAGCGAACACCGCAGCGAACCGAACAACAGACTTTCCCTGGATACGTGAAAAGCGATTTTCGCTCGGTTTCCACGTCCATTTTTTCGCCTTTTTTTCCCCCCGTTCGACGCAACCCACCACGCAACAACACAACAACCGATGATGACGAATCCGCTCCACTTCGTTCTACTTCTCGGGCTGGCCTAAAGATGGCGCGAGCACGACCCGGTTTTTCACCGATTGTTTGTCAACAGAGAACTATTGGGTCGTACTAGAACTTCGACTCTTTTATTCCAGAATAATACATATTTGTCTCGCTTCTGTATTTATTTCGAATATTTTTCGATGTATCTTTCTACGGAATGTTTTGCCCGTTTTAAGAAAAGAATGTAGTGCCCGGAATGGGTGGTAATACGATGCAGTGAAGTTTCGAAACGATAGCAAATTTAAAGGTTAATCGGGATCGGTGAATGGAATTTTTCGCGGCAATGCGCGCGAGTTATTTATTTCCCGGATTCTATACAGCCGAATCGGAAATATTTCTCGAGAAACTGACAATTCTCGGGGCCGTTGAATTTTCGGGACTTTCGGTTCTGTCGAATTTCGATACATGTCGTTTCGGTTTATTTCGGAGAATTTGTTTTCCGTGGAGTAACGCTGCGCGTGAACCCGCGCGTAGAGTAAACGACGACGAGATATACAAATGAACGGGTTGAAAGTGGCGGGAAGGGGGGTAGAGGATGAAGCCAAAGGAGGGAAGAGGAGAAAGCAAACAACCATGAGAGAGAGATATAGTGGGATGAGGAGGGGCGGGGGAGGAGACGTTCAGATGGAACGCGAGGAGGGAGTTTGTGGTCCGTGGGTCGTCAACGAAAAGAAACTCGTATGCACTCGACTTATGTAGCTCGTTGTGGGCGATGATTCAACGATGTGAAAATAAAGACAACCGAAACCGAGAATTGTTTCGGAAAGACGATCCACACCCGAAAAGAATACTTACTCCGCCCAATTCTTTGATTTTCGCTTCTATTTTGGCTGTGGTCGCATGGTTTTTTATGTCCAAATAAAAAGTCTTTCCCTCTAACGGTTTATTATCTTTCCGAACACGAACATCTAAAAATATTAGAAAAATCTCTTAGCAACGATACAGGTACCGGGCAGGCAATTTCTTACACGATTAAGCGTACATGTAGTGTACGATAGGTTAACAGATAAAGCTTATCGTATCGGTTCGGTAAAATAAAAAGAAGAAAAATTATTATTTACGTTCTCTTTCGAAAGGGAACGATCGTTTCGCGAACCGAGAAACAAACGAATAATGCAACGCGATAAGTAGACTGTGTATGTTCATGCGAAATCGAGGATTTACGCGAACATCAATTAAATGGAGATGCTGCACCTCTGTTAATTTCAGGTTAACCAGTAGTAATTGAAATCTGCGAATCTACTCGAGTCCGTGGTCTCGTGACAATGAAACGGAATATCGTTGAAGAAGTATGCAAGACAAAATAAGAAAAGTAGCATTTTCATTAGACTGAATTGGTTGTATCGTACGATGAGATCATCGTATAAATGTCAAGGGACGAGTACGTTTACGTGTTGGGACGAGGTAAAGCAATAGTTTTACATGAATACGTTAGTTGTAATGTACACGGAAGGGGAGAGAGACGGTCGATGAAAGACTTGATTCCACGAACGGCGATCGTGCGTGCCGAGAAACTTTAATACGCATATGCTAGACGTACGTGACTGTGTGGTGAATTTATTTTCTCTCGGTGGCTGCTTCTGCTCTTGATGTTGGATTTTGGACGGAGATACCATTCCTATGCCATGCACCGCACACACAACAACTATATATTCCTTTCACTATACTTTAGTATTTTTGAAACACTTCCCATTCTCGCAAGCGTGCCGCATACCATCACAGATACCTCTCTGCATATTCACCTAGTCGCTCTAGTTTCTCGAAAGAACCATCACCGATCTAAACATCTCCTATCGAAATTTTCATTTTGTAACGAAAACGTACTCTGAAATCTTTCCGCACCGATCTGAACACATCGATGAACTGAACTGCTATGCGTAACAGTTTGATATTTTAAATTGTGAACACATACAAATGCGCAGGTGGCCAACAGAATAAAAGTTCCTGAATTCAAACCAGAGAGGAAATGAGAGTGCTCACACCCGGGATTTTAGTGTCCCCGGTATAGTGCTGCCCTCTAGTCTAATTTTTAGCCTAGACCAGAACCTGCATCGTCTTACCTGCATCATTAGCAGCGGAATTCAAATAATGCCAGAGTGGATGTTACTTCTATGTTAAAAGAGGCTCTTCTATGTAGGCTCTGATCCAGCCTAAAAGATGATGCAGGTTCTAATACAGGCTAAAAAGACGATGCAGGTTTTGATCCAGGCTAAAAAGTTGATGCAGGTTCTGTTCCAGGCTAAAAAGATGTGGACACTAAAACCCCGAGCGTGAGCACTCTCATTTCCTCTCTGCTTGGAACTCGCGGATAACTCGTATGAAAAATTAAAATCTTGCTCGCATTTAAAAATTGTTGCTCAGTTTTCCGCCGTTGCATCGATTATTTACTGAAAATATTAACTATTCAAATATGCGTAGAAGAAAAATTCAAAATCACATGGGTATGTTCGTCTATTGTTTTTTGATATTTATGCATAGGGATTTTTTTTCAGCCTTTATTCGTAGCGTTTTGCGTAGCGAGCCACAAGGTGGCGTTTCATAAAAATGTATATAAAGGATGTCATGTTACGAATAGAACATCTTAAATACATAAAAACGTTCAGTTGTATTTATGACACCAGAAAAATTAATTCTTGAACCACATTCAGTTCACGAAGCGACGCATGTTTGGTGAACATCGTTTTCTACCGTACAACATTTCAAATATTGCCGCGCTTTTTTGATCGCGCCATCTGGCGTTCTACCATCGAACGTCATAGTAAAAAAAGCTGGTTAGTGGAAATAGGTTGCGGATATTTCCGAATCGATGTATAGGATCTGGAATTAGGCGGACGTTTGTTTACTCTTTCAAAAGTTGTGTTAAACTTCAAATGAGATGGACTGTACATTTCCGATGAATTTGCTACACCGACTTTTAAGCTGTTAGATATGTTATACGAACTCTGTCGGAGAATTTTCGGTTGTCAGAGCGGGGCGGATGAAAATTCATCTGCTGTCAAATAGGTATGTACGATTTAATGTCGGTGGAGCTCGTGCATAACCTCACTCTTGACAATGTTGCGTTTCGCAGGTTTCTTCGGAAGAAGATCGATAACGATTGGATCATAGAGTTCGTACCGTAAGAAAATTTGAAGAATGTCGTGTACACTTGTACAACAGTTTGTCCAAAGACTTAAATCCAGAAATGAAGAAGGACGTAATAAAGCAGCCAGAGACCTGTGTCTCTATGTTAAAACGGAACTGCGGGAAGCGTCGCAGGAAGAAATTACAGCGTTTATGGACGAATTCAATCATCATATATTCGAGATGGTATCCGGATCCGATGTGAGCGAGAAAAAGGGTGGTATATTAGCCATAGTTTGCCTTATCGGCGCAGACGTAGGTAACATTAACACAAGAACCATAAGATTCGCGAATTACTTGAGAAATTTATTACCTTCCAACGATGTGGGTGTTATGGAACTGGCTGCTAAAACTGTTGGAAAGCTGGCGTTAGTTTCAGGTACTTACACGGCCGAATATGTAGAATTCGAAGTTAAACGTGCCTTTGAATGGCTAGGCGGAGATAGACATGAAGGCAAAAGACATGCGGCCGCTCTTGTTTTAAGAGAACTAGCTGTTTCTATGCCGACGTATTTTTTTCAACAAGTAACTCCGTTTTTTGAACTTATATTCAATGCCGTACGTGATCCAAAGCCTGTGATAAGGGAAGGTGCTGTAGAAGCGTTGCGCGCTGCTCTGGTCGTCACTGCGCAGAGGGAGACCGCGAAGCAAATGCACAAATCTCAATGGTATAAACAGTGCTACGACGAAATAGTCGCAGGATTCGAAGAAGTATATACCAGAGAAAGGGGGGTGAACAAGGACGACAGAATACACGGTTCGCTATTAATACTAAATGAATTGCTTAGATGCAGTAATGTCCAATGGGAAAGAAATTACGAAGCTTTAATGGAGAGATTGAACTGCTCCACTCAACAGAACGAAAACGATATACTGTCGTTGATGCCGCGCTTGAAGACGACCATAGTGTCGAAGTGGTCGAACTGTTCTCAAAATTCACCGAATTCTCAACAAACATTGTATCCGGCCCACGAATCAGCGGTTTGTCGTTGCTTGATGCAAGAGAGACTGGACGATATTTATACCGATGTAATGAATCAAAGAATGTCTAGAAATCCACACATCCAGCATGCTTTGATGATGTTGTTACCGAGACTCGCAGCGTTTAATAAGGAAAAGTTTACGAAAAATCATTTAAAGGAATCGTTGGCGTACCTGCTGATGACCCTGCGCAGCAGAGAAAAGGACAGGTACGCTGCGTTCACCACGATCGGATTTATCGCGGTTGCGGTGGAGGATGCGATAAATCCTTATCTTTCGAAAATCATGGAGGTGATCAAGAATTTACTGCCATCCAAGGAAACGTCCACCAAGAAGCGTGGTGCATCCTTAGAACCTGCGGTCTTCGTGTGTATAACTCTGCTCGGACACGCCGTGAAACAAGTAATAGCCGCGGACGTGAGGGACTTGCTAGAATCCATGTTAACCACTGGCTTGAGTCCAATTCTCACGACTTCCCTCCGAGAATTAGCTCACAGTGTTCCATCGTTGAAGCCCGATATATCTCAGGGGCTTCTGAGGATGTTGTCTCAGGTTTTAATGCAAAAACCGTTGCGACATCCCGGTGCACCATGGACCACAACCAGTCCGATTTCCGCAGCACCGACAGAGGTGGATATCCCATCGACGGTGCTAGCATTGAAGACACTCGGGACGTTCAACTTCGACGGTAATCCGCTTCTGCAATTCGTACGACGATGCGCCGATCATTTCCTGACGTTCGAGCAAGCAGAGGTCCGACTGGAAGCTGTGAGAACGTGTTCCAGGTTGTTGAGGTTGGCGTTGAACCAGCCAGGACCCACGGTAACGAATACCGTCTCCACTGTTCTTGGTAAATTGTTGGTCGTAGGTATAACAGACACGGATCCTGACGTCAGATTGTGGGTTCTGGCTTCCCTGGACGATTCGTTCGACATTCACTTGGCGCAAGCGGAAAACCTATCCGCGTTGTTCATTGCGATGAACGACGAGATGTTCGAGATCCGAGAACTGGCGATCCGAACGATCGGGAGGCTCAGCACTATGAATCCGGCCTACGTGATGCCTTCTTTGCGGAAAACACTTATACAGTTCCTTACAGAGTTGGAGCATTCTGGCATGGGTCGCAACAAAGAACAGGCTGCCCGCATGCTGGATCATTTGGTCGTCAGCGCGCCAAGACTCATCAGACCGTACATGGAACCCATCTTGAAAGTTCTCGTTCCGAAGTTGAAGGAGACTGAATCGAACCCTGGGGTGGTTTTAGCTATACTGCGTGCTATCGGCGATCTAGCAGAGGTGAACGGTGCTGAGATGCAACAATGGATGCCAGAACTTCTGTCCATACTGCTCGAAATGTTGGTGGACGCCAGTTCCCCGGAGAAACGAGGTGTAGCTTTGTGGGTTCTAGGTCAGCTGGTCGGAAGTACGGGACACGTTGTGAAACCGTACATGCAGTATCCATCATTGTTGGACGTGCTGATCAACTTTTTGAAAACCGAACAGCAGCCGATCATTAGGCGAGAAACCATAAGGGTGCTCGGACTGTTAGGTGCTCTAGATCCGTACAAGCATAAAATGAACCTCGGCCAGATAGATTCTCAACTGGACACGCTCACGTCTATGGCCGACACCAAGAGCGAGACCGAGAACACGCAAGATTTAACCACCAGCGAGATGTTGGTGAACATGTCCTCGTCCACTTTGGAAGAGTACTATCCGGCGATCGCTATTGCCACGCTGATGAGGATCATTCGCGATCCAACGTTGTCGCAACACCACACTATGGTGGTGCAGGCTGTCACCTTTATATTTAAGAGTTTAGGAATTAAGTGCGTGCCGTACATCTCTCAGGTGATGCCCAGCTTTCTGAACGTCGTTCGCACGGCCGACGTTAACTTCCGCGAGTACCTGTTCCAACAGTTGGCCATTCTAATAGCGATCGTGAAGCAGCACATTCGAAACTATCTGGACGACATATTTAATCTGATCAAAGAATTCTGGACGGTGAACAGCCCGCTGCAGAGCACGCTGATACTTTTGGTCGAGCACATTGCGGTCGCGTTGGGCGCAGAGTTCAAGATTTATTTGCCGCAGTTGATGCCGCAGATATTGAGAGTGCTGACGCACGACACCAGCAAGGACAGATCCGTCACGGTGAAGCTTCTTCAGGCCCTGCAGAAGTTCGGGAACAATTTGGACAACTATCTGCACCTGGTGTTGCCGCCGATAGTGAAGCTGTTCCACACGACGGATTGTCCGATAACCGTGAACAAGGTAGCTCTGGAAACCATCGAATACCTGGCGGACACGCTCGACTTCACGGACTTTGCATCGAGAATCGTGCATCCGTTGGTAAGGACCCTCGACCAATGTCCAGAGCTACGGAGCACAGCGATGGACACGCTATGCGCACTGGTCATCCAGTTAGGGAAAAAGTATCAGATCTTCATACCACTGGTACAGAAAATCATGACCAAACACAAGATCGGCAACTCGCGTTACGACGTTCTAATCGACAAAATTTTAACAGAGACCACGGTGGCCGACGGCGAAGACTTTCTGTTGATGAGGCATCGGCACACGAGGAACAAGAATCGCGACTTGTCCCTGACGTCCTCGGACACGACCACCATAAAGAGGTTGCACGTCAGCGCCTCGAATCTTCAGAAGGCTTGGACAGCGACCAGGAGAGTTTCGAAAGACGATTGGCTCGAGTGGCTGAGAAGCCTGTCGATCGGCTTGCTCAAGGAGTCACCGTCGCCGGCGCTCAGATCCTGCTGGGCTCTCGCCCAAACCTATTCCCAACTGCCCCGAGACTTGTTCAACGCGGCATTCGTTTCCTGCTGGACCGAATTGGACGAGACGTACAGAGCCGAGCTGATACAGACGTTGCAGCAGGCGTTGATGGTCCCGGATCTCCCGGAGATCACGCAGACGATACTGAACCTGGCGGAGTTCATGGAACACTGTGACAAAGGACCGTTGCCGTTGGACAACAAGATCTTGGGAGAGCGAGCGATGCACTGTCGCGCTTACGCGAAGGCACTGCATTACAAGGAGGACGAGTTCCACAAGAGCAGGAACAGCAACGTCTTCGAATCGTTGATCTCCATCAATAACAAACTGCAGCAAAAGGAGGCCGCGGAGGGTCTTCTCGAGTACGTGATGAACCAGAACAATCAACAGGATCTGAAGGTGCAGGTTCGATGGTACGAGAAGCTGCACAATTGGGACAAGGCGTTACAGTTGTACAGAGAAAGGCTGGAGGGAGATCCCACGGACGTTGAGTCGACTTTGGGCGAGATGCGCTGCCTGGAGGCGTTAGGCGAATGGGGACAGTTGCACGACGTTGCCACCAAATACTGGACGAACCAGAGCGACGAGACTAAACAGAGAATGTCCAGGATGGCGGCAGCCGCGGCATGGGGTTTGAGTCAGTGGGAAAGCATGGAGAAATACGTCTCGCTGATACCGAAAGATACCCAGGACGGCGCGTTTTACAGAGCTGTCTTAGCGATCCACGACGAACAGTACAACGTCGCGCATCAGCTGATCGACAGCGCCAGAGATCTGCTGGACACGGAGTTGACCGCCATGGCAGGCGAGAGCTACCAGAGAGCTTACAATGCTATGGTGGAGGTGCAAAAATTGGCGGAGCTGGAGGAAGTGATACAATTCAAATTGGTCCCGGAGAGAAGGTCGACCATCAAGTCTATGTGGTGGGAGAGGCTCCAAGGTGGACAACGAATAGTGGACGACTGGCAGAAGATTATACAGGTGCACACGTTGGTGATCTCACCTCAGGACGACATGTACACCTGGTTGAAGTACGCGAGCCTTTGCAGAAAGAACGGCAGCTTGATGCTGTGCCACAAAACGTTGGTGATGCTACTCGGAGTGGATCCATCGTTGACACCTGACCAGCCGTTGCCGACGACTCACCCGCAGGTCACGTTCGCTTATTGCAAGCATATGTGGGTCGCCAATAAACGGGAGGAGGCGTACAGTCAGTTGCAGAAGTTCGTGCAGACGTCCCGGCAGCCGACAACCGTGTCCGTGACGAATCCAGAGGACGAGAAGCAGCAGGAAGCCAAGAAGAGGTTGCTGGCTAGATGTTACCTGAAACTCGGCGAGTGGTTGGAAGCGTTGCAAGGCATCAACGAACACTCTATACCAGCCGTGCTGTCTTACTACGCCGCGGCTACGGACCACGATCCGACCTGGTACAAAGCTTGGCACGCGTTCGCCTACACCAACTTTGAGACTGTATTGTTTTACAAGCATCAGCATGGGGAAACGAACGCGGACGCTGCTCCGGGAAATGGCGGGACACGCAACAACCTATCCAGCTCGCAGTACATATCGAAATTCACTGTACCAGCCGTCGAAGGATTCTTCAGGTCGATCAATCTCTCTCATGGCAACTCGTTGCAAGATACTCTTCGGTTGCTGACATTGTGGTTCGACTACGGTCAATGGCCAGAGGTGTACGAAGCTATCGTCGAAGGGATCAGATTGATCGAGATCAACACTTGGTTGCAAGTGATTCCTCAGCTCATAGCTAGGATAGATACACCGAGAGCTTTGGTTGGTCGTTGTATACATCATCTTCTGATCGATATCGGGAAAGCGCATCCTCAAGCACTGATTTATCCGCTGACCGTGGCCTCGAAGAGCGCCAGCCAGGCGCGGAAAACCGCTGCGAACAGGATTCTGAGGAGCATGTGCGAACACAGCCCGACTCTGGTGCAACAGGCGATGATGGCTAGCGACGAATTGATCAGGGTTGCTATCCTCTGGCACGAGTTATGGCACGAAGGCCTCGAGGAAGCTAGCAGGCTCTACTTCGGGGAAAGAAACGTCAGAGGAATGTTCGACATACTGGATCCCTTGCACGCGATGTTGGAAAGGGGACCGCAAACTCTGAAGGAAACGTCTTTCAATCAGGCCTACGGTCGAGATTTAATGGAAGCGCAGGAATGGTGTCAGAAGTACAAAGCGTCGCGCAACGTTCGGGATTTGAATCAAGCCTGGGACATGTATTATCATGTTTTTCGAAGGATATCGAGGCAGCTGCCGCAGCTAACTAGCTTGGAGCTTCAGTATGTCAGTCCGAAATTGCTACTTTGCAGAGACTTGGAACTGGCTGTGCCTGGTAGTTACAGTCCTGGACAACCGGTAGTCAGAATAGCGAGCATACATAGCTCTATGCAAGTGATAACGAGTAAACAACGGCCACGGAAATTATGTATAAAAGGTAAACATTTCTTTGCGAGTTTAGTCTCGTTTGAACCTCGTTGAAATTCTAATCCTTGACGTTTGAATCTTGCAGGAAGCAACGGTAAAGATTACATGTTCCTGTTGAAAGGGCACGAGGATCTTAGACAGGACGAACGTGTCATGCAATTGTTTGGTCTAGTCAATACCCTTCTGTTACACGATCCAGACACGTTCAGAAGAAATCTTACTATACAGGTGAGTGAACCGAGCACAACTCCTCTAGTTCAAGATAACTGTTTATCTCGTTCTATTTTCAGAGGTTAATGCTTTGGAGTCTCTCATATTTTCCATCTTCTTCATAACTTCCTCGTTCGTCATTTCCACTCGAAAATCAGATTCTTGAGTCAAATAATTGTTTAACTTTTTTCAGAGGTACGCTGTAATTCCGTTGTCAACGAACAGTGGACTGATCGGGTGGGTACCACACTGCGACACGTTGCACACGCTGATCAGAGACTACAGGGAAAAGAAGAAGATATTGCTTAACATAGAGCACAAAATAATGTTACGGGTAAGCAGCTAGAAGAACGTTGCTTCTCTTTCGATAAACTCTACCAAACAATCTGACTTCCAGATGGCCCCAGGCTACGATCACCTTATGCTCATGCAGAAAGTCGAAGTTTTCGAGCACGCGCTAGAGCATACTCACGGCGACGATTTGTCGCGACTCGTGTGGCTGAAATCGCCATCGAGCGAAGTATGGTTCGATCGTAGGACAAATTACACGCGATCCCTCGCCGTGATGTCCATGGTGGGGTACATTCTTGGTTTAGGGGATCGGCATCCGTCGAACTTGATGTTGGATCGCCTCAGCGGGAAGATACTGCACATCGACTTCGGCGATTGCTTCGAGGTTGCCATGACACGCGAGAAATTCCCGGAGAAGATACCGTTCAGGTTGACTCGAATGTTGATCAACGCGATGGAAGTCACCGGGATCGAGGGCACCTACAGAAGAACTTGCGAGTCGGTGATGTCGGTGCTGCATCGCAACAAAGACAGCTTGATGGCTGTGTTGGAGGCTTTCGTCTACGATCCTCTTCTGAACTGGAGATTAATGGACAACGCCACGCCGAAGAGCAAACGATCCGACGCTCAAGGAATGAGCGCCAGCAGCACTCAAGAACATGGCGACACGTTGGACTCTCTTACCGCCACGTTACCAAAGAAAGGAGTGCCATGCAGCATCGAGAACGGCGGTAAGTTCGTCGTTGTATTCAACTGTTTTATATAAAAGAGAATTAAACGGCGAATACATTCGTACAGGTGACACCAATCAACCAGAAGCGTTGAACAAGAAAGCTCTTGCTATCATAACCAGGGTTAGGGACAAATTAACAGGACGGGACTTCTCGCACGAAGAAACGCTCAATATTCAACGACAAGTGGATCTTTTGATTCAACAGGCTACCAACAATGAGAATTTATGCCAGTGTTATATCGGATGGTAATCGAGTTATTGTTCTATAGATTCTCAAAACTCCGAATGTTTCATTTGTATATAATTGTTTTATGTGAATTATGTCTGATTGCAGGTGTCCATTTTGGTAAATATGAAAAAGCAACACTCCCAGGCCCGTGTGTAACATAAGTATCCATAGAGTTATCGGATGTGTACTGTACGCAGTATCGTTCCTGTCTTTGCATTTTTATTGTTAAGAAATAATTACGACCGAAGTCATAATGCTCAGACGCTATTGCACATTTGTATTCAGGGCTCTAAGACGCAACGATATAGACCAGGATTCCCAGATGTTTCAGTTTACGTTTCAATCGAGGTCTAGAAGACGGTATTTGTATTTTCAAAAGGAAAAAGCGTGTCGAAACAATTTTTTCTTTTAAAAATAAATATACGATAATACGAAAGTCGAACGTATGCGGTACGTTTGTATAAAAGCACGTGACTTGTATCGTTTCGTCTTAGAATTACAGATATACGAACTATATTATTACATCGATTGTACATACTATTCATGTTACTTCTGCTTACTAAGTAATGTATATTAGAAAATGACGCATCTTAGAAACCGCATGATAACCGATTACAGCTATAAATTACAGTTTTTTCAATGTAAACATAAAAGAAGCTACTCTAAAAAATAAGATTGTACAGTAACAATATATGGTTTCTTAAAGATGGCCTTTGTACCCCTGGAAACTTGTATATAAATGAACATTTCGATCGTTCAAATTACATGTATATTGTATGATAGCGTTAGAGATAAATTTATACATGATAATCTTAAGATTAGAACACTGTTCCGATATCGAAGATAACAATTTCCTTACACAAGCTAAGACAGCATAAACTCAGCCTTATGTCGTGTATAATTTAGTTCCTCTGTTCCGCGTGAACTCATTGTGATACTTTTAGATAACTAATGTCAAAGGTGTATGGCAACAAATTGCTTATTGTAGTTCTTAACACATTTTTCATATCAGGACTCGACAAATAAATTGGTATGTCACCGAACTCTGAAATATGTTGTCTACAGAAACCACATGGTGCAACAAAACTAGTACTGTCCCTCTTATCGGCTACTACAACCAATGCTTTGAATTTCCTTTTACCCTCTGACACTGCTTTTCCAATGGCTACTCTTTCGGCACAAGTTCCAACAGGGTAGGATGCATTTTCGACGTTGCATCCTGAAGAAATGGTCCCGTCACAGCATAAGACTGCTGCTCCGACTTTAAATTTGCTATACGGTGAGTAAGAATGCTCACGAACTGCGATACTCTCTTTTATTAGACTTTGAATATCAGGTTCTAAAACGATATGGAGCGTTTATTAAAAACTATTATCTAACAAACACTTATCTGAATATATCAAATTCAATCACAAATGACTTTTAATGCAGAAATGAAATATTATGCTGCAATGCTGCGAAATCAATTAAATGAGAGATGATCCAAAATGAGTGATCAAGTATGTATACGTTATCAAAATAAACGACTGTTAATGGTAGTCGGTAAATTCGGTTACGCAAAAATATTAGAAGGTTGAATTTACCTAGGGCCGAGAAATCAATAACTTTGTCTGCGCTCATTCTCGGTTAGAAATAGCAAAATTGTGTTCCTTGCTCGTCGCTGCTACGATTTACTTTCCAATTTGCAGGAAGAATTATACGTATATATATACATCAGATAAGAGACGTATGCTACATTGATAAGGCCTTGAAAAATAACTTACGTTTCTAACCTAACAGATATTTCGCACTATCATCGTTGCACTTCGTCATCAGAAACTCTACCTAACATTCATAACGTGAAACGTTTACGTAGCACATCTCAATGTACAAATCAAAAGCATGCTTGCTAAAATTATAAGGAAGCGTTTTGCAACTCATGCTGTTTGATCGAATTGTGTTCATCGATACGACGGTATCCAATTATGCAATTAAGCAGTTGATTTGCAAAACCGTGCGTCCCACTTTTCATTGCAAAACAGTACATGAACAGTGCAAGTTTTATTGTGAGAGGGCACCTGTAATTTAGTTGGCACCAGATTCGCCTATTTCATGTGTACATGCAACATTGTCTCTCGAACGTCGCGATTCGCAATCTTTTCCGTGTCACGTTTTCCATCCCCACCATCCTATTGCACAATTGACAGTGCGCAGGCGCTCGTCAAGGAGAGAAAGCGACGGGCGAGGAAAAAAAGACCACAGCAAACAATTTCTCGTGACTATAGTGTATGCACAGAATCATATGCTATTATTTGACTGTCCATACTCTCTTTCAAGTGTGTATTCGCGTTCATGCCATGCCCTTTCACTTTCTTTCACGATCTCCCTTTGTCTTCGGCCGCCAAACGGCACTGTCGCAGTGACAAGTTGTCGGCCAATCAGGGCGAAGGCGCAACTGTCTCCTCTGCTCTTTAACGTATCTCGAGCAAAGAGACGTTAAAGAGACGTGCGATACGATATTCCAAGAGAAAAATTTTTTTAAATTTAAAGAATAAATCTAATCTTACTTTTGACATTTTCTACACTATAGGTACTAAAATACAGAAATAAAGTGTTCACCATTTAGTAAAGAAGATGAAAAAATTTTTCGTCGACTATATCATTTGATGGAAATCTTTAGGAAAATCAGTACGATATCAAACTATTATTATGCACAACGACTTTGTTCAAGTTCGACCAAATGGTGACAAAATAAAAAAAATATTCTAATACATTGACTGCAGTGTTCAGATATTGGTTACGGAAGAATAGAATTTGATTGCAACCTAAAAGAAAGGAAGAAACTTTTCATTTCGATTTGGTGCATTCTGTATGAAATGTTAAAAAGTAGAAGAAATCCGGGGAAACCCGGAACAGAGAGGAAATGAGAGTGCTCGCGCCCGGGATTTTAGTGTCACGGTATAGTGCTGCCCCCTAGTCTAAATTTTAGCCTGGACCAGAACCTGCATCATCTTTTTAGCCTGGATCAGAACCTGCATCATCTTACCTGCATCATTAGCAGCGGATTCCAACTAATGCCAGAGTGGATGCTACTTCTATGTTAAAAGAGGCTCTTCTATGTAGGCTCTGATCCAGCCTAAAAGACGATGCAGGTTCTAATACAGGCTAAAAAGATGATGCAGGTTCTGGTCCAGGCTAAAAAGTGGATGCAGGTTTTGTTCCAGACTAAAAAGACGATGCAGGTTCTGTTCCAGGCTAAAAAGATGATGCAGGAAAAGTGGGGACACTAAAATCCCGAGCGTGAGCACTCTGATTTCCTCTGTGCCCGGAATGGCTAGCAATCCTACGCCTAATCGAATGCAACCACCAGACACGCGTGTAAGTCGATCGTGGCGTAGTTACCGTTATCGATGCGAGGGTGCGTTCCGGCTCCAGTTGCTCAGCTGTTTTGAAGAATTGACGCAGCTTGGCAGCGATTGTCCGTGGAACAGCGTGGAATCGCTACTTTCACGTCCAAACGCAAACAGATGTGGAGTGACTGTCCAAATTTTTGACATATCTCGTCCAGTATTCTCCGGAAAACGGCGAGCACCGTTTTTTTCCTTTTTTTTCCATTGGACTTCCGCGGCACGGTGAAAGGCCACGATTCACGGACGGTGTCGGAGGTTAGAGGGTTCGAAAAGGAAAACAAGAGATCGCCATGAGCGAGCTGAGTCAGGAGGAAGTGAGTACCAAGTAACACCGTTCTCAGTCGTTGTTCGATAATGAGTTTTGTTGTTGTCGTTCCGGGGGGCCCGTTTCTCGGTTTCGGTACCCTCCTTCGCGTGCCGTTGCCGTCGAAACCTGCCGCGACGATACCGTTCGCCAGAACGCGGCCGAGAGAACGACAACACGATCAAAAATAAAACAGAGAGAAAAACGAAACGTTTCGTTTGACGGCAACAACGACTTTAACCGTGAATTAACAGTCGTTTTATCGAGGCACCGTTCTTAAAGTAATTATGTAACGATAACAAATTACCGTTGATTTTTCATTCACAACGTTTGCACCGCACAGCAGAAGCTGTTCTCTTTCTTTGTTATTAACTGGAGCATACACCCCCTTGGTTGCAATAGCGTATTTTCTTTTTAATCGTTTTCTGTTCTACAGAAGTATGTCGTGCTTAACACACTGTTCACACAAATTTCGGAGTAATTTTTTCTGTAAACTTTAGAAGCAAAAATTGCCTTGCTGCTATTATGTCATTCTTTGTGGCCTTTGTCTTTGTTACAAATATAGTTGGGCTTTGCTCCGGTTGTACAGTCTTCTCTGTTTGCTTTGCGAATTCGTTATATAATGTTTGTTACATTGAATATTATGAAATTGTAACATGGATCGTGTAGTTCCTTCACCGACAAATGTACTTCCATCGGGCAAACATGATTATTGTACCATCTACATTTCAATCGTAGATGAGGAGAAGGCGAATGGCTCGTCTAGCAGGCTTGGATAACATAAGCACGGCCACTACGTCTGATCACAATGCTGGTCCTGTTTCCCCAAGTACACCGGGTCCATCCAAAGCATTTACAGGACAGATGATATCTCCTTCGAGTCAACAACAGCTTCAGAATCCAGAAGTGGCGATGGAAGTGGAAGAAAATTTTTATAAACAATGCGTTTCCGGGGTGGATGTGGATTCCGGAATAGAGAATATGGAAGTGGATGAGTCCGATAGAAGAGACACAAAGTCAAGATCGCGTGTAAGCATCTTGGTTTAATCCTTAGAGATCAGAGACGCGATTAGAATGATTACTATACGACTTTGTTTTCTTGTTTAGACTACCAGTTCCAGCACAGAGATAACCACCGAACAAATACATTCTGTGATCTCGCGGGTATTGTGCATATCATGGAAAGAGCCAACAGAGGGCACTATATTTCTTCCGCAAACAGCGTCTCAAGTGTCCATACAAAAAATTGTAGATCCTACAGAGATCATCAATCAGGCATTAATGGAGGTTCTGTGTATGTTCACACGAGGAGAAGATCCCTTAAAAGAAATCAATGTGGAAACCTCATCGGATAGGGAAGATAGTCCTAATAGTCAAACGAGTCCTTTATTAAGCCCAGTCGCGATACTTTGTCGTTGTGATATTTGTTGTAAATTGTCTGAGCCTAAGAGTTTCCCTTATTTATTAGATTGTTATTCAAGAGTTGCCGTCGAGGAACGAAATCACCCAAAGGTACGATATATTATTTACAAATAGAACATAACATGTGACGATCACGATAAACAATAATACTGTTTTCATTTTTTAACAGAAATCCAGTATCCCGCCACTCTCCGACGTATTAGCTGTTTTGAGAGCACAATGTGTTCAGTACTCCACTTTGGTGCTACAAGGCCTAGTGGGCATTCCTCAGTCTTCGACATCGTTTCCTTTGCCTATAACGCTTCTTTTGTATCCGTTGCTATCGCAGAGTTTACCTCGGGGCTACTTACACGAGCTGGTAGCAAGGACACACACGAGCCCGACAGTATTTATTAAAATTCTTACACCGCTGTTGCAAGGCTTGTACCTAACCATGCAACAGGGTAGCTTGGTAGGGAACACGCACCGAAGACCGATAGAAGCGTTAGAGGAACTGATAGATATTCGTTGCGGGCCGTCCAGCAACGTGCGTCCTATCTGCCGTTTGATCACTCATCAAGTTCAATTCTTGCCAGACATCATGACCCAGGGTGCTGGCAGAGAGCTCACCATAACGTCTTTCTTGGGACCGTTCCTGTCGGTGTCCGTATTCGCCGAGGACCAACCTAACGTAGCGGAAAAATTTTTCAGCGGCAACCCGCTTGTTGACAAGTGTTTGAACTTGACGCTGCAGCAAGAGCTGGAAAGCATCAGAACGTCTCTCCATAAAATAATCCACGCGATCCTCGCGAACACTAGCTGCCGCGACAACATGCTAAAGTACTTGGCAACGTTGTTGCGCCACAACGAGAAACGCGCACAAATACAAGTGGACGAGTTCTCCCTTGCCGGGGACGGATTCATGTTGAACTTGTTGTCGGTCCTGCAAATGCTCTCTGTAAAAATTAAATTAGACACGGTGGACACTCTGTATCCGTTCCATCCGTCGAGTTTCGTCGAGATCAAAAACGATACAAGGCTGAAGCTTTCGTCCCAGGAGGTGGTCGAATGGTTGAAACACTTGGAGAGAACCCACAAATGGGCCGAGCCAAAATTCCCGACGCAATGCTGGTTTCTCACGTTGCATTGCCATCACATAGCATTGCTACCGGCTTTACAGAAATATCAAAGGAAGCTAAGAACACTGCGAGACGTACAGAAGATGCTCGACGACTTACAGGCCACCGAGCAACAGTGGAAAGATACACCTTTCGCTGGACGCAATAAAGAATTAATCAAACGATACAACGAGCAATTGAAACAGCTTGGTAAATCGAGATCATGTACCGACGCTGGATTAATCGATCCCGTCTTGTTGAGAAGGTGCTTGCATTTTTATATTTCCGTGGCGGAGGTTCTACTGAGTCTGTTGACTCAGACCACGCCTGGGAATCCTCTTCCCGAACTTCCGCTGCCGCAAGAGATTCCACAAAAGTTTACAGCGCTACCGGAGTGGTACGTTGAAGACATAGCAGAATTTTTATTGCTTACTCTTCAGTAAGTATCGCTTCGTAAGAAATACGCCAGCAACTGGTTCGTGTTCCGTTACAATTACTATGATTCAATGTACTTTATAGATTCAGTCCTGGCGTGATAACAAACAACATGGATAATTCGCTGATCACGTGGTTACTCGTCGTAGTGTGTACTCCACATTGTATACGAAATCCATATTTAATAGCAAAAATTATCGAAGTGCTGTTTGTGATAAATCCCAGCGTACAGGTAATTCTTGTCTATGTACGGTGTAGGCATAGAACTTGGCTCGTAGCTCTTGTGAAACATGATTTATTGTTTCAGGGACGAACCGAGTCGCTGCACGATCAAGTTATGGCACATCCTATATCGAAAACGTTATTGGCATCGTACCTCATGAAGTTCTACACGGACGTCGAGACGACCGGCTCCAGCTCGGAGTTTTACGACAAATTCTCGATCCGATATCACATTAGCTTAATATTGAAATCAATGTGGGACAGTCCGGTGCACAGGGAATCGATCATCAACGAGAGCAATAACGGCAAGCAATTCGTCAAGTTCATCAACATGCTGATGAACGACACAACGTTCTTACTAGATGAAAGTTTAGAGTCGTTGAAGCGTATACACGAGATCCAAGAACTGATGTCCGATCTGAAAGCGTACGCGGCTCTGTCGCCCGACCAACAACACTCGCGCATAAGACAATTAACGGCGGACGAGAGACAGGCAAGGTCGTATCTCACTCTAGCCAAAGAAACCGTGGCCATGTTTCATTATTTAACGGTGGACATCACCGAGCCGTTCTTACGTCCGGAACTGGTCGGAAGACTGTGTGCCATGTTGAACTTTAACCTGCAGCAATTGTGCGGGCCCAAATGTAAAAATCTGAAGGTACGGAATCCACAGAAATACGGATGGGAGCCCAGAGCTTTACTTAGTCAATTGGTGGACATCTATTTGCATCTCGACTGTGACAACTTTGCGGCAGCTTTGGCCGGCGACGAGGTAACGTTATCTCTCTTTGTCGCAGCGATCAATATAACCGTTCCCACTCTAATAAATCTTTACAATTGCAGCGTTCCTTCTGCAAAGAGTTGTTCACCGACGCAGCGAACAGATTGCAGAGATCGGTGATCAAAACCACCACAGAAATCGAAAGATTTATAGCTCTCGCGGAACGAGCCGCAGTGATCGCTAGAGATAATCGTGCTCGAGACCAAGACTATGGCGACGCACCAGAAGAATTTCGAGATCCGCTCATGGACACTCTTATGGAAGAACCCGTTAAACTGCCGTCTGGTATCGTTATGGATAAGGCGGTGATCATCAGACACCTTCTTAATAGTGCTACAGACCCCTTCAGTAGGCAACCTCTCAGTGAAGATATGCTTATGCCAAGTGAGTACAAAGAAATTCGTTGGGTTAAAAATAAACGTGACCGAAATACCTTATATTCGATTTATCTGCTAATCGTTGCAGCGGTCATGCACTCTCGTGACAAATTTCAAATAGTCCCTCTGTTCTTTATTTGTACGTGTTTCTGAAAAAACGTTAACGACTAATATAATTAATGACTAATATTGCTCGAAAAATATATGACTTCGTGTTAACATGGAATAAAGGGAGTATTTATCATTCTGCAAGTAAAGATCATCGCTTACATTTATGATTCTCCCGAATGTTTTTAGTGCACGAGTTAAAAGAAAGGATATCAACATGGAAACAACAAAAGAAAAAGTCGTCAAATATATAAATCGTGATTGAATTGTGGCGTCCATTTCACAGAAAGACATCACGATGTCAGCTGATGTTGTTACTACAGAATTACATGCCACCAGCCTACGAATGAATTATTCTCGAGTGGTAAATGAATATAGTGCAATGATCTCGCTATTGTGCAAATAATTGCGCTCAATAAATCTACGGTTTTTATACCTTAAAAAAAAACAAACAAACAAACGTTAAACAGACTGCAGCTAGGTAACTGCCATCAATAACTACTCCAACAAATAATACCTGTAAACGAATTTGTAAATAATAGTCGACCGAGACCGGGTCGGCTGATCTTCCCCTCAGAGAAATTAAAATCGGATTCGTAAAACTTGGCACCGGCTTGTTCGTATCGGTGCACGTGCCTGCGAGTGAAGAAAAAAAGAAACCAAAACGTTTAAAAAGCATATCCCGCGGTTCAATTTTTGACAAGACACGAAAGTGAACAGGACAGATATTAGGAAATTAATTAAAGTTTCTCTCGGATTTTGCTGTGAACTCGATAACAACGCACGTAAGCGGCGATATTGTCCGATGCAAAATTTCTGCGTATCAGGTTTGTATGAAAAACGATCTTAACCGAAGTAAGAGGAAATTCATTTACAGCAATTACGAATTCCTTTCTGAAGATGTACATGGTAAATGTATCATGCATATTCGTTCAATAAATTTCATGATTAAAGATACGTATATGCATATGTATATAATAATGTCATTTGGAACTGTTCCATCCATTGAAGTATTTTTCGTTGTGTAAAAGAGTACTTTTCGAATAACTCAATCATGGATCTGATAAAATTTTTCGTTTTTATATATGATCAATTCGGGTGCTTGATTCTTTAAAACTTTCAATTGTTTGCGTGAATCGTAAGAGATATTCTTTCCTAAGATCTTTTGCATTTTTTGAATATCTAAATACGCGTATTACAATTATGTATGTGTGTATATATATATATAAATAAATATATGTATCGTTTGTAAAACAAAAACATTGCAACATTCCGAGAATTCGAAAAATGTAATACCGGAAGTTTGAAGGTACGATTATAATCAATAACTCGACGCATTTACAAAATTATACAGTACATCATTTACATCCCATAAACTTGTCATCAAACAACATCGCTATAACTTTTGAGAAATTAGAATATATTGCATCATAATTGTAAATATGAAGAAACAAATATTTCACAATGTATGATGAGTTGCTGCGCATGAATATCAGTAGTATAAAAATGAAATTTCCAGATAATTTGTTCAACCAACATTAAACATTATCACGTTGCATCGTTATGAATTTTGTAATTATTATTTGCCGCTGGAATATATATATATCTGTCGCGCCCTTATTTTACGAATCATGATCATGACAGGTTTTTACCTATACGATTCATTATGTAATGATAATGTTTAATTTGGCACGAGAATAGATGAAAACGCGAAACATTCGACAAAATTTATAACTAAGTATTAGAAAATTAAACAGTCACCGCGTTATCCCATATTTGTAAATAATTTTAGTTTTCTCTCATACATGATACTAACACACGTAACAATATTTTATGTATTATTAAAGAAATTATGAATAGTTCATCTTTTGGAAGATATTCCAAATCATGTTTGTAAATATTATGATTAATGTAAGTTACCGAAATTAAAAGATTTATGAAACTGAACGTTCTTCAATAAAATAAGTTTAAGTAACTAATACTTAGCAGGTAATAATAATAATAATCGATCGATTTCGTATTAATTGTAAATGATATAAAAACTGTATTATTGAAATTACACAGGTTTTTTTTCAACTATTTTCATGGTATCATAAATATAGATTTATATTCCTTCTTTGGCTTAGTTTACTTTAATGTGTCCAAGTATAAAAGACAATTAGATGAACTAATCTCTTTTTAATGATCTTCCAGCGCCCCTTCCAAGCAATTTCAACTGAACCTCTTGGATAATTCTGCCCCTTCCCATTCCTGATGAGCTATATACTGACTCAACGTCATCCAGAGCCGAGTCCTCGTTCTCCTCTCTCAGCATAGCCTCGGAATAACCACGAGGAGGTCTCAGATCTTCTCTGAAGTCCACTCTGAAATTATATAATAAATTAATAAAAATATATAATTTAACCCTTTGCTGTCCGCGCCAATCTTACTGTTTTGTTCCAGCCAGTCCATGCTACACTCACTATTTTGTACCAACCAATTTGTACGGATTCAATCAGGAATGTTGTGACTTTGAGCCACAATCGACATAGGACTGACTAAAACGAAACATGATGTCGAGCCACACTCAACATAGGGCCGCAAAGGATTAAAAGAAATATTCCAATAAACTAATAACAATATACTTCTGTGAGACAAAATTGTCATTCGAAATATTCTCGTTGTCTAGCGCAATGCTATCATTGTCCATATCTAAATCCCAATTCTCTGTACAATCAACTGTACTCGAGATCTCGGAAGGCATTGGAAAATTCATGTATCCATGATTTCTTACTTCTGTGAAACAAAACATTTGAATCTTGTTACCAATTAGTTAATTGGAAGCATAAAAATAAGTATCGACAAAGAATAAACAAACACCTTGATTCATTTCGGAATCCAATCCTTTACGAGTAGGACATGTCATAATATGTTCTTCCAGTTCAGATTTATCTAAACGATGGGTTGCATCAAAGGGACACATAATTTTGTAATGTTCAGGATAGTTCTAGAAAAATGAATATCGTACATATTAATGTTACAGCAATAATATTGAATTTGATAATTAATGCGTTGAAATAAATGCAATTACCTTCTCACATTTGACAATGTGTTTTTGCAGGCGAGACCTTGCAATGAGATGAAGATTATTATAGGGGCATGTTACGACTGGATCGACCAATTTAAGATACCTGTACATTTTCTTTTATTTTCGATACACTTTATAATGATTAACTATAAACTGTAGTTATTCAGCAATGTAACGAAAATGTACATTAAATCAAAATATCTTATCGACCTTCAAGAAGCTATTGTATTTCTTTTTAGAGGCGTTCCAAACAATCTGTAACAATCACAATATGTTCGGCGTCCGGCGTTTATTTGAAATATTTTCATCCAATGGGAACAATGATGGGATAATGGACGAGTTTTTCGTGCATCAGGTCCAGAAGCAGTAGCGTATCTAGAGCAATCTGGAGGGTAACGAGGCACATTCATTGGCGGAAAAATACCGAGAGAATCCAGGACGAGACGACGAGACAAGCAAGCTACTAAATTATTATTAATATTTGAGTGATATACACGTGTTATACATTCCTTTCCGCAAAATAAAATCATAAGAAATTTTACGAAATTATGCGGGGTGACCAAGGTACCCCATTTTAGTCAACCTTTGTTGTATTTATCCATCACTGAACGAGAATCGAAATATTCAATAAATCGATTTTATAACATGTATTGATGATATTTGTACGTAGGTATCGCCTAACTTCATGCCAAACTACAGAGGATTTTCACTCGCTCGATTATTTAAATATCGAGCGACTGCAAATAAATATATACTACACGACGAGCGGAAAATAAAAATGAAAATCTGTATTGATAAAAAAAGTCATTTATTAAATCATTACCTACAAAAACTCATTTCTCCTTTTTCTATACTTATTTCTTTATCTTTCTTTTTTTTTTCGTTCATCGAGACTATATACTCTACAAATATGCGATAGAAATAATCGGTATTAATTAAGTATCTGCATTTATCGTAGTCATAAATAATTACATTACATTTTTATATAGATTACTTCCATCATGTTATGAACATTTTAATTCAGGTGGTTTTGCATTTACAAATAAAATACATATTTTTATACACAGTAAATAAAACACGAGCAGCAACGAAATTCAGCTTTCTCCTTATTATTTTTGTTCTCTAATATCCTTTAATGCAATTGCATACTGTATTTTTTAGAAAACGGTACACGGTACAAGTTCGCTATCATAGACAGAGCTAAATCAATAACTTTTACTAATTGTCACAGCATCGACTTTCGTCTGCATTACAGAATAATGAAGCGGTACTTGATCGTATGATTAGTGGTACAGCGTCGAAAGTTATTGTCTTATTTTATGAATTTATCAACTTATAAAATGTAAAAACTTTGTGTTTCAGGTATATCTTCTCAAGATTACAAAACATTTTAGGATATGCACACAGTTCCGTACGAATAATACTACTTAAAATTCTAAACAATGAGTTAAATTATATATATATATTTTTCGTATATATATATATGTGTACATATATTTATATATATCAACATATATAAATATATATAAACATATTTAAACATATATAAATATATATAAACATATTTAAACATATATAAACATATTTAAATAAGTATACGTTCAAAACTCGCATTTACGTTCACACCTATTTTAGGTGCAAAGAATATTATGCTTATTACACATATTAGATATACAAGTACAAATTCAGATTCTAAATAATGCAGGCACTTTGTACATATGAAGGATCATCACATTGGTGAAAAGTTGCATCTAAATGTGTATTATATTAGAAAAACTCGATCGTATGATACATTAACTCAGTAACAAATTCTGTAATGTACACAATAATGCTTGCACAAGAGAGGCAAATAAATTAGATTTTTATAAATTAGAAAAAGCAAATCTAAACAGTCTCACGTTCGGGTGTTGGATGATTCACAACAAAACCAAGAACCAGTCAAAACTCATTTGAAATTATGCCATGGATTGATTTATCAGCTGCCTATGTAATCGCTCAAACTATGAATGTTTTCTTTCGAACAATGATACAAGATATATGTACATTACACGTAAGGAAGAGGATCGACGAGTAAGCACGCGACAACGTACAAAATGCCCAAAAACATATTCAATTTAGCTGTTTGTTTAGGCACGCTTTGAATCATATGTGGACTTCGAAATTGCTTTTCTATTTTAAAGGCAGTCGGCAGAGTGATGACCGGTAAAAGAAACCAGACCGAATATCTTAGCGCAAGCACCACGAAAGTTACGTACGGTGTGAACAATAAAAAAGCGTACAAAACGTGAGATACGGTATGACCTATTAATATGGCTAAAGTTACTATTCCAGCTTTTTTATCACTCTCCAAATCTCGAGTGTTATTACTATGTAGAATAGCCTCTGTATTCAACGCGAGAGGTATAGCATAGTATATTGTCCCCAATTCAAAATAACCAGTCTGAGCCATGAACGCGAAAAGTACGGATATAGGGCCGAATATAACTAAAACAAGAACATCGCCCAACGCGATGTACTTGAACCCTATGCCTCCCGTGTACAGAAACGAGAAGGACAAACCACCGAAGTATACAAGAGCTAGGTGCTCCATTTTTGCAGGTGATATCATGGTTAACAAAACAAAACCCAAACATCCTATCGCGTACAACAGTGCGCCTAGCGAAACTAATTCATCTTTCGATAAAATTTGATCCACTAATATTCTATCGTCGCTCTTTCGACTGTCTACTCCTTTGATGTAATCGAAAAAAGTATTTACTACATTACCAGCTCCGTGTACGCAAAACACTGTGTACAATGTAAGAATAAAGGATATCCAACTAAAATTTGCCAATCCTATTAATCGATACGCAAGTACAGATCCAAGGAGTGTTGGCATTAACGAAGCGCTTAATGACCATGGTCGTACAGCTAGAAAGTAGGAGGATAACTTCATCAACGGAGAGTTCAATGTAGATGATGATTTTGATGAACACTTTGTGTTATGTGGCATGGATCTGCCTCCAATTTCGTTGGTAGAAATCCGAACACCATTGGACATCATAGTTTATACTATGCTATAAACAAGAAACATAATTAATTATCTTCACATTTATTTGACATATCAATTTCATATACATTTTACATTTTACTCCATTTATCACCTAAATATCGAATGTTTCTTATGTTCCGATACGTGTCAATCCAAACTTATATAATAGAAAAGAACTGTTTGCAATTCAAATTTTCCTAACATAACAACAGTAATATATAGTTGATACATCGCTTGAAAATAATATTCCATGCGACAAAGATGACAACATAAATATGTCCGAAAAATTATTGAAATTAATACATTTGGTCGAGAAGTTTGCAACACCGTTCTCATTCACGAATTTTCTCTTTTTGCTACAACGCGTATCGCTGTACGAGAATTAACGACATTGGAGAAACGGCTCCGAAAATTTCTAATCGTAACGTACGTACTGTATTGACGAGAATGAACTTACCTACTGCTCGTTCAAAATAGTGAAAGTACCAGTTTCAGGTTAGAATTTCAATCATCATGAAAACTTCGAGATTCTTTCGGGCCAAGAATTTTCACATAGTTAACATTTGAACTTCGCGTTCGAAAAAGAATTTCGGATGTTCTTCTTGTATACGTTAAATGTAACGGTGACGTGTTTTCATTAATTTGCACGTGGCGCTCTCTGAAATATTTCTTTCCTTTTTCGTACGGTTAACAGCAGTGTCGGCGATCCTCGCTTTTTCAAAAGAAATTCGTTAATTTTCTTAATTTTTTACGGGAATCTCTAATCTGTCATCCATTTTTTCAACTTTACTCCGTGACTTGGCAAGTTTCTACACCGCACACGCCGACGTTTCTTTTGTCCTTATTATTACTTTTTCGATTCTCTTCTTCAACTTTTCGTGTACAGGATGTTTGGCAACAGGTGGAAGAAAACTTAAGGGTTTAATCTCCATGATAATAGAAGAGGAAAACCGAAAATGAAAAAATTCCGGTTTCAATCTTGTTTTCAAGATATTAAGCAATTAAAGTCTGCTAATAGCGATACTCTGTCTCTGTCTCTCGCATGGACTAACCTGACATACACACTTCACGATAGGTGGATCAAGATCGGTGGTTCAAAGATGTTTAATTATTCGTTTTCATAGCTATTTCGATTGTGTATATACAACTGATCTCGTTTCTTGTTCGAATCATTGATTACTTCTGGCTTCGTACTACTTAACACTCAGAAAGCAGATTAGTTTTCACGATTCTACAGATGACAATACTTATATATGTAGGTCCATTTAGGCAATTGTTTATCAATTTCTTGGTGATGTATTTTTAAAAGTCCTTGAACTGGACTCACACCCCATTAAATAACCTCTGATTTAAATTATTTACCAGACGCAATGTAGCTACAAATAGCCGATGCCTTTGAAATACAGCATACTGGGTCAAAATTGACCCGAGTAACACTGTTCACGGGTTAAATCGATCTTTTCTCCTTCTGGTGCTTTATTAGCATCGTATACAAATATACGATTAATATTATCCTCGTAACAGCCACCAAAAATTCATTTCTATGTAGAGCGAACACTTTATTTATTTTTCTGTTTTGAAATTTCACTATCAATCGGCATTACAAAATGTTGTTGTATACCGAGTAGGCTACCTTATATTATTGATTGTATACCTAGGACATTGAGTACTTGACGAGATGCGGAAATTCTGCTAGAATCTTTGACGTTCGTGTTACAATGTATGTAGGCTTAGTTTAATAGTAACTAGTTACAATATTTTACACCAGTAATTGATATTCACATCAGAGATTGCTCATGCTCGGGGTTTTAGTGCCCCCACTTTTCCTGCATCATCTTTTTAGCCTGGAACAGAACCTGCATCAACTTTTTAGCCTGGAACAGAACCTGCATCATCTTTTTAGCCTGTATTAGAACCTGCATCATCTTTTAGGCTGGATCAGAGTCTACATAGAAGAGCCTCTTTTAACATAGAAGTAGCATCCACTCTGGCATTATTTGGAATCCGCTGCTAATGATGCAGATTCTGGTCCAGGCTAAAAAGATGATGCAGGTTCTGGTCCAGACTAAAAAGATGATGCAGATTCTGATCCAGGCTAAAAATTAAACTAGGGAGCAGCAATATACCGGGGACATTAAAATCCTAGGCGTGAGCACTCCCATTTTCTCTCTGGCATTTTGGCATTCCCGAAAATCCCCCTCGTAATCATCATTTTTGTATGAAAGAAACCTATGTACAAAATGTCAGTCAATTCAGAGCATGGGGGTTTTCGGAGGTATAGCCTCCCTATTTTTTAATAAATTCATTGATTCGTGAAATATAATGTTACAATGTTACAATTTTTTACGAGGTGAAATTCCGAATAATATACGCGCAACATTGAGTAACTTCAAAAGTCGATAACTTGTCCAAGTTTCTTCAGTCGGTTAAGTAGGGCGTCTCCCCTTTTGATCGTGTTCTGGTAACTCAGTCCGCGATCACAGGTGGCGTCAGGTGCCTTACCTCTGTCGCAGCCGGCAGTGCTAACCGTGACGATCGTTCCCGCCACCCTGTCAATCTTGCAATGCAGTTTACCGTTTGCAATGAAACGCGCGACTTCCTGCTCGATGTATTCCTCGGTTACCCCGAATTCCGTAGCCATTCTATCGAGGTTGATTGTCCTGTATGCTTGCAGCAATTGCGAGTACGCTTTTACGCGCATCTCCCTCACGTAGTAACGGTAATGGGGATGCAGCAAAGGGTTGGTCTTCAGTTCGGTTTCTATCCAGGCGAGATTCTTGAAAAATTCTTTGTAACGGCAATCGTAGAATGAAAGGAAATAGTCCCTGTACGGGAGGGACTCGGTGAGCAAAGCCTGTTGCAACAGTCCGTTGTTGTTGACTTGACGGTCGAGCTCGGATCGCGTTAACGAGATCAACCCGGACAACACCGTGTACTCGACGACTTCTTTGAAGGACAACAGCTCGTACGATTCGAAAGTAGGGGTGCAATCCAGCAGAAGTTTGTTGGCCCGCGGGAAGTTTCGAGTCGCCAGGCAGTAAACAGCCTCGTACGCCTTTAATTTGTTCCGACAACACCAGTCGCTGCCGGACCCGCAAGCTGATTCCATCAGGCTCGTTATGTCTCCGATGATTTTTCCCATTGAACGACAATTGTTCCTGACGTACGCCAATCGAAACAGACAGAAAGCAGCTTCGACTCTGACGCTCGACGAATTAGTCTCGTTGTTAAATATTGTGCTGGCTAGATCCGTGGCGCGATCGAGATCACCGATCTCGCACAGGAAGTCCAGCTTCTCCCGCCAATTCGTTTTCAAATCGTCCAAAGTCGAACTCTCGTTCGACTCTAGTGTCTCCCACGCAACCTCGTTCGCGCGTTTCATCTCCTCGAGCAGTTCCTCGTTAAGGTTCCAATCCAACTCCTTGCACACATCCTCGTAATACTTGCTCATGTTCTTGCGAATCACTACTTCGAGGAATTCGTTCTTCAAGTGTTCATCATCTTGGTGTTCCTTTAAGGTTAGCCTGAACCGAATTTTCGCGAGCAGTATATAATCGGGAGTTTTCTGACACAATTCGAAATTGCTCATGTTTACTGTACGTTGTGTTCAACTTTGAATTACTATAGATGGTTCTATGCGTCTAGAACGTATCTTTTAACGTTCACGAAATTGTTGATATTTGTGCTCGTGAAGGGATCAACATTGATTTGCATGAGAATGACGCGAAGACAACGTCGTATGACGAGCTATTTTTAGAATTTTAATTGAGAATCGAGGGTTTTGACAGAGGGGAAATGAGAGTGCTCACGCTCGGGGTTTTAGTGTCCACATCTTTTTAGCCTGGAACAGAACCTGCATCATCTTTTTAGCCTGGAACAGAACCTGCATCATCTTTTTAGCCTGTATTAGAACCTGCATCGTCTTTTAGGCTGGATCAGAGCCTACATAGAAGAGCCTCTTTTAACATAGAAGTAGCATCCACTCTGGCATTAGTTGAAATCCACTGCTAATGATGCAGGTAAGATGATGCAGGTTCTGGTCCAGGCTAAAAAGATGATGCAGGTTCTGGTCCAGGCTAAAAATTAGACTAGGGGGCAGCACTATACCGTGACACTAAAATCCCGGGCACCAGCACTCTCATTTCCTCTCTGGTTTTGAATTCCAATCAGAAGTCCCAAGGTGCATTTCGACGTTCGTCGACCAATAGCAACGATCCGTTCAAACGAGTGTCACCGTGCTGCATGGTAGTGCTGGCGCCATTTTAAATCGTGTCAGTTAACCGCCAAACGTGTTGCCGCTAACCTCGCAGTGTGTTTACATCGGAGTGTCTAGTGTGACAACTTGAATTATAAACGATGACACAAAAAGCAGGGACTGTCATCAATTTACCATGGTGAATATTGCTTTTTGTTTTGCAATCGTGTCTTAATAGCATTCGTAGAAACACTCAAATCGGTGACTTGTCTTTGTTGCTTCAGGGTCGAGAAGTATCGTCCGAAGACATTGGAGCATCTTATATCTCACGAAGAAATCATCAAAACAAGTTAGTATGTTGTTTATTTACATATGATTCCATACGATCGACTAACAGAATATCTTGCTTATCAATATTTCTCTTTTGTCGTAGTAAATAAATTCATCGACGACGACCAACTTCCACATCTTCTTTTTTACGGCCCACCCGGTACAGGCAAGACCAGTACAATACTTGCTTGTGCTCGAAAATTGTACACAGCGGGCCAGTTTAATTCGATGGTACGATTTAATGTTTTCTTGTATATTCATTTTCACATGTACTATCCACTGTTGCTACCTTTTACCCATAGGTGCTAGAAATGAATGCTTCCGATGACAGAGGTATCGGCATAGTCAGAGGTCAAATTCTTAGTTTCGCGAGTACAGGGACGCTGTACAAATCTGGTTTTAAATTGATCATCCTGGACGAGGCGGATGCTATGACCAATGACGCGCAGAATGCCCTTAGGAGAAGTAAGTGTTGCTTGTTAAAATACTTAAAACCTGAGGAACATCTTCCAACAGAATGCTATGTTACAGTCATCGAGAAGTACACGGATAACGTAAGGTTCTGCATCATATGCAACTACCTGAGTAAAATTATTCCTGCTCTTCAATCTCGATGCACCAAATTCAGATTTGGCCCGCTGTCAGAAAGTCAGATTCTACCTAGGCTAGACGATATCATCAAGGAAGAGAAGTGAGTCTGTCTATGTGCACAGGAGTTTCCATACCTGTTATAAAAAAACGAATGGTCGTAGATTGGAAGTCAGCGAAGATGGGAAAAAGGCACTGGTCACTCTAAGCGGAGGAGACATGAGAAAAGTTCTAAACGTTCTCCAGAGCACGTGGCTCGCTTTCGGTACGGTCACGGAGGAGACTGTTTACACTTGCATCGGCCATCCTCTTCCAATAGACATAAAGAACATCGTGAACTGGTTATTGAACGAGTCGTACGAGCTTTGCTACAGCAGTATCCTTATATTTGTACAACAAGTGTCATTTATTACTCAGTAGATCATTTGTTTATTATTTCTTAATTTACGGCTGCACAGAAATACAAGATATAAAGCTGAAGAAGGGACTCGCGTTGCAAGACATACTAACGGAACTTCATCGGTTTGTCAATAAAAGTATGTAGCTGATTTAACGAGATATTCGATGCAGTCACGCTATGTTCTTAATTATTTCGTTTCAGTTGAATTTCCGGACCAGATACTTATCGATCTGGTGATTAAACTGGCCGAAATAGAGAAGCGGGTTGCGATTGGTTGCAGCGAAGCGGTGCAATTGAACGCCCTCGTTTCAGTGTTTCAAAATGCCCGCGATATCGAGGTCTCGTGAACTTTACACCAAGGTAATCGAATAAATTGTATTACTATTTTGTTACGAATGAATTCGAATAAAAGCGCCAACGTGGAAAAGTTAGCTGTCTTTTTCTAATCGTCGCAGACGTTATCGAACGAAATATCGTTGTTGTTTCTAGGAAACTGCGCATCACGCAATGCCTCCCACGCTTCCATATCCCACCATCTTTCTTTTTTTTCGATGCGGTTCGGTAATAAATTACGTTCTCTCGTGAGTCCTATCAAGGCGGCCAATCTCCAAAAATAAGTTGTCAAAGTCCGAGTCACAAATCAGTCTAGTCTGAACGTGGATACGAACGATCGTAAATTCTGTCGCTCGCAGTTCCTGCGATCGTGATCGTCCCTCACGTCTGCAGCCGAGTTATAGAAAACCCATCCACAGGGACGATAAGTTTCCTCGGGTCGGCGCGGCGTAGCTGCAACATCATCGTGTCTGTAGTTGATCGTACGAGTGAAACAGCGTCTGACAGTGGTCCGACAAATACTGGCCAATCAGCACGCGATCACTCGACGAAAACATATCCGGGAACCAAACACGCGATGCCACTATTTTCCACCATGGGCAAGCGGTGGCCATCGCCCGTGGTCCCCGCATTCCTTCGAATAAACTTTTATCGCGAGAAATCTGACGTGGGTCGCGCTCGCACGCGCTTCCGTGTAGATCGAAGCTTTCTCGTTCGACGAACGCAATCGTTGTTTATTTAAAGGTTTCAGTTGTTTATTTATGGAGACACGCTGATCCCTCTGGTTCCGGAATGGGAACCACTGACGCGCGAGAACTAGGTATCGGTCTCCTAAATCGTACCTCATCAATTTTTTTATAATTAACGACTATAGACGACGTTTATTGGTAAAAAAATACCAAACGAATGGGTCGTGAAAAATATAATAAACTGGTTCCCGGACTACATTTTATTTTATTCGTGCCGTAAATAATTAAAAAAAAACACAGACACACAGGCGCGATCGATGTAACGCGTGACCGCCTTATTTTAACCGATGATAATCTAACTACATGTTGTATGTATCTGTTTTTCCCTGTTTATTCGCGTTTCGCGTTGAAAATAATTAATAGTTGATTGATCGCGGATTATATGTAGATTGTAACAGGGTGTGCAACACTGATATCGTGTAATCAACATTTTTGCGTGTTCTCCCAACGGGAGACTTATTGGACATCCTGTATTTCGGTAAACCCGTAGAACAGTAATTTTCGTGCAATTATCCCGATTTCAGCTTACCGGGGAATAAAGTGTTCCCTAGTTAACGTCGTCGTCCCTTCGGCGAGCAGTTTTACGATCATTAACGGCCACCCTAATAAAATGTTTTATCGCGTTTTAATTGTCTCTCCCGCCGGACGAAGCGTTTCGCAATTCTCTCGTCCAAACATGGCGGTTCGGTTTCTCAAAAACGCGCGGCGGACCCGCGAGAACATGTTGCGATTCGTGTTCTTGAATTAGTATCGGAACGGTTATTGAAAAACGAACTCCTCGTCGAAATAAAGCTTTAAATTCATATTTTCTCCATTTTCCTTTACTCTCTTGTACTGCTTCTAGCCTGCGTGGCTAGTGGCTGCCTACTATCTATTAAATTTTTAATCATTTCAATGTTGTACCATTCTTGTTCTGTCCTTTTCCACAATATTTTGCTAGCCTTCTTTTCACAATTTTCGATTGGGTTCATATCTGAACTTTGTGCTGGCCACTTCATCACAGAAAACTTTTGATTTCCTAGCCAGGTTTTCACTATCTTTGCAGTATGCTTAGGGTCCCCGTCTCGTTGAAATACTACTTGGTCTTCAGCAAATAGAATTAACAACAGAAGTTAAACTATTTTGCAAAATATTTAAATAGTGCTCTTTGCACACGATACCTTCTATCCGAACTAAGACAATCTCATTTCCCTAGCATTTGTGTACTGTCTTAACCGTTTCTGATGATACGTGGAAAACTGTAAACATTGCTTCAAATCCTTATTTTTGTAAAATAATAATATTGCTTTATTCAGCCTTACAGCCAAGAATTGGGCTCGGTTTACAATATCCTATAATTACAACAAAATAAAACTATCTTATCTCTACTCTCTCCCTTTCTCTCTCTGACTCACTCATCCCTACTCTGACCACTCTACCTATATTCTGCCTATTCCTATTCCTATCCCGATTATTGCACCATTTCCTACTCTGCTACCTTTGGTTTACGCTTCATTACATTTTCTGCTCTCTTATCTCTCTTCTTTCTCAACTTTTGAAGAAAAGTCTTCAGCGGTTCCGCAGTCGGAGACCACAGCTACTGCACCAACCGGCGCCGTTTTGTAAAATGTTATATACATGGTTAATATTATCTAACGTTATGTTTTGTTTATCACAAGGGTCTCTCGAATTTGACACCGAGTTCCAATCACTTCGACTACCCCACTAGAGCCAATAAATTAGCCTAAGAGTCGAACACACTTGAGACCGAAGCGACGGGACTCATCCCATTTTTTCTGCGAGTTTCCGGCACGAGAACATTAACAATTGAAGACAGCGTCTGGACAACCTCTAAACACTCACCCCCAATTTTCTCCCACTACTATTTACCACCTCCACCACCAATTTCACATCCCTTAAAAACCCACCTCTGCGTGCGAGCAGTTTGTCTTCGGTCAGTCTTCAGCTAGTCTTGTTATCATTAAATTCGGAGTTATTGTTACCAACAAGTTCTACAATTCATTCTACCGCGCAAAACACCTTTGAAAAGAACTACCTAGCACGGTTTTAATTAACCAAGCAGGAGTGATAGATGTGAGAAAGTCGACTTAACTGATCTCTTCCATCTACGCACGTACATACAACATTCACTATATCATTATATCATTACCTAAGCTTTATCGTTCAATTGAGAAATAGACTGTATTATCACGTTTTAACAAAGTGTGTTTACACTTTTGCTCGTTTATGTATCAGGAGGTAGGTATTGAAACTGTAAAAGGAGATTTCCTTTTTCATAGGAAATTACTGAATTGACTTCTTTACTTAAGCAGATATTATAATGAAAATCGTAATTAAATTTAAGTAAATTCAATCTTTTCCCTTCTAGAAGATCTTTCACTTTTACATGTTATGTGCCTGGTAGGTTCAGTGTTAAGCATTTTAGTAGATATACAATGAATGTACATTTTCTTTTCCCACTAACAAGCAAGTTCGAATCATCGTACTATTCTATCATTATTGAAGTTTTAATCGTTCCATTACCGTGAAGAAAAGGATACATCAATATAACATTGAACGCGAACATCGAAGGGGTACAAATCGATGTCGGGAAGTTGGGGTTTTGTCGTAGCGAGTGGCGGGATTAGGATGAAATAAGGGAGCCGAGGACTGCAAGGTGTTTGCACTTGCAGTCTCGTTGAAGTGCGAGAGATCACGGCAGGTTGAGAACGCGCGAAAAGGAGAGCCCCAGCTAATGGGATGCCAGGCGAAACCTGGGTTATTCCACTTGCCGGGGATTGGGTATAGACTGGCAGTGATACTGCACGACGAACACGCCTATAAGCAAACGCTGAACCTCCTCGATTCCCGCGGTGCAACGTGCAACCTGCAACCAGCGAACATTAGCGCGGCGACATTAGTTCGCCGACGTAAATCGAATTGCGCGCCGAAAACCGTAATGGTTATCCGGAAATTTCCTGCGAATATTCGACCATTAAAATCTCTCATTGAAATCCATCTGGTCGACTCTCATTAAAATCGAGCCGTTCATGTTAATCGATTCGTATTTCACGAGATAGACCCCTTTGACCGTCGTCCGACGAGTAGCCGGGTCCACGCGGACCCGTTAATATTTCCTTTAGCGGTTCCGTTACTTTTTCTCAGGGAACCTATCAAACGATTCACCATTGAGCGCAATTGTTTCGTGCCGTTTCCGCGCTTGTTTTATCCCGTCCCGATACTAATGAGATAATCTGAGCGTGCTAATGCTCTTGTCTCGGCGAAGATGCTTCTTTAACGCGCATTCTATTGTTCCCCTTTGTCGCGCGATTAGTATTGTAGAATTGTGGACGCAGCCAGTGACGAATCCCAATTTTTTGTATCCCGCATTTGTTTGCAGAGGCTGGTAAAATGGTAGCGAAACAAAATATACGAAAGTTCAATTCGACACGGCGAAATGGAAGCGCGGCTCAGCCAGGTGCACAGGTGTGACAGGACTCTCTGTTGGTCAATTATATTCATCGCATCGACGTTCGCGATCATGCAATTCATATGGCCAATCACAGAGACCTACAGTATCAATGTTTCAACTGTTATTTCTTGGTGCCGGATGCTAAACATTAATATTTACCGTGGCGCAGGGGCTCTCAGTTCGAGGAGACCCATTTTTCCGGCGCAATCGATACTCTCGAATATGCATGGAACATTCGTTTAAGCGAAGTTAAAAAGCGTATTAATATTCGAGCGGGCCAGAGAGAAATCGATTACCGATACTCCGCGATTGAAATAACCCCGAATTAGACATTGCGCGTTCGCCGGAGTTATTCGCCGGATATTAATTGATGCTTTCCGAATCGTCGTCGAACTCGCGGGTCCGCGGCGCAAGTTTCGCGCGCGCGCGCGCGTCTCTGTCATCCGGACAAAATATTTTCTAATTAACGTCCAACCGGCTGAATAATTCATGCGCTTTTAATGGAACTTTTCGGAACGAAGACTTAAAGCGGCGCGACGTCGTCGGTGAAAGCTTCGTTACAATTGTGCGAATTTCCTGTATATCTTCCGTGCGAACGCGATCGAGAACCGACGTGAAAACGGGGAAAAAGGAAAAGGGAACTCGGATTCCCCATAATTCGTATTTAGCATGGCCGAGCAAATATTTTCACGGGGAACTTTTCTGAAAAGCATAACCGACCGGCCGATCGATTTATCGACGAGCGTTCGCTCGCCGGGAAAACAAGCGGACTGTAAATGTAATGCGTCGACAATGGCCATGTAAATTCGCCTGGAAAAAATATCGATCGCGTTCGAATATCCCCACGGTATATTTAGTTTATCTCACGCGGACGCTGATTCCGGAAACTCTGAGTCAACCAGTCGTACCCGGTCGGCTTTCCGTGATTTCTCGAAATTTCTCCTTGCTCGATATCGTGCCCGAATCGCGCCGAGCTAGTCAAGATATCAAATAGAACGTTACTGGCGTAAATACTCCTACAGATTTTCGGCAAACTTAGGATTCCATTCGTTAGATGTTCGTACCGTTAATAAGGCTGTCTATTCTGCAAAGTGGGCGTGTCTCCGTGGCCCTGTGGAGCAATATCTACGACTGCCAGCCGCTCTAGCTCAGGGAAATACGCGTTAAAATTGATTTTATGCATATTTTGGTTCCTCTGCAAGGAGCAGGCGTGGCCCGTCCGGAGAGGGCGTGGCTTTGTGGCCCCACGGAGCGGTATAGAAAACTGGCAACCGTTCTGGTGCGAGGAACCACTCGTTGTTACTGATTCAAGAAACGAGTTAAAATAGATTTTATGCATATTTTGGTTCCTCCGTAAGGAGTAGGCGTGGCTTTGTGGCCCCACGGAGTGGTATACGAAACTGTAAACCGTTCTAGTGCGAGGAACCACTCGTTACCGATTGAAAAAACGAATTAAAATTGATTTTATGCATATTTAGGTTCCTCCGTAAGCAGTAGGCGTGGCTTTATGGCCCTACGCAGTGGTATACAAAACTGTAAACCGTTCTAGTGCGAGGAACCATTCCGTACCGATTCAAGAGACGAATTAAAATTGATTTTATGCATATTTTGGTTGCTCCGCAAGGAGTAGGCGTGTCCCGCCCGGAGAGGGCGTGGCTTTGTGGCCCCACGGAGTGGTATACGAAACTGTAAACCGTTCTGGTGCGAGGAACCACTCGTTACCGATTCAAGAAACGAATTAAAATTGATTTTATACATATTTTGGTTCCTCTGTAAGGAGTAGGCGTGGCCCGCCCGGAGAGGGCGTGGCGTCGTGGCCCCATGGAGTAATGTCTCTGGCTGCGAGCCGAAGCAATCGTTACCGAACCAAGAAACGAATTAAAATCGATTTGCGAATATTTTTACGCCATATGGCTTGGAATAACCGGAGCGAACGTTGCGCAGTTTGAAAGCAGTTTAAAATCCGGTAGGTATCGAACAGGTTTTCTTAGCCGACTGGGCGGCCCCCCCCCCCGAATTGATAATTAAATAATACTCATGCTCGATATCAAACGAAACTTTCGGGTTAATAAGAAGTTTCTGGGGCTCGGGCGCTTGCTCGCATTCGCGTCGGAGGGGTCGAGAGTGACAGAGATCGTCGCCGGCCCCGGCGCGGCAGCACGTCGATTCGCCGAGTTATTTCAGCTTGAAAACTTGGCTGGCAGACGTGCCCTTAACTTTCCGCTTCGAAATAACTAATTCAATTAGTATATCAGCGCCGGTAGACCCGGGTTAACTACACCTTTGCTCGGTGTATCTAATCTTCGCGCGAACCTACCCGCTCTCCGACATTGCTAATCTCCCATGGAACCGCCGCCCCTCCCAGGGAATCGACTGTTCCCTATCCCGGCTCCGTTCCCGTTCCCTTTCCCGTTCCAGTTACCGTTGCCGTTCTCGTGTAATTCGAGACCCACCCTCGTAAAGAGTGATCATCAGCCTGTTTGATTTGCCGACGATTTCACGCGCGATTAAGCAGCTTCGACGAGAGTACGACTCGCGCCGTCGTCGTCGTCGTCGTCGTAGTTCCCGTTCACGGAATTGCTCCGACGAGGAGGAACCTCGTCGTCACCCGATTCCGATGAAACTTTGCGGATTCCTGTAACGCTAAACAAATTTTAGAGTACCTAAGCCTTCATTAGAATCCGTGGATCAATGGGCCAATTCATCCCGTGGAACGCCAAAATTTTCGGAATCGACGCTCTTCATTCGTCGTAAGCCTATTAGGATTTTTAACGACATAAAGCTTCGTCGAGAAGAAGGTGCTTGTTCAAATAACAATAATAAGCGACACGATTGTTCTACGAATACAAGGTGGACTATATTACTCGACATCGTTCCATCTACAAATAGCTGTTCCGCAGTGTTTCGACATAATTTTTAAAAGTTATTCAACAATGTTTCACCTATTTGACCATCTCAAAACTTTTACGCATAATACGTTATTCCTGATTTCTTTGAAGGTGATCACTCGCGGGGTTGTTTGCGAAAATCACCCTTGAGAAATAAGTGATCTTGTTTCAACCCTGAATAAGTGGTTTAAAATTCAAAATATCCCAGATGAGTTTGTAAGGGGTATGAATATCTCTCGAGATCTGAAATTTTGATCTCCTGAAATCTACACAGAGTAATTATTTCTGCGAATATTGACCAGTAGGTGAAGCGTTATGGTTTTACGGGAAAACAATCGACAATATTGGGGGGAAAATATTAGTAATCAATTATTTCGAAATCTAAAACAAACTTTGTAGCAAATTCTTCATTTATTATATTATTTCCGTCATTATCAAGGACAGTTTGCCATCTTTTCTGCAAACTTTCGACCCCCCTCTTATAGAAATCCAGGGTTCGCCAAGCAAAATATTTATTACAGGGTTGTAAGAAAAAATGATATCATACTTTTTAGAATATTTTGAACACAGGCTGCTTTACCGAAAACTGTTTCCTCTTCAACGATCGGTACAGAACCAAAGGCAAAACAAATTCTTTGCAAATCATTGATTACTTATGGGTATCCCTAATACAATTCCACCGACTACGGTAAAGGCACCAGTAGTTGACCAGGTACCAGTAGTTGACCATTTTATAGAAAAACATAAAAAATAAGGTTTTTATGAGCTGTGCACATTTGATGAAAGTGAATCTCGGATGCCATGCTATCTGTTGTTTAAATTTCAAAAGAATTGCATGCAAAGTGAAGTATGCATAGTAATAACGGACGTTTGAATTCATTAAGGTTAGTAATATGCTGATATATCTCCATTTCCTTAACGTTTCTGTTAAGAAAAGCTGTACGGTTCAGGTAAAGAAATCTATACGTTGTGAACTTTTCGCGACCGAATTATTTGCTGTTTATATTCTCACAGAGTTTTATAAGTGATAAATGCATTGTTTTTGTTATTCTAACCTGAAAAACAATAGCTTATTAGGTGGTCAAATATTGAATATTGTTTTTGAACAATTTTTAGAAGTTGACAGGCGTGATCAATTACTAACGTGACTCATTTAAATTTGTTTACGACTTATAATGTATCCATTTTACATCTACGATTGTTAAGAGTACAAAATATAATTATAAATTTTGTAGCATGCTGTGTTTTAGAGGATGACCACATGGTCAACTATTGACTGCATTCACGGTCAAGTATTGATCGGTGTCTTTTAAAACAGCCATGTGCGTGACATTATAAATACCAACGGAAAATTAAAATGCATTTATTTAATTATTTATTTCAGAAGTTATTTCATTACTTATCGAGAGATGCCTCCTATCAAGGACTCCTTTAGAAATTATTCTGAAGAGACGATGAAATTTTTTTTTTTTGGAAAAATTCTTCGTGTAACTAAAACAAAAGCGACTATTTCGTCCATGAAAATGTACGGGCGATCATGGAAGTGGCCAGACAAGCCTGATGCGCATATCAATGAGCCCACGAAATCGAGCAGAACTCGCAACGTCTACTCTGTTCCTGAATTGAACTTTTTATGGAATTGATTTATTTTATTCCTTATTTTATTCTTTAATTGTAATTTGTGCTAGTAATTGTTGAAACTAAATGATACTAAAATGATTCCCAACATTATTGCTTTAACCCTCTTTCTAGTATAAGTGGTCAACTACTAACGAAGAGAAGGTCAATTACTAGATTTTTCATGTTTAAGAGTGGTCAACTTCTGAAGCAATTACAGAATTTTTAAATATGTTTCTTAAAATTGTATAAGTAAACTTTTTTTAAAAAGTGGCATTGTTACATAATCTAGAAGACTTAAAGAGTGTCTTCAGGCATCGACTGTCGCTATTTGATGACAGAGCAGGCGGTTACTGTTGTTCGCGTGAAAAACATCTCTTAACTGGTCAACTACTGATACCTTTACTTTAAAGGCCGTCGTTCGCAATCTTCGGAGGAACGTCCGCTGGCGCGTCGCGCCGGACGTCGCGCGGATTTGTTTTGTCGTCGAGAGGGTAAGAGATCGTGTGTCGTGTCTACGTGACGGCGGCCTGGCGTTGCTGGAGCCGGGTGTTTCAAAATCAAGAGGCGTGCCAGCGTTTAGGTGGGTGGGGGATCGACGGGGGATAGGGGTGGCGACGGGGGTGGGGGTCGTTTCGTCAGGGAATCGAGGATCGCGCGACGAACGTTTGTATTCATCTATTCAACGTTTATTGCATGTTACAGGAACGAAGAAAAATGTCATCGGTATCGGGGGCTGGAATTTTTGTCCGACTCCGTTAGCCGGGCCGAGTAACCAACCATCCAGCACACATCCAGCACACATCCAGCACACATCCAGCCGGCTAGCCGGTGCGCCGCGAACGATACATCATTTAACGAGAGCGGACAAAGCGGCATGTAAGCGCAGCGCGAAATCGCCGACGGTCAGGAACGAGCACAAAGGCGCGGGCTTGAATATCGTGTATACCGTGGTGCGGTGCCGAGGTCCGTGGCCCGTGCTCCGTGCCCCGAGCTCCGAGCTCTCGTGCTCAGAGCTCGGAGCTTGGGCAGAGGGGGTGGTGGTGGTGGCCAGTCCACGCTCGATTAGCCGTGTCTCGCTGCTCGATGCTCCAAGAGATTGAAATGCTGCCGCGCGAGAAGAATCGCGGGGATTTATGTCCCGATCGAATCCCCCCTCCCTTCCTCTCGCTCTCTCCACCCTCTCCCTCCGACTTACATCCCATTTTCCTGCCTCCCTCTCTCTCTCTCTCTCTCTCTCTCTTTCTCTCTCCTCTCTCTTTCTCTTTCTCCGTATTCCTATATTGTGAAAGTACTTTCCTCGAGTGTCTAGAAACTTATACCCAGAAAGTTCCGAGTTTGGATTCTTGCAACAACCCTGCACTCCGGCCCGGAGTTGTTAAAGTGTCCATGAATGGACACTTGACGGCCACAGTCGGGGAAACGGATTCTCCAGACACTCTTGCGTCGATATTTAACGAACATCCGGCTTCCTCGAACACCGTCGCGGACCTCGCTCATGGTACACCATGCTCCGACGACGGCTCGGACCTCTGACCAACTTTCGACATACATAGTCATCGGGCACGTTTTTAACGCTGTAGAGAGAACGATGGTTTCTCGGCGAGAATAATTTTTAGCGTGCGTTTCCACGGGTCGAGTGTATCTGTTTTCCCTGTGGAACAAGGGAGAATTACACGAAGGAAAACGCAGGCTGCTTTAGACACCATATTTCTACCACCGTGTTCACGCCGGCGTGAACGTGTTGATGGAAATTTGTTTGGTACCGTCTCGGAAAGATAATTTTACTATTACCGCAGAGACGACGCACGTTCGCAAAGGTATAAAAATGGTTCTGGAAGGGGTACCGTATCTTTGGTTCTATGTTAAATTAGGCTACTCCCCCGTAGATCTTGGGGACCTCGAAAGACCTCCGGTAGACTGTAAATAGCACGGAAGTACCTGGAAGACCGTGAACCACGGCTTCCCGAAGTTTGTAGACAGGATTAGCGGGAGTCCTTTAAGGGACGCGGAGAATTCTCGAGGCCCTTCTGTCTCCGAACACCGAGGGCTCGGTGAACTTGCGATAGACTCGAAACATCATCGATCTCCATTAAGGTCCGCCGCTCGTCGAGTGCCGAAGGGACCAGGGGAGCCGGTCGAGGTCCAAGGTTCCGCGGAGAGACCCTGGGGACTGTAGAGGACATCGGAGTCCCGGCGCAGGGAAAACCTCGACCTTTTCAGTCGACGACCAGCCCCGTCACGGCACCGGCTGATTCCGAATCAGCTCGCGTTTACAATTATTTGCAACAGGGCCGAACTGCTCATCGCCGCGTAACAAGTGCATGATGCAGCGGGTTTCTCGGGGCGTGAAAGGATTTTTAAAGTCACTTCGGGTCGGAAGATCCCAAAGGGGTGCTGTTAGCAACGCGGTCGACACGATTGTAATGCTCATTAAAATTCAGGGCCGCCTCGAAAATAGCACGAGGAACGCGCGGCCGCGAAACAAAACCACGTTCTTCTTCCGAGCGACAACCGCCGATCGTAATGAAACTTGGCGCGTGTATAAAAAAGAAAAACGTTCGACGCTTTTTTCAAATGACGCCCAGGATGAAAATGTCTTGCGGAACGACGGGGACAAACTGTTCTAGAAATATCGTACATTTTCCGACTTTTCGAGAAAATAAGCATTTCTTCGTGGCATGTCTCTTCAATTGTTCGTCGACTAAATCAATATACTTAGCATAATTCGTTTTATCACTTACAAACTTAATTTCAGTGTGTCCATAGTATCCAATTCCGGCCCACACCATTACTCCACCACCACCGTGTTGCCGTGTACATAAAATTTGCTGTTCTTTACGCAAATCGTGGAAATAACATCGGTAGCCATCCGGTCCATCTAACGCAAATCTCTTCTCATCAGTAAAGACACTTTTTGCCATTTTTTCTTCGAATGAATATACTTCTCAGCAAATTGTAAACGTGCTCCTTTATGTTGCTTCGTTAGCGGTGGTTTACGCTTTAATTTTTGGCGTTTTATGTATTTACACTTTTGTACAATACGTTGTACATTACATATTTTGGTATTTACTCCAGCTTCTGCTGCAATCTCTCTTGTAGTAGCAGCAGAATTGGATGCAGTTCTTAAAATTGCACGCCGCTGACGATCAGTTGTCACTGTTGGACGACCTGTGCTCTTTTTTTTCCATATTCGTCTACATTTTTTAATAAATTGTAAATTACCTTGCGACTACGATTCAACAGTTTCGCAATTTTACCGATAGAACAATTTTCTTTACGTAAATCGTGTATTGTTAATATTTCAGGACCAGTCAATCTTTTACCGCGAGCCATTGTTGCAAAATTTCACAATATATTTAACACTGGAACACGAACAATCTTAACTACTCGCCGATATGAACAGACTGGCGCCTTGACGCTGACTGAAAATATACAATTTTGACTTTGCGCTATCATTTTGACGCAGCAGTCAGTACTACCGTTTACGTTTTCGGCTTAACGCTCAACCTATAAACAGAAACCGAGTGTTTACCCTGAACAGATACAACCTATTGCTAACTGAACAGTGATATATAATACGGGAACTGCTGTTCTTCGATTATATTTGCGAGAATTAACAAAATTAGATAATGTGCTATCTTTTTGTCGCGGAGTGTAGAGGAATAAAGTGGACATAACAAACAGTGTATCACCCTATTCCCTAACCAAGGTGCTCAATATTACCCAATACATGTTGAGAGAAGGCAATGGGAAATCATTCAACGCTGCCTTCGTATACAGCGTGGTCTTCAGTTTCCAGGAGCGAGATCGATTTGGCAAATGAGCGGCTGAGATCGATTTTTCGGCGGAACGGGCAGAAATAACAGCGGGAGGAGCGGGTTGACGTTAATCGGCGAACATTTCTCGGCCGATCGATTCCCTCGCTTCCGGTTGGCTCGTTCGCGAAGGATCCCGCGATGCTTAGGAATTGATGCGCGCCGCTAAAGGAAACGAAAAAAGGACGGTGGAAAATGGCTCGTGATCGATGCGCGTCCGCGAGGCGCCGCCGCCGCATCGCCAAAAATTTTCCCCGTCAGCCCCGTCGAGCTGCCCGCTTTAATATTAACCGTGCTGCTCGACTATTTTTGCCCGTGCGATCGACTTTTTGCCGCCACGCCACGCCACGCCACGCCACACGGTGAAAACTGTTATCGATCATGGGGGCCCCCGGTGCCCGGGAGAAAAGAGATCTCGGAAGTTACCGCGTGCTTAGATAACTTCCAGCGAACTGTTCCGGCCCGGGTCCCGAGATAATTATCGCCCCGGCGAGTTCCCTGTCTTCCAGTTTGTATATCAACGAGTCTCTTCGGCTGTTCGATCGATCGGAAACTCGGCTGGCCCCCGCGCCTTACGCGTTTCCTCCACGTCTCTCTCTCTCTCTCTCTCTTACTGAAAAAAACCTCTTCTTTCCTCGTACAATGTCGCCGTTCCGGAAGAACGATGACGAAACTGCCGAAGAACCTGGTTCCTCAAAGGGACCGTTACGCGAAACACCCGTGAAATGACCTCTAGCGATCTTCTTCGAGTTTTCCCCGTCAGTCTTCCCACGTAGCATACCGATCATTCGCCTGGAGATACTCGAGTCCGACGGTATTAAGCACCTCGGTTCTCGGACGAAATCCTTCTCCGGCGAGCTTGCTAGCTGCCCTTCGATTTCGATGATCTTCGAACGCTAGGCATGTTCTGCAGGGTTCAGTCTTGCAGTTAGAAGGTTAATATGTTCCTGTGCGCTTGTGGCGTTCGTTATTCCAGCAGTGCTATGAGACTCGTATGTTGGCACGCGTTAAATATGCTGTTCCGATTTTGCGCGACTGTTGCAGGGATTGGTGAGCCATCGAAACGGGTTAATAAGTTCCTGGGTCGTTCGAATCCCTGGCCTGGAAGCGGCGTTCGTGCTCGGTGGGCTCGAGAGCAGCGTGTTCCAGATCGTCGGCCCCTGGAGCGACGACGAGCATCTTCGTCTTCGTCTTCGAGTAATCTCGAGCAGACTGATCGAGCACAGCACGCCGGAATAGGTGTACGGTGGTGCGGCTCGATGCTGATCGCAGGGAGCTTGACCCGGTGAAGAGAGAGAGAGAGAGAGAGAGAGAGAGAGGGAGAGGGAGAGCTGGCAGCGTGGGTGGCAACGGGGGTGGCAAAACGGGGCTGAGATCGGACGAGCGGGGGTTGCTCGCCCCGCTGTCGTTAGTGCCGTAAGGCGCCGCTCAAGAACCTGCTACCACTTTCAATCGCTGGCAACTGGCATGCCGGTCACTGCCGGTCACAGGCCGGTCCTCGAGCCGAGCCGAGCCGAGCCGAGCCGAGTCGAGGCCCCCGGAGCCCTCGAGTTTAATGTCAGCCTCGCCTGGCAATTGCACGCGTTTACTACGAGGATTACATCCAGTGTCTACTCGGTGGTAACGAAGTAGCGAGCCAATAAACTCAACGGGACCATAAATAGAAGCTCTCTCTCTCTCTCTCTCTCTCCTCTGCTCCTGCTGCCGCCTCCGCGTCGTTGCTTCTGCTGCCTCGGCCTGGCCGGCTACAGAATTTTTCCACTCGAGGAACTTGTCACAAATTGTGGGACTACCGGTGTCCGCTGTAACTCGAACGGACCTTTGTCTTTCGGGAACCAACGCGTTAAAGAATATTTTCCTGTTTCTCCACGCTGCGACCTTATGCAACGTTCTGCTCTTCTGAACCTTCTTTGCATTTGCTCGACGATTCTATTAGGATATTGCATCTATAGAGTGTTCATTTGAAAAATTTCACACTCGACGAAACGGTACAATCTTATATCGAAAGACAGAAACAAGAGATCGATAGAGGACAATTTTGTTTTCGAACGGTACCTGCTAGTGGAAGTGGAAAACATCAACGATTTGTGTCAATGAATTTTACACAATAATATGCTTCGCTCTACTAGTGTGCGGATAAAAGAAAGTATCCCACGAAAATTGCTGGTCTTGTTACGTACAATAAGATCCCATAATAAGAGATATAGATTTCCATTTGAGAAAGCAAGGTTGACCTTCAAATGAGCTTGAAAACGCCACCCAAAACTCTGATACTGCCCTCCTCTTTCCCCCTCGAAATCCTTGGACACGTGTTTTACACTTTTTGAATATCTTTTACACTTTTCGAGATGTTCGGCTGGAAAGTTTTCAAACGAACACCCTGTACACATAGTTCTGATATTTTTAATTTACGATCATTAACGCGTTAACTGCCACGTCAGTCATATATGACCGACAGTGATTTTTATCCAGATAATCCGAATTTTATTGCAGTCTTTCGAATTCAAAGGGGTTAAGACAGCATCCCTTAAAATACATTTTAAATTTCTAGTTGTGGTTTCATTCATTAAATTACTCTGAGTTTGCAAGAATCGCTGGGGTTGATATGTGGCACTTGACGTGTTCAGATTGTAAACTTACATCCATGAGGAATTGTACAACAAATTTATTAAAGAAAAAGAGAAAGAAAGAAAGAACGATTTAGTAAAGAAAAATGGCTAAAAATTTGGACCGTTCTTGTTATCTCTATAAAGTAATGTGAAATGGTGATGTTCGGTGCTCCGTGAACCTAGCGTCGAGTTTATTTGAAGTCTTGGACCCCGATTTCTTCAGGGTTGATAGAGCAGGCTCTGAACCGTTATCAATTTTTGTTCGCAGGCTCGCCACTTTGCATTTCACTCGAACGTGCCGCGAACGCGGGAAGATCCACGGACAAATAATTGGTTTATTTTGTTTTGGAATGAAACGCTGCGCTTGCGGGGGTGGGATCTAGGCTTATCTTCGCTGCCGCTTACGCTGATTTGACCCTCGCGGAGGGTTCGGCGTAGAGTAAACAGTAACCTGCTTATAACACCGGTGTAAGTATTCCTTGCCGCTAATTGTGTTACCGGTTACCCGCACAAATGGTGATTCGAGGGTAAACAAGGGGTAACTTTATCGGCGGGACGTCTGCCTTCGCGTTGCTTCCGAAGAATCCGTGTTTTCAACTGATTTCCCAATGCTCTACGCATTTAATCTGTTCGGCCATTCTTAAACATTTCGTTCGCACATCCTTTCCGAAATTTTCCGTAGAAGTTATTCTTCCTTGTTCAGGCGAACGTTGAGAAATATTTTTGCGTTCTTTTTTTGCAGCGATCCTCCCACTTGTTGCGTTGAGAAAAATTCCTGGAACCGCACACATTCGAAATGGTTGAACGTTGGAGCACCCAACCACCGCTGTATCAACACTCAAAATATCCAGTTGTAAATTCGTTTGCAATTATCTGAGAAAGTAGAGGGCTACTAAGCAAGAATATGTAACGAATTTTAATTGTTGAATGTTGCGTCTGTACAGGACAGAGGACACGGGAAGTCGCGCAGTAAATAAATGGCCGACCACCAACCGAGAAGCTCAGAAAATCCCATAAAATAAGGGTAATTTATCGAATCAGATAGAAATGGAAAAGTTAGAATGTATGACGCCGAGAGTACTCTATCAACCTTCTTGCATTTTGCAAGAACCAAATTCGCTACACATTCCCGTTTCCGGGAGACGCGGCAGTTCCGGTGTTGAATTGAAACGAATTAAGATAATCCATCAACGAAAACGATGCAATGACAATTGATTGGAGAACGTTGGGAAGAACGGAAAAATGGCCGGAGAAGAATTCCGGTAGGTTTACCGTGAAGAGGAAGAAGAGGACGATCGAAACCGAGTTTTTGTTCGGGTTCGCGGGTTTCGACGGGTTCCGACGAGGGTCTGGGCTCGCGGAGGCCCATTTCCCGGTGATGTGAAATTTCGCGTCATTATGTGCTCTCCTAGCGGAACAATCTCGCGTCGACGCGAACCGGGATGACGCGCGCTTCGGATTCGCGGTTAGTTCCGGGCGGAGCGCGAGTTACACGCGTCGCGGCCGCGAATTATTCGACTGTGGAGTATAGCGCGCGAAGCACACAGCATGGAGCGCAGAGCATGAGAGCGCGGAGCGGAGGCGTCGAGCACCCGGATAAAATCTCCCACGTGCCCTCCATCGAAACTACCCCCGCAGTGCCATCAGCATTTTGTTTCGAGCGGAACTTTCTCTCCTCGATTTGATCTCGCAGCAGTTTTCTTCGAGGGTGGGAAAAACTTAGCGACCGCGGCCACGGCTCCCCTTCAGCCTGGTCGGAATCCCCTTAGATTAAACGCTCTGTATTTCAATCTTTCTAATGGCGGGTCTCGATCAAACGAACCAATTCTCACTTCGATAAATCCTTGCTCGTCTAACCCCTTGCACTACTATTTATTTTCTGACTATAATGATTTGGAATTCTCCATCGTTCAGAATTTCAAACAAAGGATATATATCAACTACAACAAAGTAGAATTTTATTTCGGTTTAAAGGTACTTAGATTAGCCCTTAGCACTCGAATGGCGACTGTAAGGCGCCACTAAAAATTCCTGTATCATTAGTTTTACATTCTTAAATTTGTTTGTATTTAATAAATTACTAAACATTTCAGTACTGTACGAGTAAATTGCACCATTTTCGTATAGCATGAAAAAATAGAAAGGAAATATTCTAGGTCGGAAGAAATGTTTCGTTTTGGAGTTAAAATGGCTTCGAGCGCAAAGGGTTAGAAATTCTCCATCGTTCAGAATTCCAAACAAAGGATATATATCAACTACAACAAAATAGAATTTTATTTCGGTTTAAAGGAACTTAGATTAGAAATTCTCCATCGTTCAGAATTCCAAACAAAGGATATAAATCAACTACAACAAAATAGAATTTTATTTCGGTTTAAAGGAACTTAGATTAGAAATTCTCCATCGTTCAGAATTCCAAACAAAGGATCGTATATCAACTACAACAAAATAGAATTTTATTTCGGTTTAAAGGAACTTAGATAAGAAATTCTCCATCGTTCAGAATTCCAAACAAAGGATATATATCAACTACAACAAAATAGAATTTTATTTCGGTTTAAAGGAACTTAGATTAGAAATTCTCCATCGTTCAGAATTCCAAACAAAGGATATATATCAACTACAACAAAATAGAATTTTATTTCGGTTTAAAGGAACTTAGATAAGAAATTCTCCATCGTTCAGAATTCCAAACAAAGGATCGTATATCAACTACAACAAAATAGAATTTTATTTCGGTTTAAAGGAACTTAGATTAGAAATTCTCCATCGTTCAGAATTTCAAACAAAGGATATATATCAACTACAACAAAGTAGAATTTTATTTCGGTTTAAAGGAACTTAGATTAGAAATTCTCCATCGTTCAGAATTTCAAACAAAGGATATATATCAACTACAACAAAATAGAATTTTATTTCGGTTTAAAGGAACTCAGTAACATACCAATTTATTACGCTCTGTTCAGAAACATCATCACATGTCTGACTCGATAGGGCAAGGGGTTAAACGTCGACCGCAAGCGAGTGTTTAAAGGATACATGAAATAAACAAATCAATTTTAGTCACAGACCTTACTCGGCCTCGTGACTACGTCTGGCGAAGAAATCGTAATCGCGGCTGGAAGTTTCATTATTGAATTCAACTGAACAATTTCATGATTGAAATTCGAATTTCGTCGGAGTGGCGGCCGGACAAGCACTCGTTCGTTTGGTCTAAACGCGTGATAATGTTACAGTTGCCAACGTGGATCGAGTAGTTTTAGATATTTGGTTTCACAATCGTTAAAAACACAGAAGTGCTCTCGTCAGAATTGATGCATTTATACGCACCGTCGCGTCGCGTCGCGTCGCGTTGCCGAGTATCCTAAATCGCGAGGATTCACGGCTCGGGGAGGGTGTCGCGGGTGTCGGGAACGCAGGAAGCGATTAACAGCGACGAAACTACAATTCCGAGCCGGTCGTCGTCCCGGGAATATTAGTAAAATTTTATTTCGAGCACGCAAGGACTATTACCCTCTCACGGCCGAAGAAAAACGCGGCCGCTGCTCCGTCTCGAGTAGAAGGAAAGCGACCGAAGACACTGCTCGTCCTACTTTCTTGCCTCTTATCCAGTTGCTTTTTGTTTCTCGCTTCGCAAATGGCTCTCTCTCTCTCTCTCTCCTCCTCCGCCGCCCCATTCCGTCCCCTTGAATGGCCTGCAATCAAACACACCGTGAACACGCACACACACGGAGAAAAAAAAGAGAAAGAAAGGGAAGGAAAACCGTGTGCCTCCCGCAGCTGGAGGAGGGGAGAAGGAGGGGAAATTTTCGGGACAATAATTGTAAGAGCACGATCCCGCGGGACCATCGATATCAGTCGCGAGAGTATTACTCGCCGCTCGCATAAATTTCCGGCCGCAGGACCGAATCGGGCTTTTCTTCCAAACCCCACTGCTCTCTGCCCACGGCCCCCGCTAATTAATTAAGAAGAATAATCGTGCGCGTTTAGTCGGAAGGATGACAATTACCGATATGAAAATGAACGCTGATCGAACGCCGTCCAAGTGATCGTCGGATTATCGATCGCCTCCGAAAATTACTATTTCAACCAGCTAGCAATTTACTCAAGGATTTCAAAAATAATATTCAGATTTTCCACGACTTTTGCAGGTTGTTTGAATAATACGCGGAGGAGGTGCGCCGCATTCGATCAAACGTTTCAATACCAAGCAGCGAGACAAATGGCGGCAGCGAACGCGTTGACCCCTCGCCTGACAATTTCACTTGAAGACTTTCGGATCGAGTTCCCGTTAACACCGGGGAAAACAAGTTCCGGTCGGCGATCGTTTCGGGGACCGGGATCGATATCGCAACAGTTTTCAAGACCGGCTCCCTCATGAATTAGTTAGCGAAGAAACCGCGAAGCCGTGCCCCCGCGTTCGCCGCTAAGTAATTGCAGCGTTCCGAGCGAAAACGTCGCCGATCGACGACGGAAAGGGGATCCGGCCCGGCTTCGAGAGGGCCGGGAAACTTCGGGGAAACGGCGTTCCTCGAAAGCGGGGTCGAGCGAAAAAGTTCGCGAAACATGGGGGCACGCGGTCGAGGGTTGCGCTTCTATCCGCGTTTCCAAGTTACGTCGCGTGACCGATTTTCGGCGAAGATAACGAGTTGTACCTCGATCGGGTAATTCGAGTCGACGATTCGCCAACGGAAACAGCTCCGCCATTTTCTACCGAAAGCGAAATAGAAAACCCACCCCCGTGGACCTTGAGACTCTCGGTTCCTAACAGATTTTCGTTTTGTCTTGCTTCTTTTTGAGGTAAAATATATTGGTCGTCGAATAGATGGAGCTCTACAAAGTGTACGATACAGTAGAACCTCGATTATCCGAACCGAAGATATCCGAGGTCTCTATGATCTCAACAAGCTTCGAATTTAAATAGTTCAACCTGAGCGGACCAATATGCAATGCTGTTTAGAAAAATCTCCAATGGAGATTATAGCTGGAAATTTAATTAGATTCTATTAGACGAACTTTCAGGCGTCCTTGTTTACTTCGGATAATCGAGCTTCTAAAAAGAGCGACTAGATCCGGATTCATTGTGCACGGTGGTTCACGGGTTTCCTCATAGATAGCTGTAACATATTTGTTCATCCAAAAAGCTTCGATGAAGCGTTATCATTTTTGTAATTTTTCTGTAGAAAATGCGAGACAGCATGCGAGTGGCTAGGACTCAGGAAAATGTTGAGGTCACAGTCGACGCTTCTGTGTCGCGCGAATTATTATTCGGCAGCTCCGCCTGTTTCTATTCGACAAGAAAGGGACAGGTGGAAGAGGGTAGGTAGGGCAAATTTTGCTGAAAATATAAACGAGCAAGTTCGAGTGAGGAAACTCGCGCTGATTGGCTCACGAGCCCTTCATACGTGATCAACGTTCACGTCCAAAATTTAACGTCTCCGATCATCCTGATTCGCACTTTTTTCTTCGGCCACCGGAGAATTAACGCTTCGACTGTCGACCCGGCATCCTGAAAAATTCCGGAAAATCAAAGTAATTTACTTCGCGGTGTAAAAATGGGAATGTTCAGGTCCCGGAAACTGCTACACCGGAAACAGTAGCGCAAAAATTCCGTTCTACAGCCGGAGAATCAATTCCATATCTCGTTCCAAGGTAGACGCGGCGGGCGAGCCGCGTTAATCTCAAATATTGTAGATGTTTTCGTTGCGTTTTTATCGGGTTCACTGAAATTTTTCGGTTTCATTTGCTTAACGGTGCGGCCTACACCGCGTCTGAGAACTGGAACGCTCCGTGAAATTGCTTCATTGGCGATTGCCACGATATCTGTATCGGTGTTGACATAAAAAATTGCAATCGGAGCAATTACAGTTATCGTTTGACCTACAATCAACGGGAAATACTGGTTTTCTAGGCAAATGGTCGAAACGTTCTATTTCGGTCGAAAATTTTCCTAGGAAACGAGCAACGTGCAATTTAGATACGTTAAATAAAATCCCAATTACTGTAGGGGTAACAATTACTGTGCCTATATTAATTAAACTTATCTTTAAAGCGAAATCAATCTTCAAAAAGAGATATAAAACATATATATTAACCGATTTCAAAGAGAAACATTAATATCTCTCTTTTAATATTCATTGTGCTTCAAGAATAAGTATAATTAATACAGGAACAGTAATTGGTACCCCCAAAGTAATCGAGTCACTTACCGTAACTGAAACTTGTCTAGAACCGATGTCAATAACACCATGTAGTCGACGCCGATAACAATGACAGGATGAAGCGAAAGGGTTTCTCGACGAATTAATCCTTTCAGTTAATCACACTTCACCTACCAATTGTCTAGTGGTCCTTTCGAAATTACGCGAATGAATACAGTGCGACAAACTTCTTCTGAAACGATCGTCTAGAAGACAATGATCGAAGAATCATAGCAAAATTCTTTAATAGGCTCTCGGTGGAAGTATTGAAATCGTAGACAAACAATCCAAACATCGCAGTAACATCAAAACTAGTATAACACCTTCGCTTTTTTCCAGGATTGAAGACATTGTACTCAGCTTCCCGAGGAAAATATTTCTCATATCTTAAAGGAACGGTGGTCCGCAAAGGATTCGGAGGAAGGGGAACGTTGACAGGGACCTCTAACGACGAACCAACTCGTCCCGGGTCGAGGGATGAAATTACCAGCGTGGAGTCAGCCTCGTGATCGGACTGTAACAGGTCAATCGTTGGATCCGGCGTGAAATGAAAATTCCTCGAGGATCGTCGGGGGTGCGGGCACCGAGCGTGTACGTCCCTGATGGAGATACGGGGGTGGTTGGAGGGGATGGAGCAGCTGGGGTGGCTGGAGCTACCTCGAATGCGAGCCCGCGGTACCTACACGCTGGCTGTCTGGGTTTGGCCGGGTCGTGGCGGGTCCTGCGCAGCCAAAGAGACAGAGAGAGAGAGAGAGAGAGAGAGAGAGAGAAAGAGAGAGAGAGAGAGAGAGAGATAGAGGTAAAGAGAGAGAGTGAGAGCTGGAGGAAGCGCGGATCGAGGCAGTGCCGGAGAGGGGTGAGCAAAACCGAGCTGGCTGGCGAGCAGGCAGAGGCAGGCGACGCCAGGAGGTAGGCAACTAGGCAGCTAGGCAGCTAGGCAGGTAGACAGGCGACACGAGAACGGGCAGAGAGGCAAGGTAGGCAAGGCAGGCAGGCAACCAGGCAAACGGGCGAGCAAGCGGAGAGAGCGAGATTTCGGGGGAAAACGAGCAGAAGTACGGGGGCTCGTCGGCCACCCTGTTGGGCCACCCTCGCGCGCCACCCTTGCCCGAAATCGCTCCCCCACCGATCGTCACTCGGTACACCCCTCTTCTCCGGCGTTCTTCGCACTCCTACTCCTTCTCCGGTGGTCTGAGCCGCCTCGTTCGTCCGTGCGCTCGTCCTCTGGCTCGCCAGCTCGTCTCGGCTCGGCTCGGTCCAAGTGCTGCGTGTCCAGGTGCTCTCTATCCCGACTTGTGCATCGTCGTCGTCGTCGTCGTCGGTTCTCCAACCACCGTCGCTTGTCATCTTCGGCCTCGTTGTCGGCTGTTATCCGTCGTGGATGTCGCGTACGTCCGAGTCGACGGCCTCGCGCGCGCAAACCTGACCTGCCTTCCGCGTCCTCGACGTCGCCCTTTCGCCTCCCCCACCTCCCTCTGCTTCCTCTCTCTCTCTGTCGGCGAGAAGAGAGAGAGAGAGAGAGAGAGATAGAGAGAGCGCCTAGTTCAGTGCAGAACTGCCTCCTGGACGGTTCAGGGGTGTTCGTTCGTTCGTTCGTTTTTCGGTCTGCGTGAGGAACAGTGAGAGCGTCTCCGGTGCCGATCGAGGACTGTGTGCGCTGTGTTTTGTACCAGTGACTCAAGATGACGAGGAGTACCGACGCCCCGCTAAAGGATCCCCGTCTCATCTGACTTGCCACACCGAGGAAGACAATCACGCACGCACGCACACCTACGAACAGCGAGACGAAACGGCACGCCGTGTCCTCGGACGTTGACACGCGTCGCCGCATCGCTGCCAGTCCTTACCTAGGCCGGTCGTTCAACGTGGCCCAACTTGGACATGTAAGTATACCTTTGATCTATGCGGATCTACGTTCATCAGCACCGAGCCGTTTCGTCGGAAAACCGAGCGCACTTTTCCGCGACGGTCCGCCAGGCAGCTCTGCCGCCCGAACTTTCCTTCCTTCGGGAACGGCGAATCCTGGTCACCACGACACCTTCTATCCCGATTATGCGAGCCATAGATCGTCCTCGGGATCCTACGGACTGTTCTCCTCGAGTCCTGTTTGTAAACCTCCGTCGGAATACAGCGCTCGTCGACTCTCTTTCCCGAGAATCCTTTGACAGGCTTATAGGGAATCAGAAAGCTTCTGTAGATTATGCTATTCGTCGTTTTCTCACACATACACTCAGTCCGAAAGCCGTTTGTTCTTTAACACTAGAACGACCGAACAATAAATGCGACCGACGTATATTGCTTTGTAACAGTGACAAGCCCATTCAGACTTCATACAACTTTTATTGTAATATGTGGTTCGATGAAGAGGTTCATTAAAACGTTTCCGATGAAAACATTTTTACAATTTCAGTAATTGTGAGAGAAAAAATTAGTGTTAACTAGTGTTAACACGTTCGTCGCCGCGTCGCCCGAATGTGGGTGACGGAATTATTTGTGCAGGTTTTGAAATGAATTTTTTGCGTTGATAGATTCATTGTACTAGACTTGATTAGGATCTGTAACGTGCAAGAATGTTGGAGGATTACTCGGTATCGTACATTTAATTTTGTGCAATTTTTATTTCATTAATTGACTTACTTTGATTTTTTGGAATTTTTCGGGGTTTCTAGTTGGGCGATCAATCATTTTCTAGTACTTCGATTCTTCGCGTTATTTTCCTACCCACGATGCGAGGTTTCTGAAATCGTACATCCTCTGTCCACAGCAAATTATTTCCTAGCATTGTTATTCCCTGTTTCTCTGCTCACTCAGACTTTCGCTGTTCCGTTCCTGAAACGCGTTTTAAATTATACATTTTCTTTCCGCGGATTAATCTGTTTGTCACTGATTGTCGACATTCATAGAATAACCAATTCCGAAAGCATTATTGAATTCTATGCAGCACCGCATTAAAATGTCCACCCCGTTCCAAAGCCGTCGCTAATTCGTCCTTGATTATCGCCGGGTTCCCTAATCCCGTTTACCTGTAGCAAACGTGGAGTCGTTAGACTGCCGATCTTTATGCAAAATAATTTTCTGTGCGGTTGGAGTTTTCTGTCGGAAACGATGTATCGACACTGTTCGATTCCTTTAATCTTTACAACCTTACAAATTATTGGACTGCCGATCTTTATGCAAAATAATTTTCTGTGCGGTTGGAGTTTTTTCTGTCGGAAACGATGTATCGACACTGTTCGATTCCTTTAATCTTTACAACTCTCCAAATTATTAGACTGCCGATCTTTATGCAAAATAATTTTCTGTGCGGTTGGAGTTTTCTGTCGGAAACGATGTATCGACACTGTTCGATTCCTTTAATCTTTACAACCTTGCAAATTATTGGACTGCCGATCTTTATGCAAAATAACAATTTTCTGTGCGGTTGGAGTTTTCTGTCGGAAACGATGTATCGACACTGTTCGATTCCTTTAATCTTTACAACTCTCCAAATTATTAGACTGCCGATCTTTATGCAAAATAACAATTTTCTGTGGGGTTGGAGTTTTCTGTCGAAAGCGATGTATCGACACTGTTCGATTCCTCCCAAATTGCAGTTACTCATTTCGTTCTTCATAAACGCATAAAATTTGCAGTCTAGGTCGACCCAGAAGCTTTCCCACGCACTTCCGGTTCTTCCCGATACGAAACATTCTTTCGCTCGCCATTGACATTCTCTGGATCGCTTTTTCTCAACCCTCCGCGATCCAGAGGATGTCTCCTCTAATTTAATTACGCTTTCGTGTGCAGCTTTGCTAGTCTACGTAAAGAACAACTTTCATGAATGCATAAAATTTGCAGTCTAGGTCGATCCAGAAGCTTTTCCACGCACTTCCGGTTCTTCGATACACACTTCCGGTTCTTCCCGATACGAAACATTCTTCTGCTTGCCATTGGCATTCTCTGGATCGCTTTTCCTGAACCCTCCGCGATCCAGAGGATGTCTCCTCTAATTTAATTATGTTCTCGCAGCTGTGCTAGTCTATGCAGAGAACAACTGAGAAATATTAGGTCGTCCCATAAGTCCGTGCCGTGGATATGTTTATATTATTCACCATTGAAAAGTATTTTAATGAAAAACCGCAGTATAGTGACGGTATGATGTCTTTGCCAAATAGGGGTCAGAAGAGGTCGTGGAACGAAAGGGTGATTACATATTTTATTTTTACAATTTAAATGGTACAAGAGTAAACGGCACGAGCTTATGGGACGTCCTAATATCACCTACTTTACCTAATATTGCATAAAATCGTTACCGTTGAATGATCAATCAGTGAAACAACTGTTGGCGCAAGAATTCAAGTCAAGGGAATGAAGGAAAGGGTTAAGGTCGTGGAACGGAACGGTGATTACATATTTTATTTTTAGAATTTAAATGGTACAAGACTAAACTGCACGAACTTATGGGACGACCTAATATCACCTACAGTAGTTGCATAAAAGTTGAATGATCAATCGGTGAAACAACTGTTGGCGCAAGAATTCAAGTCAAGGGACTAAATGAAAGGGTTAAGGTCGTGGGACGAAACGGTGATTACATATTTTATTTTTAGAATTCAAATGGTACAAGACTAAACTGCACGAACTTATGGGACGACCTAACATCACCTACAGTTGTTGCATAAAAGTTGAATGATCAATCGGTGAAACAACTGTTGGCGCAAGAATTCAAGTCAAGGTTCTAAAGGAAAGGGTTAAGGCTTGTCCTAATCAAGACTAAAATTTGTTCCATCATCTATTCGGTGTTTAAATCGTTTCATCAGTGGTGAATCCGTCCGCGAGGAACTTTTATGATATTCGTTCACGGGGTTCGTAAACGTGCAACTCCCGGCGCGATACTAACGTTTCGAAGCGTCGTTTTAGAAGACGTCGGAGCAGTAAACATCGGGGGCGAGAAATCAGCGGCAACACACGGGGTTGCAGGGTCGGTATCCGGGGCCGTGTTATTCCCATAACAATCGTTGAACCCCTCTTCGGACTCTCTCTCTCTCTCTCTCTCTCTCTCTCTCTCTCTCTCTCTCTCTTTCTCTCTCTTTCTCTTTCTCTCTTGGCGAATCTCGACGGAATTAAACCGAAAGTCGTGTTCCCCCGAGCACTAAATTCCGCGGACCAATCGGAGGGAAGGCCCGGCGCAGAGGGAACTTTCCGAAGCCGGTGGTTCGATCAGGCTTCTCTAAAACGTTCACGTTGCACGGGACAGGTCGTCTTTCGGGTTCGATCCGGTTTTACCCGTGGCCCTCCCGAGTCCCGAGGGATCGGTTTTGTCGTTTGCCGGGCGAAAATCGGTGAAAAGCGGCGGCCGCTCCTCTCCTCTCCTCTCCGCTTCGCTCCGCTCTGCTCCGCGCGCGCGGACCCCCGAAGATCGATCTGTTTGCCGGTGAGAGAGAGCGTGCGACACTGACAGAACTCGAACACGCGAGTAAACACTCGACTCGTGTGCCCGCGACGGGGAAACGGGAACTCGAGGGAAACAGACAGAAACAGACCGGAACAGAAACTAGCGGGGGTGAAAGGGGGTGGAAAAGAGTCGCGCGGGGAACGGAGAATCCGATTGGCCACGGGAAAAGGAATTTCGACGCCGATCGGCCGACTTTTCCCTCTAGGGCTCTCCCCAGTTTGTACAAATTGTTTTCGGTTTTTTTGCATCCTCTTGCCGCTTGACCCCCGGGGTGGTGGCGGTCCATTTGAACTCGGAGTTCCGAGCGTTACGGCGAAATTTGAATTTTCTAGTAGCTCGGTCTCGAAGCGTTCGCTGTTTCCACGCAGGGCAGGCGCGCCTTATTTTGGCCCCTATCCAGTACTCAGCCCTCCCGAAAATGAATTGGGTCTTCTTTGACCCAAACGTTTCATTTGAATTTTTACTTTAGAACAGTTTGAGCATTACTTGTTTCTGCATTTTTTCGAAGTTTGTGCTCCACGGCTGAGGACTTCTTAATGCGTTATTTTACTCATTCTCAGTAGTGCGATACAATCGTTTAGGCTTGTTAGTGAAAGATGGTTCATGAGCTTCCTATTGGTACAGCACAATTACCGAAAATCCTATTAACCCCACAATATCGAGCCAGACTCTTGATGCAGATTCTGAACGGGGTCTAATAAATATGTATGTTATTAATTTCCTTTAACACTCGACCCACCGAGCATTAACAGTAAATATTGCCTGATAAAAATGGCACCCTAAATTTATTGAGATTGTCTGTAATTTTCTGTACAATAAATGCTTGGACAAGGAAATTTGTTCCATTATTTTCCATATACGAATTTTTATAGTTTCAATCATTGTAAAATATAAAACTGGTCATTTTGACCGTGGTAGGTTTAGTGCTAAACCGAAATAAAATTCGATTTTGTTTCCTCTGTTTTTCTATAAAATTCTGGACGATGAATTTCCAATCATTCGAATCACAAAATAAATAGTAGTGCAAGGGCTTAACAGGGGTTAACTTGCATAAAGTGTTAAGTCCGATAAAAAGATGCGTGTTGATTTTTCAAAAAAAAAAAGAAGATGCCATTAAATTGTCAAAAGCATCCCCTTCGCGACAGTTAACCCTTAGCCCTCGAATGGCGACTGTAAGGTGTCACTAAAAATTGCTGTATTATTATTCAAAATATTGTTCACCTTATTAAATTTGTTTGTGTTTAATAAATTACTAAACATTTCAGTATTTTACGAGTAAATTCCTCCATTTTCGTGTGTTCAACATGAAAAGAAATATATAGAAGGGAAACATTCTAGGTCGGAAGAAATGTTTCGTTTTGGAGTTAAAATGGCTTCGAGTGCAAAGCATTTCCTTTGCTCCATCGAGTTCCAACAGCGTTACAGCTCGATTCGAATGTTGAGTAAGCCTGCGGAATATGGAAAACATTGGCGCGCTAGCATAAATTCCTTAGCACTCGTGGCAACGACTGATTATTGCACTAAAATACGACGCTCTTCTGTTCCAAAGACCCCTCCAGCCGTATCGTCTAGCGACGCTAAAATGATTAATTAATTATAATGTTGTTGTACTCCGAAGCAGTCCCCCGAAGGTGAAACGCGTTTTCCGAACGTAATATCTCGGAGATCAACCGACGAAACAACTCGAAACTCGGCAGACATCGCCGCCTTAAATCTGGACAGTTAACCATTTTAATCTCGCAGTATGAAACGGTCGTTCGAGTGTCCCGTGGCCATCCAGTTCCCCCGTGAAATAAAATATTTTTGTAGTCGAACCTCGCGACGGAGCCAACGACTCGTTTCACAAAAAGATGAAAGCTTGTTTTCGAAACGGTGCAGCGGTGTTTTTTTTTTTACATCGCAATATATTTTATTGGTTCATACGATACCGAAACACGCGCAGATTCAGAAACGTTTTGCCCTTTTTTGCGTCGCAAGACCACAGCGGTCGACATGCTCGACATGCTCGTTTTGTTGAAAAGGCTACCACCGCTGCAACTCCGAAGAAAACTGTTATTGTTGCTCGCAAAAATTTGAGTGCATCGTTGGAGTGTCGGCCGACACCGGCACCAAGTTTGGAGTTACAATGCTGGATAGGTTCTCTGGAAAAAATTGCGAAATATTGCCTCGCAATCGTCGATCCGGGGACGACACCCCTTCAGCCTGGGGGACACGTGTATCTCTTTAGAGGGAAAAAATGGGGATGGACGGGGTAACAACCGGTTCGCTGCAAAGCACCCTCGGGAAGATTGCGCAACTCCGAGGGAAAAAGGGAAAGAGGGACAGGGGAGACGGGGAAAGAGGGAGGAGCAGAGCGAGAAATTCGCGTGAACTAAGATCCTGCAGCCTCGATACCGGAGCCTGTTTTATGTCCGCCATCGCGATTACCTTTGATCGCCGGACCTACCGACGCCTTTGACCATAGCTCCTCGACTTGGTCGCCGAAGAGATCTCGGAGGCGTTGAAATTTCAGTTTCTGGATCAGTCCACTTTATTTTCGACCGTCCAAAATGTACACAATAATCCAACCTTTCCCGAACGACGACTAAAAATTAAACAGCAGAATTTTAGCCGCTTAACTAAAAATCTTCCTTTTCTTCTTCTTCTTCCAATTGTTTTCACAAGTTGAAGAGCAATGTTTCTCTCCACTTAGTAATTTTTGCCAGAAAACCCGCGCTCTAATTACCGTACCGTGATCCAGAACAATTTCCGCATCGCTAAACTCGTTTGCACGAGATTGCTAAAAATGTGGATTCGATAATTGCGAAGAAAATGAGAAAGGTTGTACACGAGTCCGTTCCAGGTCAAACGAAACGTCCGAGTTAACTTTGAGCGCAAAGGATGCGACTTTGAAACGGGCGCTGCCGGTCGAAAAAGGTTGGAAACTCTGTGCCTTTGACGAACACGCGAAGATCTCGAATTTGAAATCGTCGTGAAACCGTCGTTTGTTCAAATCTTTGACTCTCGAACCCCTTTCGGTGTTTCCTTTAAAACGTCGCGGATCACTAGCGGAGTATTGTCGCTGCATTATACATACGGGAGGCGAATCTGCGTGCAAAAACAAGTCGGAAAGGAGGAACAATGTTTTCTCGTTTGCGGTTTCGTTTTCGAGAAAAACGAGTTCGAAGGTCGGTCGATTTCGCGTGGCCTAGTATACGCAGTAAGTAGTATTGGTCGGCCATTCAGCAGACGCGTCCGACTTTTCGATTTTCTCGGGAACGAAGCCTCGAACGAAAAATCATTATTCCTCTTTTCCGACATATTTTTTCGCGTGGATTCACCCGGTTGTTGTTGATCGGTGACGCCCTGCGCAACTCGCCTCTCTCCGTTAAAGTAATCTATGGGACAGTGGAAGGGCGGGTAATTTAATTCGCGGAAATTTCAGTGTATTAAACGGGATAAATGATCGATGACCGAGAGCTCGTCGGAGGGTGGTCGGTGACCGGCAATTACAGAGACAGTTACATCGGTTGCCACAGTTAAGCGTCAGAGTTCGCGGAGTTTTTAATATTACTAATGGGGGCGGGGACATTCGGCCGGATAAACGAGCAAACTTCTCTAACGCGACTCAATTAAATAATTTCATGTATTCCGGCTGTTCTGCGCGCGCGCTATTATCATCGAGCACAACGAAAAGTTGAAAATTTGTTTTTTTTTTTTTGGACTTCTCCGAGAAGCGAAAAACGCGGATTTTTCGTTCGACCCGGTTCGACGGGGATTCGTTCGCGATAATATCGGTGCCCGTAATAATCTTTTAATTCCGATTGCAATTCGTGCGACGCGAATATTGAAATTTATTCGGGAAGATTGTTTTTTGGAACGGTCGGAACACGACCGGTCGGTGATTTATTTTTTCTCGCGCGAAATCGGACGGCAGCAGCCGGCGCGGCGGACAGTTCGATAAAGGGAGAGCGGAAGTGTGTTTCGCGGATTTGTCATCTGTTGCTGCGCTGCGTTGGGTCTTGGAAAGGATCGCATGATCATTTTTGAATAATTAGCCGTCTGTCACGGGCTGTTGGCCTGGGGCCACCGGGATTATTCGCTTTCGACATCAAAGAATTGATAAAACGTCGATACATCGTTAACGTCGTAACGTTAGACTTTATAACGTAATTTTCCCGGCGCTTTTATTTCGCAATATGCTCCGACGATTATAATGTATTTTCACGAGCGAATCGAACGCCCGCCCTGTCCCATATTGCCATGCTGCCGGGTCCCTCCTCGCTCAACAAAAGTATATTTAACGTTTTAACCGAGTCACTTTAATTGCGCACATTTAAACGTCGCTGCGGACAAGCGAGAGGAGCGGACCAACATTTTCGGCACAATATATTTTACTAGCTTGTTGCGAATTTTAACAGCAACGTTAAACAAACATTTTTTCTCAAAGCACCACCGTCTCCTCAAAGTATCCACAGTACGGATAATCGAGGTTCTACCGTGCAGTGAAATTGAACGAGTAAACGCTGATTTGTGCAATCAGAAAAGTGTCACGAATATGCAGTGTGTCCCACGAGCTCTGTCCACTTGATTGTTATTTCAAACAATACGAGAAAATGTTACAGAAGTTGTAGGGTTTAAGAAACCACATAATATGGTATAAATGATATCCTTGCAAATGGCCGCCTAGAGAAGATATAAAGGTCATCTTTCTTTTTTTAACACGTTGAACGCCACGTCAGCCATATGTGGCTGACGGAATTATTTGTGCAGATTTTAAAATGAATTTTTACGTTGATATATTCATCGTACTAAACTTAATTAGGATCTGTAACGTGCAAGAAAGTTGGAGGATTACTCGGTATCGTACATTTAATTGTTTGCAATTTTTATTTCATTAAATAACTTACTTCGATTTTATGGAATTTTTCGGGTTTCCAGTTTGGCGTTCAAAGTGTTAAATGGAATGTCCAATTTTGTATGCTCGATTTCGATAGATTGCCGTACTCCGAGTAGAAAAGTACTAAAGTGTATTTGTCCTAAAACTTACCGTTGCCGAGAAATCCTTGGAAAGAAAGAAGTTTTGTCTCGTCGATGCTCCGATGTTTTGTTAGCTCGCGATCATTTTCATTTGTCTGTTCGCGATATGATCGACGTTATCGCTATTTCCGAGATACGGAGAGCTTGTGTAGCCTAGTTGGCCGGGGGTTAATATTCTTAATGCGCAGGGGTCAGGTTTTTCAGCGCGAGTGCACGCGTAACGCGATAAATCGCGACTGGAAGGCGCGAGGGTAGAAAGTCTCGGACTCGGAGAGGATTGGAGAAAGGAGAAAAGCCATCCGGCAGGATCGAGGAAGGATCGAGGGAGGATCGCGGACGGCAGATCCTCTGGCACAATGAGCAGAGCTCGCCGAGTGGTCACAATAGTGTCCCTTCCTGCCGGAAATCGTTGACTCGGGACTCGGGTGTATCGTAAAGAAGTTTCCGGGGGAGACGCGTCCGTGACGACGTCGTCTGTATCTTTCTTCTTTCCCGTCTTCGAGATCGTAGAAATTAAATCCGTCGCATCTCGGCGACGGCGAAAAGAGTGATAGAGACGACGCTCGTCGCGTCGCGTCGCCTCGAAGCTGGGATGACGGAGGCGTGACACCGGGAGCCATTAGACCCATCGAGGAAAGATTCGGGACGCGAAGATTCAGGTTTATGACAGCTGTTCCAGCCGTTCGACGGGCTCCGAAATGATCGATTACGATACTACCCAAGCGCGCGATCTCTATTCTCGGGCATCCACACTTTTCTCTCTCTCTCTCTCTCTCTCACTCTCTTACTCTCTCTTCCGCTCCCTTTCTGCAGAACTGGATAGACACTGTTATGGATCCGTGATGGTTCTCGGCAGGGAACGATGACAGACACGGGTCTATCAGAAGAGCTTTATCGGATAGTCTGTGCCCGATTTCACCCTGGCTAACTTTTTGTTTCGCGAAAATGATGATCCTGGCATTCGAATCTTCCGACGTTCGACCCTCCTCTCGTTTCGTCATTTGACTGACGATTTTACGCGTCTATGCTGAGAATGGGTAGCCGCATTATCTCTTGTCTTAGTAATTAATAGACTGCGGATTTTACGCATTTATCACGAAAACGGGTAACCACAATTTAACACGTTCGTCGCCGCTAAAATGAATTTTTACGTTGATATATTCCTTGTACTAAACTTGATTAGGATCTGTAACGTGCAAGAAAGTTGGAGGATTACTCGGTGTCGTACATTTAATTTTGTGCAATTTTTATTTCATTAAATAACTTACTTTGATTTTATGGAGTTTTTGGGGTTTCTAGTTGGGCGTTCAAAGTGTTAAAGCAGTGAACATATTAACACTAGAACTACCGAACCAGTCAAGACGACTGGTTCCTAACTTTTTCTTTCGCAATTACTGAAATTATAAAAATGTTCTTATCAGAATTTTTTGAATGAATTGTTTCATTGAAGCACTCGTTAGAATAAAAATGGTATAGGTTTGAATAGACGTAGTCTTGTCATTACTACAAAGCAATATTCATCGGTTGTATTTATTACTCGGTAGTTCTAGTATTAAAAATATTTTAAGCGTACTGGTTTCAACTTAACAGAATAATCAAACGAAGAAATTAATTGTAACTCCGCTCCTGCGTCTTGCAATCGAAGCAAACATTTTTTATTTTGCATAAAGATCCGCATTCCAGTAATCGAGTTGAATGTTTTTTCTGTTCTACATTCGAGCTACTAATTTTCAGCACGAACGCATTAAATCTGTTCAGAAGCTGTTTGTTTAAATTTGTTCGAATTTCTTGGATATTTTGGACACCAGCGTTCGCGCCGGCCTGTGCATCAACAATATTGTTATCGAGGAAGTTCCAGCTAGTTTCACGTTTCAGCGGCCGCAGGATCGAAGTAATAAAACAGAGGCGGTCCCCGATAAAACTCCGTCGCAATAATTAGCTACTGTAACACTCGTAATGATCCTAAACAAGCAGCCGGCCGCGCGAAGTGCAAGGAGCCACAGCAAATATTGTACTTCGATCGAAGCAGCCGTTACTCCCGTCTCGGCGGAAGCTCTTCGGCATCTTCCAAAAATTTGCAAACACTCTACAAACGTCCAAAAGACTTCTGCACTGCTCCGCCCAATACAACCGTTCACTTTATCTCGAAAATTACAAGAACATCTCTGATCACTCTTTAACTCTTTTTATGGCATTCTTCAGGAAATATGGATTTAAACCGAAACAAAGAAATGCTCAAAAAATTTTTTTTTAAGGCTCCCCTTTAAATTTCCGAGGACTCGCCGCGGTGTCCATCGACGCAACAGAAAATTTCTGGCCGAGGGGCGAGGGGGGTTGTTAATTCCGGCGCAGATTAGTCGAACGGGGTAAGACGTCCACTTAGCGAGATAAGATTCGACGGATAGAGAGAGAGAGAGTTAGAGAGAGTTAGGAGAGAGAGAGAGAGGGTGCTTAAAGCCAGCGTATCGGCGCAACTTTGACCGACCGAACGAACCAACGAACGAACGAACGGTCGGAGAGCATCGAATCGCTCAATTACCGGGTCCAGGTATAAACCGTGCAACGAGCCGCGTACGCGGCGGAAAGGAAATGGGAAAATCGAGCAAGCCCGAGCGGAAGGCAATCGTTCTCTCTCTCTCTCTCCCGCTCTCTATCCATCTCTCTCTCTCTCTCTATCTCTCTATCTCTCTATCTATCTCTCTCTGTCGTGGTCCCGCTCTCGCGCTCTCTCGCGGCTCCGGCCGAATCGATCGTTTTCCACGTCGAATCCTACTACCCCTTGCGAATACTCTGTACGTGAAGCAATTCCAAGATGGAGCCGCCTCAAAAGAAACGGCAACTCGGCTGGCAGATGAGGGCGCGGATAGAGAAGAACCAAGGAAACGTGTTCGACGGACCCGACACTCTGCCACCGGGCTCTCCCGAGATCATTCCTAGACGACATCCGCCATTGTCTCGGCTCCATTCATCCTGGTACAATCGCGGCCGACCGATTGCCCCGTAATTATGCAATCGTTGCTACCTCGTGCACGCGTTCTGCTGACATCCAGTCTGCCCGCAGAGCGTGGCGGTTTCTTCGCTACTTTTAACTCGAGAAATGTCCAATAAAACATCCTTTGTATTCAACACGTTCACCGGCGCGTCTATGTTTGAACAATTCAATTTCGTACTACTGTCAAGAAACTTCTAATTCAGCGACGGAACGCGTTGATCACGACGCTGACTTTGATCGATAGATAAGTTTAGTTCGGAAAAGGAAGTTGGACATCTCATATGCAACAAACCTAATAACCGCGGATTTTTATGCATTTATGGCTTATGGGAATTTTCAAAAAATACTATAGCATAAAATTCGAGAGAATTTAGCACGTTTTGGATCTACGAAGGTAATTGCTACTAAAAGTAGGATTCCATTTGATGCGACTTTCTTAAAATTAGTTTGTAAAAATTGGAAATTGCATAAACATTCCGCAGTCTGCTAACAACTCTCGATCCGTGGACCGGCGTAGCGCGCAAGGATAAGAGGATAGCAATCGCGAGGCGGCGGAGGGAATAGAATAACAATTACCATCGAGCACACGGTCGCCAGGACAAACTATAGCTCGGGCGAGACTATAGGTAGTCTTCCGCGACGGTTCGGTCCGTCGTCTATCGGCGCGTTTCGATCTCGTACCCTCTTTCTCGCACCTTTTGTGTCATTCTCCCGGTCTTTCGAGCGCGACGTCAGCCGCGCGACTATAAAGAGATTGCCAGAGCGAGATAATAACGAGAGAACGGCGCGAGTGACGGCGGAGCTCTCGAATCCAGCTCCGAAAGAAGCTCAAAGGGGGAAATTCTGCGTGGATGTTTACCGGTGTCGATAAATTCTTCGGCGAAGGCATCGACTCGCGGAATTTCTGCGCAACGTTTCCTGTCTCGCGGTCGATCCTCTTCGAGGCATTCCGAATGGAACGAGCTAACGGAGGAGTCCTTTTTCCGCTCACGGACTATTTGTTCTTAAGGGCCCGGGGATAGTGAATTTTCCATTAATAATTTCCATTCACAGGCTTCAGACACTGACTTAAGATCTGTCTTGGTTTCGATCCGACGGGTCTTAAGTCTGTGACTAAACTTGTCACACTTTTTGCTCTCTGTATTATCGATATTACGAATTCTGACTCGCCAGAAACGTGCTTCAAGTTTTCAAAAAAAAAAAAAACAAATATAGATCAATTTGTAGCCGGAGATATTCATCCAGAAAATTCATCCAATGGCAGAAAAATGCTCGGATTCCATCGTCAATTTTTGGCCTACTTCTAACGCTTATATTACCAAATGTCTGCATAGTCTCGGCAGTTCATGACCAGCGCGCAGTAGATTGAACCTTCCTCTTTCGAACGAGCCCTTTACCAGCGACAAAATATTCTTACATATGTCCGAAAACTTGAGATACGTGAAACCATTTTTTGACGGTAATGTAGTCGCTCTACCTTATCCCGAATCTACCAAGACCGATGATAACTTTTACAAAAATTAACCCCCGCTCGACGAACACCATTTTAATCGAAGAGAGCGAGTGATAATATAAAAGGAAAAATATTGGAAATGTTTGCTTTACACGTGCACGCCAAGTTTTCTCGCGCTTTTCGAGATTGTTCTGTTCGAACACAAGGGGAGGGGGGAAAAGATTGGCGATAGCGGCATTATTTTTCATTCTTCTGATGCAAATGGGTTAACTGTGCCCAGCGGAGCTCCGCCGATAAATTGCGGAGCTCCGAGGCCGTCGTTTCCGGGTTCGTGGATCGGTCCGCCCCGGGAAGGAATGGCATCGGTGTATTTTTCGTTCGCGAAACTCGTTATACTTTGCTGACCGGCCGCGGCCAGTTTAAAGTACAGTGTAACCAACCTAACGTCGAATTAATTACGGGGAACGGTTCTTCACCTCGTCGCGGTGAAGAGAGTCGATCGCTTTTGCCAGGCCGGCGTCTCGTCTCGTCTCGTCTCGTTTCGTCTCGTCTCGTCTCGTTTCGTCTCGTTTCGACAGTCCTTCTCGGTCCTCCGTTCCCTCCGGTTCGTAAAAAGTTTTAATTGAAAAGCACCGGCTCGATGTTTAGAGACGAATCGATTACGAGTTCGTGAAAGCTTCCGCACTCGAAATAATTTCGTAATTAAACGAAGATTACTCTGATTGTCTTGGGACCATTTCCTCTAGCCGGGAGCGCGAGCGGTTAAGACGGGTACGGCCGCAATCCGATTACTCGTACCCGCCGCCCGCCGCGACGTCCTCTTCTTGTCGAACCTTCGTCGCTAAACGTTACTCGTGTCTATTGGCGAGCGGATTACTCGACGACCCGAAGCCTTCCGTAAACTACAACTGTGACTACGAATCAGCTTATCGATCGGTATCGACAGAAATTTTTCCGCTCACCTAATATCTCGCAATTACTCTAAACAATGCAAGTGAATTGTATCGCGTTGCAGCAGCTTCCGTTGCGAACGAGAGAAAACCCTTAACGGTCCGGAAGTATTTCAAGTTTACTTCCCACCAGGTCCAAGCTATTTTTCATACGAAGAGATACTGTGGACTCGACATTTTTATATCGAGTATAGAAAGGAAAATATATTTCAGTGAAAATTTATTAATATACATTCAGAGTAATGGGATAACAAGATGATTTGAATTTGATTTTTGCCGCTTATATGGTGGCATTGGTCCGTCGCGATAAGGTAGAGTGACTACGTTACCGACAAAATTGGGCGAAAAATGGTTTTACGTGAATCAAGTTTTCGTCCTTGTGTGAGAATATTTTTCGCTGGGAAAGGGCTCATGCGAAAGAGGAAGGTTCAATCTAGTGCGCGCTGGTCATGGGCTGACGAGATTATGCAGATATTTGGTAATATAAGCGATAGAAGTGGGCCAGAAATTAAGAGCCAAGACTCCGTAGATTTACGATAAGGTAGAGTGACTACGTTACCGACAAAATTGAGCGAAAAATGGTTTTGACGTGCCTCAACTTTTCGTCCTTGTGTGAGAATATTTTTCGCTGGAAAAGGGCTCATTCGAAAGAGGAAGGTTCAATCTAGTGCGCGCTGGTTATGGGCTGACGAGATCATGCAGATATTTGATAATATAAGCGTTACAAGTAGGCTAAAAATTAAGAGCCAAGATTCCGTAATTCGCGATAAGGTAGAGCAACTACGTTACCGACAAAATTGGGCGAAAAATGATTTTGACATGCCTCAACTTTTCGTCCTTGTGCAAGAACATTTTGTCGCTGGTAAAGGGCTCATTCGAAAGAGGAAGGTTCAATCTAGCGCGCGCTGGTCCTGAGCTGACGAGATCATGCAAATATTTGGTAATATAAACCTTAGAAGTAGGCCCAAAATTGACGATGCGAATCCAAGCATTTTTATGCCATTGGATGAGTTACCCTTGGCCCTTAAGGACCGCAAAGGGTTAAGGAAATGGATTCGAAGCGTAAAGAGCGATGGGGCGTTTTGACAGTGAAACGTGAAAAGGCTGCGAAGGTGGTTAGGCGGTTGAGCGATGTGAACGGGTGAAATGTAAGTGGCTCTGACTGCAGTCGGGGGGTGTATCAGGCGCGCACACGGTGTTAATACCGCGATGCGTGCACCCAGCCGGGGAATACTCTTGTACACGTGTCCGGCTGCAAATCCTGAACCGTGGCACACGGTGTAGAAGCTTCTGGCCGACAGCTCTCCGAGCCGCGTCGAACCTGCCCGGTACACAACGGATTCTCGTAGATACGTGACGGTCTATTACGGCTTGTATAATCGACCGATCGACCGGCCGGATTCCCAGAGCTGACACCCGATTCGTATCCGGCCATTTCGGCCGGATATGCGATTCAGACGTTCCGACCGTTTCCGATGTTCTCCCCACGAATTATTACTCTGACACCCCCTCCCGACGATGGATCCAGCCGGGGAACCACGATCGAATTGTTGTCCGTTGGGTCTCCGAAATTGCCCGTTTCGGATCGGGATGCGTCTTACAATTAATCGAATCGATGTTGCAGCGACGATGCTACCGAATGATCAACGCACGACCTCATTAACTCTAGCGCTTTTATCCCCGAGATGGGGAATTTTTTAAAAATCGATTCTGCATTAGAAAATTTTGAAAAAAATCACATGCGTGTGTCCCACTGGGTAGAAGGTTCATGAATTTTTTCGTAATTTTTTGTTGAGCAAAATGGAAGAAATGCACAGCTACCCTTGTGGTGGGGTTACCGATTTGAAATTTGCCACACTAGGCTCTCTCTGAGGGCTTCATCGAACGGTAGGACGAAAGATTAATTTGGTAAGTTTTTTATTCGACCATCCAAAGTTTTATTCGAAGACCCAAAGTTGGATAGAGTCAAGTTCGAGGATCCCAAAAATTCGTAATCCCAGAAGTACGACGATTTTTCTTTCGGGATCTTGACTCGACCGGGGGCTCCGGTACTCGCACATCCCTATCAATTATTCGTAAAGACTGTTTCGGAGCGATCCGGACGAAATGGGTGCTCGTTTCGGAACCAAACTGTCCGGTCCGAGCAACAGCTATTCCCGCCCCCTAATTAAATTGCCGAAGGTTCCCAGGGAATCATCCTTTTACGAGTCCACCCTCGGCAGTTGCTGTCGAATCTCCAATTTCCGACGTTTAGCCGGCTGATCTCGAGCCTCTCGGCCGAAACTTAGAAAATTTCCGCCGGGGCAAGACTAATCCCTCGAATCTGCGACACTTAAGTGGAAAGACGAGAGGCATCGAGGCGGAGAGTTAACCGTGGGGGAGAAGCGCGAACCACGAAAATAAGATGGTCGATTACTGGGTGGCCGGGCGAGAGAGAGAGGAAAAGAGAGAGAGAGACGGAGAGAGAGTGAGAGCGCACGGTCCGTTTAACCTGTATCACGGAGCTGGAAAAAATTGATGGAGCCGGTTGCGACGCAAGGGGGGGATCGGCAGGTGTCCTCGTCTCGGCGAGAGTTCGTTAAACTAATATTCATACATCTTGGGAAAAGTGGGTCGACCGAAGCCGTCCCGAGCCTTACAGGTCGCCCGTTTATTACGTTTCGTGCGTTCCGGAAACTTTTATTAAGAGTCTACGGTGAAATTCTGCTTATCGTCCGCGCGCCGGTTCCTTCTCCCCCACCGCCTAACAGGGTCAATCCGCTTTTCGTTTGTTCTTTCGAGGTCCTCCACAGGTGTGCGCGCGAGAAACTAACTAACTTTCAACCCTTTGTTCGTTGAAACGTCCAAACATTTCCGTCGGTTATTGATCACAGTGATTTTTCATCTATCGATGATAGATGACATATATCGAGAATCCACAGTGTATCTATCGGATCCGAAACGCGTGAAAGAACGAAGAATTGTGAAGAGTGTCGCGATAAAAGCCCGACGAAATTGCACGCGTTCTCGCCGGGTTTCTTTTTTTTTCCCCCGGCCAAATAATTTGCACAGCTCCGTGTGCCGGCGCCCTCGTTGGATGGTTGTTATGCTAACGAGCTTCAGCCGGCAAGGGAGCCATCTTCATTTTCCTGACACGTCATAACCGACGCGTCTAATCCGCCCTGCCCCCCCCCTCCCCGGTGATCTCGACAAACTGACGTAAGTCGCGTCATTTGCGAAGATTCCGGCCGATCGTTAACTTAATATTTGCGCCGGAAGAAATCCAAGGGGTCCGGGGGGGGGGAGGGAAAATTCGATTCGGGAGCGATCGAACCTTCTTTTCTCCGCCCTTGATCCTCGCGTTCGCAGCCTAAACTCTGAAGCCCCTCGCGTTCCGGCTTGTATCGTAATTTTTGCGCGATCGACTCGCTTCTTCCGAGTGATGCCCGCATATTAACAGCCCCCCTTCCTCCGGCCCCGGGCAAAACTCGGAACGTTTTGGACCACCGGAACGGAACACCCAGCACAATCATCCTTTGTGTCCCGGGCAGAAAACGAGGCACAAAGCTGCCGGTGTCCGCTTTGATCAGAGGACGCGTCTTCGAGTTCGACGGCGCTCATTCTTTTGCCCATCGGCGAGAGTACCGCACGCGGATACCGACGGCGATACAGTGGCAGAGACTGTACCGATCGAGAGGAGGGGGTTGAGAATTAATAAACGACCGAGAAAGTTCTCCTCTAAGAACGTGCGCGTGTCGGGGCGAGAAACGAGGCGCGCGAGTGTGCTCACACATACGCGATCCATTATACAAAGCGGGTTCGAAAAGTTAAGAAAAAGAGTGGGGGAGTGAAAAAAGGAAATGGAGAGAGAGGGAGAGAGAGAGAGAGTTTCGCGCACAGCGAAGATTTACGCCCGGCCCGTCTGTAATTTAATACAGGATACTTTGCCCGGAGTTCCTTCGAGAGTTACCTGTTCTTTGGGCGCTCGCGGAACGTGAGCGGACTTTGTGTCTCGGCATATCGCGCGGAGGAAGAAATAAAAACCCGGTACGAAGCTAGAAACGGAGAAGAAGGGTTGGGGGGGGGGCGTGGGAGTAGGGGATTGAACAACGGAGGCGTGAAAATAAAAAGGAGAGAATCGGGGTTGGCGTCGTTATTCACCAGGCTGCCGAGTCGAACATCTAATTACGATGAAAGAGGCTGTCCACGTACCGCGAGACCCGATGAAAAATTCAATATGAAACTGTAATCGGAACTCGCCGCGTTTTTCACCGAATCGTTATTATATCAGTGTCTTCTCCCTCTCTTTTGTCTCTCCGTCTTTCCACGTTATCCTTCTCGGGCCGTCGCTCTCCTTCCACCGTCGTAAGCCTCTTCCGGCCCAGTGATTTATAGCCGGGCCACACGTAACGCGCAACGGCTGAATAATTTTCCAAAGGGGCGGGGGGGACGATGTACGATACTTTCCCATTCTCATCGATCTCCAAGTGTCAAACTGGTATTAGAATCGGAGGAGTACGGTGTCTTATCGAGTTCTCGGCCGGAGGATCGTGCCGCGTACACGTATCACCGCGTATCCCGGGCTGTTTGACGAGCTCGCGACAGCTCGCAGAATTAAGAGACGGACGACGATACGACGCGCGACGACACTCCGCTCTGACGACGTCGCTCTTATTCCCGACGCGCACTGGGGACATTTTTGTACAAGCTTTGTAGTCGAAATTCGCCGTTTTCCAATCGCAACGGTGAAACAACGAAGTTCACGCGATCTCACGGTTTATCTAAACATGGACAAATCGATTTAATACAGTTCTTGTAGGTTAAAGTCATTGCGCATAATATTTGACGAAATTATTTTTCTTTTTGCTGAATTCATTGAATATTTCATGAAGGAGGTACGCTTATGGGGGCCGGCATGGTTTGAAATCCATATACGTATGCAAGGGTCAAAATCTAGACAAACTGCCGCTTCAATATTGCAATCAGCAGTTTAGAAGTGGTCAATTGTGTTTCCTAAAAGTCCAATCGACGTCTGTATGGAGCCCAAATTGCGAATTTCTACCTCATCCCGGGGTAATTTGTAATATTCGGCAGAAAATTCGAATTCTGAAGCAAGTATGACGTCACAAGATGGCTGCCGCTGAAAGATTCTCTTAATTTCGAGAGATTTAGTGTTCGTATCGGAAAAAAGGCTCCATACAGACGTAGCAAAGACATGTACAAACACGGTGGTATGCATTTTTAATTGATTACTTACTTATTTAAGACGTAAAATGTCTAGACAAAAGGCACAGGATAACATAGCGTGACAGTCAAGGCCAAATGCCTGCCGGCCCCCTTAAGGGGGGAACCTTGTGTAAATGGCCTGTTCTTCAAGAATTTTTTTGGGGAAATGTAATGGTTCGATTGATTTAAAATTTGAGGTATCATTTGTTAACGATATAATGTAAACGAAAATATTTTCTCAGAAATTTTAAGCGTTAATATCAACGGTGCAATGGCGGGTTGAAAAGGATCCAATTGGAAGGGTGAAAACAGCCCTTAACGCGTTCGCCACGAAGTTCACGCGATCTGGTTTATCTAAACATGGACAAATCGATTTAACACACTTTTTGTTGGTTAAACCTAGCACGGTCAAAATGTTCGGTTTTCTTTTTCACAATTATTGAAATTACAATAACGTTTTCATAGGAAATTACGGAATTGACTTCTTCATTTAACGCTAGGTTTACGGAGCACTAAAAACGACTATTTCATATTACTTTATCAAAATAACACGCATGTATCGATCAAAGTTTGTAGCCATATTCTTAATAATATATACCCAAAGAAATCAATTTGTTAAATAATTGCTCGTTTTTACAATCTCAGTACTCGCAATTTAAAAATATTAGTATCCGTCGTTTTGACGGGTCCCGTAAATCTAGTGTTAAGTACACATGTAAACAGAATATACTCTCTTTAAAATCTAGCGCGCTTAGTATGCTCCGCGCGCTTCTGTGATCCCGCTCGGTGTCTCGTCGAGTATGAAATTAGAATAAAACATAAAGATAATTAATTGGGATCAACAATATAGGAATAATTGACCTTAATTGTCGTTTCTCTAAATTTTACAGGTAGGGCGTGTGTAAATAGTGTACATAGCAATTATCGTTAACCGAAAATAAAAACTCTAAATTTTACAGAGAAACAAATTTGGTTAGATTATTCTGGAACCCCCCAACGTCAGATATAAATAAACATTATACATGTTTAAGTGAATTCAATCATTTCCCGTCTACAAGACGTTTCGCCTTTATATGTTTTCCGCTTGGTAGAGTGTTAAAGTTAAAATTAAAATTCAATATTTCACGAAGGAGGTAGGCTGAATGAAACGTTTCAACAATGAGAGGAAAGAAACAGTACAACAAACGCAGGCGATTTTGCCGAACTTCAAGTCGAAAAACAAGGATCGGGCTGGTACATATGTTTGGGGGTCGCGTGCGGGGTGGGCGGCAATCGATCATGGAAATCCCCGTAAAAAGTACACTCGAACGTGTCCGGGCCATCGGTCTCGTAGTGTCAAACGAGAATTAATAGTTTGGCCGAGCAATGTACAACGTGTATCGGGCGCGGAGAGGGTCGGCGCGGAGGCGCGATGAATAAAGATGAGCCGGCGGGCGGACGACGACGCGAATCGCTTCATCGACGTCGGCGAAAGACAAAAGACAGAAGGAAGAAGAGACTAGGCCCCGAGCGCGCAAGGGGCGGGAGAGGCTCCGAGTGTCACGACCGAAAAACAGAGGAAAAAGAAATTAATAATCGAGGCAAATCGCGAGGAGAGAGAGAGAGAGAGAGAAAGAGGGAGAGGGTAGCAAGAGGCACAGAGGTGGAGTTCCGGGAGAAGGAGGAAGCAAAGGAGTAGGCGGGGATGGTTTAACCGGTGACCTTTTTGAAATTCTAATTTCGTTGAAAGCACTTCGAAGCAAGCGGATTTTCATTTTTTTCTCCTCCTTCCTGTATTTTCTTCCTCCACCCTCTCCCGTCCCTCGATGCGCCTTCGGTCGCCTCGTTTCCTCTTCTTCTTCTTCTTCTTCTTTTTTTTTCTCTCTCTTTGTACGCAGCGAAAGACTCGGAAATAAACGCTTTGACGAACGAGCAGCCCCGGCCTCGCTAAATAGATTAATGAGGAGAGATCGTTTCCGGGGACTTCAATTTTATTAAAGGCGGTTCAAAGGGAGAATCCCTCGATACAGTCCCGTATCCCTTGGTCCGTATTTAAAACTGCTGGCTGGCGTCGGGAATGAAGAGAAATGAGAATTGAGAGGAACAGAGGACCCGCCGCGCGGAACCGTGGAATCGGAACGCGGGAAAAGAAAATCCGACTATAACCGGCAGAAAGTATGGCGTCGAGAGTGAAGGGTACGCTCTAACGTTCAGAGCCAAAGGCAAGTATACACTTGGCGGAGGTTTTCACCATTTCGGCTAGTTCGCTGCGCTATAGTTTCCCTAACACGTCCCGTGCGCCATGCCGTTTTTGCTTGACTTGTCCTTCAGGACATTTGATGTGTGGGCATTAACACTAGATTTACGGAGCACCAAAAGTGGTCAGTTTGGATTATTTTATAAAAATACCAAGGATACATTCAGCCAGATTTTTACTATAATATATGTTCCAAGGAATAAATGTGTTAAATACATTTCGTACAAATGCATTTTTACAATCACAATAATTGTAAATTAAAGCACGTAAAACCCGTCATTTTGACGGGTCCCGTGAATCTAGTGTTAAATAAATATGTCTGCGCGTACCACCGGTGGAAAATTCAGGCGGGGAAGTTACGAATGTTGTTTCGTAATGGTGTTGTCGGGTCGGGGCAATTATGCGAGGAAGATACACTATCCCGCCGGTGCGTAGGGGCAGAGTCCCGACGGTGATCCGTCAGCTTTCTTATTTACTATACAGGAGGCGGGAACGCGGACTCGCTCGGTAACGAATCGAATTGCTCCGATTTCCGGGGCCGCGCGACACCGTCCGGCCGAGAAATTCGATTAGCGAATCACCGGGCACCGCAGGCTTTGATCTATACTAGACGCCGCGGTGGCGGTTCGTTCTCCTTTTTTTTTTTCTTTCGAATTCCCGGGCTCGATATAGTAATCGCAATAATTTCCCGGCGAGCGCGAATGCGGGCGCGTGCCGGCTGTGCCTTTGGGATCCGGTTGCTCGCTGGCGACTAATTACAGTGACTCACGAAAGTATTTGTACACTTACCGTGAAATATTTATTATAAGTATATTTACAGAAATATTATTAACATTGTAAATTGGTACGACTCTCTAGATTGTACAGGTCGAGCTTCAATCGAATCGAAATATGTATACAATAGTTATGAATTATTTCTTACGAACATGAACTTCGCTGATGCCACGAAAGTATTCGAACACACAGAAACGAGCTCTGAGAATGAATGAAAACAAAGTTTTTCAGGCACTGAATGCAAACATTTCGCTGTTGGTAGTTGTTGTACGTTTGTCAGACATAGTCTAGCATTCATGGTGAAATATTCTATTGAACATGTGTCCCAAAACATGTGACAAATTCAGGCGAATCCTGAACACACACGGTCAAAATGGCGTCAAGGACTCACGAAGGTCGTGGAGCGTTTTTCTATGTGAATATTGCTAATATGTATACTCCGCGAAAAATTCAGGGGACTCCCAAACACATACGGTGCTCCGATCAAAATGGCGTCAAGGACTCACGAAGGTCGTGGAGCGTTTTTCAATGTAAATATTACTAATATTTATAATCCGCGAAAAATCCAGGCGACTCCCGGACACACACGGTGAAAATGGCGTCAAGGACTCACGAAGGTCGTGGAGCGTTTTTCAATGTAAATATTACTAATATTTATACTCCGCGAAAAATCCAGGCGACTCCCGGACACACACGGTGAAAATGGCGTCAAGGACTCACGAAGGTCGTGGACCGTTTTTCAATGTAAATATTACTAATATTTATACTCCGCGAAAAATCCAGGCGACTCCCAAACATACACGGTGCTCCGATCAAAATGGCGTCAAGGACCCACGAAGGTCGAGGAGAGTTATTCCAATGTAAATATTGCTACGAAAGGATTTTTGTTTTACTTATAAACGAATAATAATTTAATATCTGTTTCTAGAGGATAAAAACCTACATCGATTGTTCTTCGGAATGTTTTAAAATGGCCGGCCGGCGAATTCCTCCGCGCGGAGGGTTTCCGCAACGGGTAAACCGGCCCCATAATTCATCGGCCATGGGGAAAAACAAGGAGGTATCCTCGGCAAGTGTTTGTTTGCTCCGCGGGTCTGAAAGGTGAACTTTTTAACCGAGACTCGACTGGCGCAACGGCGCGCGGCACCGCGACGCTGAGAGCGCGGAGTTTTCGAATTCTTTGAAACTGAAAGGGCGAGAGAGCATGAGCGGGACCACGGTAGGAGATTTTGAAGTATTCAAATCCGTGACCGCTTAACGCAAAGTACACATTTAGTTTGCGTACTTATGTCGACGAGGCGGAGGGCGAGAGAGGAGAGTGAGAGAGAGAGGGGGTACATGTAAAATTCCTAGCAACAAGGAATTTCTAATTAAATAATTTCGAAGTTTCGCCGTCCGCGTGCGCGCGTGCGAATTGGCAATCTCCATAAAACGGTAATACCCGTGTTCTCCGGGCAGCCACGCCACAGCCTTACAACAGTCACGAATCGTGCATCTACACGCATAGTGGACCCGTGTAGATCAGCGTACAGACTGTTCCAGAATTATTGGCCGAAACTGTAGCATCTAATGGAACTCATGAGCAGTTGAAACTGCGGCCGTGGAAGAGCTGTTCAAAATGATCTTTATTGCCGCACGTACACCCGCGGCCCGGCCTTGTAAGCGACGCAAAGCTTTTAGAGCGAAATTTTAGGAGGCTACTGTTCCAAAACGCTTAATCTTCGAACAACGCCGCGCGTTCGAGCACACTTTCAGGGGCGAACAACCCGTGTAAATATTAATGCGCCGTGTTCTCAGGAACTTCTGTTACAGAAAATTATAGGTACTGAATTAAACATTAACGTCGCCGACCCTGACGAAGAAGAAGGATAATCGAAATCTCGAATTTTCTGTTATTCTATTATTATATTTTCTTGTTTCGCAGAGATTCCTTAAATGAAAAATAAATCCACCGGGTGGATTAATCTTACGGCGAGAGGCCACGGTTTGTTTACACGGGACGATAAAACTTGCACCGCTTCTCCGACACCGTGACGGGAATTTAGTCAACCCCGAGACTAGTTTGCTAAGTGAGAATAATTCGAGAACGGTGAACGGCCGCGTAGACGAGGCACGGCGTACAACAAGAGGAAAATTATCGTCCCGACGCCAATTTCGATCCTGACAAGGCTTTGTCGGGGCCACGTCGCTGCATTCGCTCGCGTCCGTAAGCTCCAAGACACTTCCGGAGGGTAACGACTGTTCCGTATCTGTGGCGTTAACTGTTCGCCGTGCGAGTTCCCTCCCCGGGAGCGTAACTCCTCAAACGAGCATAACCTCAACCTGACGCAGTAACGGGATATCGTCGATTCCCTAGACTGCCGTCGTACCTTCAAACAGGTTTATCCATTCGCTTGAAAAACCTTTGTCTGACATTTGTCGCTGCTCTCCTACAACCAAAAACATTCGATCCGTTTCCGTTCCATTCAAATTAATTCTAGCTTTTCGATTACAAACCTCTGTAACCTTTTCGTCAATTTTTGCTTCAGCTTTATACAATACGCCTCTGACTTTGTCAGAGAAAATATTAACCCTTTGCACTCGAGTGGTGACTCCGAAGCGCCGCTAAAAATCGTTGTGGCATTATTTCAAGGAAATTACAAAAAATATTACAAAATATTTGTCATATTACGAAATTTGAGGTCAATAGATTACCAAACATTTAAATATTATATGTGGAAGTCGGATCAGTTTCGTATGAATAAAATGAAAATATTCTAAGACGGAAGAAAAATTTGGTTTTAGGATTAGAATAGCGCCGAGTGCAAAAGGTTAATATAATATTTGTCAGAGAAAATGGTCCAGAGGACGATGCTCGAAGAATCGAACCTTTTATTTTGTTTGGTAGCACTGTGGTTCGAAACGAAAATATGCCTGTCCAGGAGCTATTAAATGAATTATTATTATTAAGTTATATCTATTTTCTGACATGACTTTTTTCCAGCTAAAATGGCCATTCGCTATAGTGCGTGCTGTGTCCCGCGATGGCGGAATCGAGCAATCATCAAATATTCGGATAATTTTGAAGCGGCCGGTACACATCGGTCGAAATTCGGACGTGCCCGTGTCCTTTCGCCGCTTTTACGGCACGCCTGGGAACCAGACAATTATTACAATTAGCGCCTCCGATGCGGGTCACGCGTTGCAATACGGCAAAATACAAGGGTCGGTGGGGAAGGGGGAAACAAAACGCGGCTGGGACGCACGCCGGCGTTTTCCTGCCGATTTAATGACGTTACACACAGGATTTAGTAACGGGCCGCACGCGTGACAGATACATTAAATTCCCGCGATCGTTCCGTGCCCTCTTCCGTTTCACGCTGAAATTAACACTAGACTGCACCGTAAAAAAATTATAAAACGATTCATAGTTCGGCTGTTCATACTCGAGCGCTTTTTTGCCAGACAAAAAATCATAAACAACGAGGACGCGTCGAACGTTTTGGAACCGATGGTGGAACCACTGTCTACTCTGCTACCCCCCCCCCCCTCCACCGGCCTTTGTTTCAACGGTATGCTCCCCTCCAGCCCGAATTTTCCATGCGGCGGGACAATTATTCGCGTCATCCGGCAAATTTATCATTGTTGATTCGCTCGGGGTTTTTTTTTCAAAGGACCAGCCGGAATAATGCCGGACGAACGTATTGACAAAAAGCCGGATAATTCTGTTCCTTTCATCCCCTCGGCCATCGACAACATCCGCGTCCCGGAATTTATGGGGAATTGGGGGAAAAAAGGGCGGCGCGGTTATTCGTGGCATTAAAAAAAGCCGGGCAGAAAACAACGGTGTCAATCGACTAGTGACTCGTTCACCATTGTTAAGTTGGCAATTCGCGAGCGCCACGCGGGACGCAGCGGTTCTCAACGAATTTCTGCGGCGAGTCTGTCTGCAAAAATTGTACCGTTCGTCGATAGGGTACGAATGAGACTAGTGTAATCGTTTCGCCTAATTTGCCGACCTTTCGTCTGCGAAGAGTGGTCGCCCGATCCGCTCCAGTTTTTTCAGCCTTTTTGTTCAAAGTGCGACAAGATGATCCAAGCACTTTCCATTCATTTGTCCCTCAGAATATAATTATAATCCATTTCTATTCGGCGGATTCGAAATGATCTTTTGATGGGAGGTGCTTGGAGTGCAGCCAATCGACGACGACCCTGCGCAGAACGAACGGAAACTCGCATAATTCGCCGGGCAGTATACCTGAACACGGAACCAGAGAGGAAATGAGAGTGCTCACGCCCGGGATTTTAGTGTCCCCGGTATAGTGCTACCCCCTAGTCTAATTTTTAGCCTGGACCAGAACCTGCATCAACTTTTTAGCCTGGACCAGAACCTGCATCATCTTACCTGCATCATTAGCAGCGGATCCCTAATAATGCCAGAGTGGATGCTACTTCTGTGTTAAAAGAGGCTCTTCTATGTAGACTCTGATCCAGCCTAAAAGATGATGCAGGTTCTGTTCCAGGCTAAAAAGTTGATGCAGGTTCTGTTCCAGGCTAAAAAGATGATGCAGAAAAGTGAGATCACTAAAACCCCGAGCGCGAGCACTCTCATTTCCTCTCTGACGGAACGATCGACAAGTGTGTTTATACGCATGCGCGATCGCGACCGATCACGGTCCAAGTGAAACGAAATGTCAGTAACGAGAAATTGCCTGGACGTTCGTGTGAGTTTGAATTTGGTGTGTGTTTTCTTTAATGGAGGAAGCAGAAGCAAGATCAAAAGACTGCGAAAACGAAGAAAACGAGAGGGAAAGAAGTAATCGAGCAATGGCGGGATTCGATAGACAGGTAGGCGGCGGCTGGGCATTATTTTCGAGGGATTGAATTCCGACTACAGTGCGACGACTAATTCAGCAATAACTTATCGCAGACTGATACACCCAGCCCATTGTCCGGGTTACACTCTTGTCTACGTTGTCGGCGTTTTCCGATACACGTCCCTCTTTCAAAAATGGCGATGCGTGCGCGCCATCGGAGCGAATTTTACCCTGTACCGCCGGCGCGGCGGTGGTTTATTTTCCTCTTCCAAACACGTTTCGATCGTTAGACGCTTTGTGCTCCCAATCTCCACACTCTTGTCCGGGGGATGGTCACGACGGCGCCATCTTGTTTAAAAGCCTCGTAAAATGGACGTGTTCGCTCGGTTCGAGGTTGGAATCCCGTCGCAATAAAACCATATCATTTTATAGAGAGCGAAAAGGTCAAAAGTTTGCGGTCGAGTGAAATCCGGCGCTCGGTCTTTTGGTCTTGCGAGCCGCGATCGGCGGCCATGTCGAACATTTCGGTTCGACAAAGTCGTTTCGAAAATCGCGGCGCCGTCGATTGATTGTCGATAAGTTTCATCGGGGATATTCATCGACACGCGACGTGTCGGTTATCGAATAGACGAATTATCGATATTTTCGTTACGCACGATCTGAAAAGTGCATTAACTGGATAAAAAGTTATCGATAAGTAATCGATATTGTCGAAAAATGGGACGTCGTCGATTATCGGTGATCGATAAGCGCGCGAGAGTTCCATGTGGGAAAATGGGTCGATAACGCGGGATGTCGGAGACAATCGATCTCGCAAGTTCGAAATACGCGCCGCCAGCCCGCGGCAAGTAGAAAAGGTCTTGCATGGTCAGACGCGTCAGGCAATTCTCAAACACGATTATCTTGCGAACGATGCTTCGCACGCGATAACTTTGTTCGACACTTTCGATGCAGTTTTTCATGCAGAATCATCCTGCGTTCGTTTTAAAATGCATTTTAATCGTGAAGGTTTTAAAATTCATTCATATTCATTGTATCAAACTTGATTAGGATCTGTAAAATGCAAGAAAGTTGGAGGACTACTCAATCTCATACATTTAATTTCGTTCAATTTTTATTTCATCAAATAACTTGATTTTATGGAACTTCTCAGGTTTCCAGTTTGGCAGTCAAAGTTCACCTTGTGTGAATAGTCTGTTTTAGGAATTTGTATTGAAAAATGTAATGCGTAGATTGATTTGAAATTTGGGGTATCATTTATTAACGTTCTAATGCCAACGGAAATATTTTTTCTAAACTTTAATCGTTAACACCAATGGTGCAATGGCGGTTTGTAAATGGCATCCTGGAAACGCGCCGTCAGGTTATCGTCTTTGCATTCGGCGCGGTCGGCTGGGCGTAGTCGTGCAATTGCATCGATTACTTTTCCGTCGCGTAAGAGGAATAATAGCGCCGACTGCAAATAGCCAGGAATTATAACGTCAATCAGTTACATCGGACTCGAATTTACTTAGCCGGGCCGTGTCACGTTTACGCGCCCGTAATGCAGAGCACTTTAAGCGTGGCAAATGTGGACAGAGGTCTCTCTCTCTCTCTCTCTCTCTCTCTCTCTCGCTCTCTATCTCTTTCATCGTTCTCTCGCTGTTCCTCCGTCGGAATATAGGAGGCCCATTATATATTTATGCACTCGATACCACGGCACAATTATAGAACACTCTGCCCGCAGGAATAAATTACGAAAGAATAAATTGTATGAAATTCACTGGCAGCCAATCTGCATATCACGCTTGAATAATGTATCGCAAACAGCGGAAACATAAAAATACGAGAAACGGTCGAAAGCAAAACCGGTCGCACGGCGGACCGGAATCGCAAAGAGCCCCGGACGATATTCGTGTCTCCGCTAATTAGACAGCGCCAATTACACGGGCGGAATAGTTTTTAGGATTAATTTCATCTGTTTTATGCGAACGGTTTAGCGCCGCGGCGGCGGTCGGTGCCCGGGCAACGTCGTTAAATGCAAAACCGCCGGGTATATCTCGTCCGTCTCGCGATCGGGTAAATTAAAATGGCTCTAGAAGAATAGAGAAGGTGATTTAAACGGAGAAAGCGGCAGGAAATCTGTAGGAAACGGAACCGAGGCCGAGCGCGTTCGTAATCTCGCTATTAAATTCCTAATGCAGTCGTCGTGTTACGTTCCTTTTGAAAAAGAAAGAGGAGAGGAAAAAGTGGAAGGGAGAAAAGGAGAGATTTTTCTGCAGCAGGGTCATGAAAACGCCGCCTTAACGGGGAAACGATCCCGGATTATACGAGGGAGACATTCGCGCGGGTACTCACACTTGGCACGCTTTAAACGGGAATGCGAAACGAGTAATCGAGCGATATATGGTGTTATCGATTATCCGTCTATCGTTTCGGCAAGCGAATTTCGATATCCGAAATGTCTCCCGGACGAGCATTGAAAAATGAATGGCCCCGCTCGAAATAAAAACACGTCGCGGGAAAACGAAACACTGGAACCGACCCGAAACGTACCGATCCTCCGCGGCGGCCATTTTGCTCGTTAACCAGATCACGGTCGGTCGAGCCAACACCGGAAGAAAAATCACGCCGCTCCCTAAGAACTTTGCGCCCCGTATAGTTAATACTTCCCCCCCGCTCGAGACAATGGAAAACTATTTTTCCGTCTTATCGTCGAGACCACGCGATCCTCGGACGTCACCGAGCCCCGGACCAATGGGAAACACCCGTCCGCTACTCGAACATTATAGTCCCATTCTAATTGCACGTCGATTACGCTGCTGTTCCATTTGAACAAATCTCGGCCGATTAATTCTTCGTAGGGCGAGGTCGTCTTTCCGTTAACCTCTTCTTTTACCATTTCTTTCAGCCCCGCTCTAATTAGAACCCGGATACTTTTTCTATACGAGGAAGAAAGTTTCTGTTTATTATACATTTACTCGAACGGAAAAATATTGATCACTCGATTGCGAATCTTCGTGCAAAAAATCCGATTCTGGGTGGTTTCATATTTCACCCGGCCCTGTTTCTTCGCTAATTGAACAAATATCGCTATCGATAGCAACAGAGTACGTGTTCCGATTTGAAAGAAACGAATACTGTAAATGTTTATTAGATTCTTCAGCGGAGTCCAACTCTGCATGTATTACAAGGGGGTTCAATAAAAAGGATATTGTATTCGTGTTCGTATCCCTTTGTACTCGACTGTGCCCTTTAAGAGAAGGTCTGCCCTATAAGAGGGGACACGGAAAGATTGCTGGCAGCTTGCAAGATCGAAATTGGTTCTATCATAGAATATCGCGGAACATTTTCGGTAATAATTTCGGCAAATGAATGCGTGCAAGTTGAAAAAGCGATTTCTATCGCTTCCGAACTGGTTGATTCTGATTTGGGATCGTTGTCAGCAGCCTGGTCCGAGGGTGAAATCTTTTCGCAAAATATGGAAGATCGGGCGCGAGGGAGGTTAGCAATGAAAACGATCATCGTTAAGGGTGAGGCGCACGGCGAGGCACGGCCCGTGTCTGCATGTGTAGCGTATAGCCGGCTGCCGTGGTAAAAGCCGGTGACCTAAATGTCGCCTTTATGCCAGGGGCGTATCTGTCATACGCGCAGGTGCACCCTATCCCACGACCGCCCCCGGGATATTAGCAGTGCTCCTCTCCACAATTCCTTTCTCGCTCTCTCGCGTTCTCTCGCGCTCTTTCGCTTCCATTCTTTGACTCGGTCCAACCTCCTTCCATCTTTCTCCGACGCGATCCCCACTCCCCCCCCCCCCTCCCCCGGCAATTTCTACCCACCCTTTTATCCTCCGTTCGCCGAAATAAAAGGTTTATCCGGTTGTCTATCTGTTTATCTAGCCATCTATCTATCTATCCGTTCATCTATCTGTATTTTTATTTCCGCCGTCCGTCTCGTTCTTTTTTTCTTCCCCCGCTCGTTCTCCGTTGAACGTGTCTTTCATTTTCTGCTCTACATTTCTCGTTACCCCGAGCCACCCAGCAGCCCCCGTCCTTTCCATTCACAACCACCCTCTCGCACCCTCTTCTGCTCCTATCCCTCCTCCCGTTCGGTCGCCTCGTCCTCACCTCACCCCCCACCCCCCCCCAACCCTGCCCCTCGCCGCTCGTTTCAGTTTCTATTTTTCTTTCTTTATCTCCATTCTAGCCTCCTAGTTCCGCGGACTCTCCTTTGTATAAAATCCTCTTGAAAAATTTACGGCGTGATAAATTATTGTTCGGCGGAGGCACGGGGACGGCGAAAGAATTAGACCGCTCGAAAAATGTTTTCCCGTGCGCCACCTGCCGTTCCGATCCGGCTCGCGAGAACCGAGCATCGGCTGAAAGGTGTCGCTCGAGAGGAATTAATCATTCCGTTATACTTTATCCCCCATTATATCTCTTGCTATCTCTCTCTCTCTCTCTCTCTCTCTCTTTCTCTCTCTCTCTTTCTCTTCATCCCTCCCTCCCCGTTCCCCTCTGTCTATCCGTTTCCCTCCGCACAGGCTCTGGCTCGCGTTACGTTTCAATTTTATCGGGATAATACCGCGGCCCGGTTCGACGGCTAAATGCCGCTGTAGATTTTAACGAACGGGAATTCGACGCAGCTAGCCTGGATCGAACAATTACCCTCTTTCCCGAATAACAACAGGCTTTTGTTCGCTTGCAAGCTGTTCGTTAGCTTCGCGAGCCACCCGCGGATATACGGGGTGTGCTCCGCGAAACCTCGCCCGAATTTATTCGATATCGCTCCTCCAAATTATCCGGACGGTTCCATAATTATTTCGGAATCATGGCTGGAGATCCTTCGGTGGATCCATCGACAGTAATTCTGTTCAGGATTCCCCTGTAAGAGAAGACTTTTCTAAGCTTCCGTTCGGTGCAGCAGAATTCTTGAAAAGATTGTTATTTGGCTTCCCCTGGATAAAGCGTCAAAATTATAAACACTCCGACCGAAAATACACTATGCCCAACGCATTGGAATTTTGTTGTACACGGTTCGCTGTATGTAGCGCAACAATTTCCATCTAATTATGGCGGCGCACTCTCGAGCAGGGCCGTGGAACTTTCGCGGCCATTTTGTTCCGCGAGAACATGAGAATATAAAGAGAGGAAAATGGTAGAATCCGGTCCCCCCCCCCCTACCCGCGTTCCACGTATCTTCCCGGCGATGAACGGCGAACGAGAATCACGGCACGCGAAATAATCCCCTGTTTTACGAACCAAACACGCCAGAAGGAGATGGCGGCCGTTCCAGACGGAACAATTAAATGCTTTATGCTACTGAAATTCGTAATCCGGTGGACCTACTTTCCATACAAAAACCCATTATCCGCCTTCGAAACGGCCAGGACACGCGTGTATCCTGTAGCGACGGTAATTAATGGAAATATGTAGGGTGCGGATGGTACCGCTTCGTCGAATAAAGTAGCAAATTCTGGATGGAACGGTGGATGGAACACCCCCACCCCCAAGGATGGGGGTTGGGAAACGAGCTGTTCCTGCGCGGGGGCGTCTCATGGTACGAGTAGGCCCCGGGCACTTTTCTAATGACTCTGCCGTCAGCCGTCTCTCCTCTCTCTCTCTCTCTCTCTCTCTCTCTCTCTCTTGCTCTCTGTCATCTCCGTGGCAGGGTTTATTTTGTTCCGAGCTCCGTGGAGGAACAGAGAGGAGAACCACCTACGTCCTCCAATTTTCATCGATCTCGCAATTGCATCGCCGACACTAAATTCCACCCCTCGATCCCATATGCTCGCCCGACTTAAGGGCTCGGCATAGTCACGTGACTTTCTAATTAATAATTTCCCCTCACAGCCTTCAGACACAGACTTCAGATCCGTCCTTGGATCTTGACGATGAATGAGATTTTTTTTTGAAATTTTCTCAGCAAAATCCAAAATTCCTGGGCAAAATTACGAGAAAAAATTCATTATCTAATTCAAGGTTCCCCCCTTAACCCTTTCGCTTCGGCAGTCCAGTCCGCCGAAGTGAAGTCACCGAACGGAAGCATGCGCCAGAAATGTGCACAATGCGCGTGGTTTTGTTACGTTCTTCTGAGTCTTAAATAATTACTATGCTTAATGAAACAATTGTTGCTCTAATGTAGCACGCATTCTTTATATTTTTGAAATGAGAAGATTTATACAATGTTATATTAATTACTTATATACACTCATATAGATGCCGGATGTATCCGGCGCTCGAAGCGAAAGGGTTAAATAACGGCGTACTTGAGAAAGAAAATTGAAAAGCTTTACTTCGACTATGAGATCGCGGTCACCGATTATCCAATTGTGTCATCAATTGAGTCGTTCATTGCACAAATCGATTAACTCCATAAAACAAAAAGTTGAGAAATGCAATGAAATAATGTACATTGTTTTTCAAAATTCCCGTTATAATATAAATTCAAATAAATATTGTAGAATGCATAAATTCAGATGTAGCTTTTATCTAATGGTATATAAAATTAATAAGAAAGGATAGCCAAAAAATAGTCGTCAGTAATGTTACAATTTTTATGTGACTGGTGGAGTTAATCGATTTGTGCAATGAACAGCTCATACATCCCAAATGCCTAGCCGATAAAAGTCCTAAACTAAATTAACTAAACTAACCTAAACTCCTCTATTCCTGTATGCCAAACCTTTTGTTTTTTTTTCATGCTTTTGTAAATTTCCGGCCCAATTATCAGGATTACAACTTCTTTTCCGCTCAATCAATGTGTTCGTTGCAATATTTTTACTATTTCAATCAGAAGAATCCGAAGAAAACCATAAACGTTTTCTCGAGCCAGACTGTCTGTTGATAAATCGTATTGAAGAACCATCAGATGATTCACTGTTTTCCACATCCACATTGTTATTAGTCTCACTCATCTTGATTATAACGGTGTAATATTTATTTCTTTAAAACCACCGACAAATTGAAATAATTGTTTACAATAATTTAATCTCAAATACGATCTGGGAGTGATGTTGAAAAGTATACAGTAGAAGTGAAAACATACCCAATTAAACTTCATTCTTGATAATAATTAATTTGACTTCACAAGTACTTGATCCCGCGGCAATTAGATTGTCACTGACTAATTTATTTCACTTTAATTCTGATAAGGCGGCACTGAAAAATGTACCGTTATCATTCAGCGGTTGCTAGTGCATTTGAGTTGCATTATTGCAATAGATTTACATTGGAGTACGGAGTTAATCAAAATGGCCTGTGAAATAAATTATATATTATTCAATGGCCAAAAAAATTTTGTCGTGTAATGGTGTTAATCTTTATTATTCCGGAAAGTTATGATAAGTATAAAAGGTTATGATTATACCAAGTGCTTTGACACTTAAATTTAAGATTGTTCAAAAAGTGGAGTTAATCGATTTGTGCAGTGAACGGCTCATTATTATGTGACAGACCGGTACGTCGATGATCACCACAACCTATTTCCGGTCCCGATACCGTGGAGATCGTTGGCCGATAATCACGAATTTTCGTCTATTCCAGGAATAATCATGAAAGTTGTAGCAACCTCGCCGTAGAACGTAGCCGAGAGGGGAGGGAGAGAGAGAGAGAGAGAGAGAGAGAGAGAGAGAGGTAGCTGGTACCGGTGGAGGGTGCTGAGCTAAAAGAGAGGCCGACAAAAGAGCCGGAGGAAGTAGAATGGGCATTCAATTCAGTCTATTCCAAGTTTTCAAATAATTCAGTCGTTTAAGAACTCGAGGTACTGTAATTTGCCTGAATCGCGGCGGAACCTAACGGAGATTTCGAGTCGTCTGTTTCGAACGTCGGCGCTCGGCCCCCGGAAAATCCAGGGAGTATCGCGGATTAATTAACGACGCTGGATATTGTCAAAATTTTGGTAAACAACGATCCCCGTTCTCGCGTTTCACCAACCATCGAGTTGCCCCGGTAGCCGAGCTTTGAAGCCTGTTGTAACACAGACTTCCATTGTATCGACTGTTTAACTGGTTCGCGAAATTCTTTTTGTACCCGCCAGACGGGGACGGATCCTCGGTTTTTGAGAAATTTCGTTTTGAAAGAAGCTCTGATTTTCTACGGAATATCGCCCTCCGTGAAAGTCATTGTTGTAGCTTTTGAAGCTGGAAAAATGTTTAACTCTTTGACACACGAATTGAATGAAAGCCAGTGTGACCAAAGGCGCCACTCAGTTTTCAACTTGTCGTCAGACTGCGGCTGCGTTTATAATGGAAACGAGCAGATGAGGTTTGAAACAGTAGAAAGATCAGAAGAATTTTAGAACACGCGTGTATTGTTTTCGGCTTAATTAAGTTATTAACGGGAGAAAGGCGTTTCGGTTTGGCTCCTGTTCGCTGCAGTTACCAAACACAATTTTAATTTTTGCATAAAGAGTCTTGCAGTCCGCTTGCCTGAATCTGAATATATTCCTAGGACGATAATACACGCGTTGTCGATAATAATTGCTGTTAATATTGAACAATGGCTTCGTGCGAAAATGTACAATGACGAGACTATGCGTCAGGATCAGTTTAAGCGTCGTGGCTCCGCGCAAAGGGTTGTTTCGCACATTTTTCCGTAAACGTTTCATTCTCCCGCAAGGTTTCGCTGATTGAATCGCGCTGTTCGCTCGAAACGAAACGAAGTTTGGGGACAGGCTGATATTCGAGTTGGTCGGCAACGAACAAGCATCGGTCGGGGACCGAACCCCGACGAGGTTAGGGTAAAATCAAGGGGGAAGAACACGGGGGAGGTGGGATGGCAGTTTGATTAACTTTTCACTTCGCGTCATTGCTTCGGCGCAGTCCGAAGTGTTGCGAGCCGTCCGTAAATCGCTTTCAAAAAGTTGAATTGAAACATCGGCGGATCGCTGCGCGGCTAACTTGGGGCTTTGGCTTGATTTACCGTCAACGAGGCTAACCCGTTCCGATCGTGCAGATATTTTTATATTATGGGTACCCATAAGTAATCAACTATTTGCAAAGACTATCATCTTTTCAAATCTCTGGAGCATCATTTAAGAAATAAAACATTCAGTAGAAGATGCAAGCAGGCACCTTGAGTCACATTTTGCTTGACGAACCCTGGATTTCTATAAGAGGGGGATTGAAAATTTGCAGGAAACATGGTCAAACTGTCCTTGATAACGATGGAGATTATATAATAAATTAAGAAATAAAAACTTGAATTTGCTACAAAGTTTGTTTCGGATTTCAAAATAATTGATTACTTACGGGTCCCCCTAATATTAGCCACGGCCTCGCGTAATCCGGATTCTCGCGAACGAACGGATGGGCGGGGCGGGTTACATTATCAACTGTTTGCCCTCTTCGAAATTGGCCCGAAAAATCCTGCCCCACGCGGGTCGCGATCTCGCGTAAATCACGGCTAACCGGGACTTTTTAGTCGCGACAGTTTAACCCGGACGTACATATGCAGTTCCCACGGCAAAAACAGGAAAGAACGGGAAACGATATAATGAGAAACACACGGCCAGAGTTACGCCGGACGATATCGCGCGCCCGAATTTATGGAATATTCAAAATGTGTTTTTCGTGTTGCTCGAAACTGGCCGAACGACCCCGCGTCGAACTGTCTCGAGGTGCGCGAAAGCACCTGGACAATTCATACTTTTCGTGGAAATTCCATTATTCCACGATGCTCGCGATCAGACGATTCGGACGTTCGTGCCCCGATTTCGAAATGAACAGTTTTAATTGTCGATTACAGTGTTTGCTCGATCTATGTCCGAAACACGGGTCTAGCGACGGACATGTATCGGCCAGGAGATACTTTGCGATCTTACGCTACTCCTTACACTCTCGAGTTTATAGGCCCCTCACCGGGGACATTTATCGGCCATGCCTCGGCGACATATATCGAGAATTCACTGTACTGAGAAATATTCTTCCGCTGCCAGCATTTGCTGTTTACCCTTCCTCGGTAAAATGTTCGATTAAATGCAACGTACCTCCTTCATGAAGTATTGAGACAACACAGTAGAAGTCTGGTACTCGTAGAACTCCTGCATGAAATTGAATGGTTTGGCGTCGAGTGTACAAATCGAAACGTTCAGCGGATTTACTGGCATCAGAGGGCTCGAATATTCGCACATCGTCGTTTCCAGGAGAGGTTAGTTGCGCCAGGGTTAAAAGAAAAATACTTGCTGTCCATCCGTTTAGTTTCGGGCCGCTTCGTTCCCGGCTAATCTGTCCTCCCCTAAAAATCCGTATAGCTCGGGGCTTTCGCGCGCGCGAGTCCTCCCGAATAACCGCGAATATTTCGTACGTTATGAAAGCGGGCCTCGGTCCTGCACCGCGGTGCGTATTTCGCAAACGAATGAATCGCACAGAAGACAAATTTTCATTCCGAACGACTCGTCGTTGTCCCGACGAGATCTCTGTGGGTTCGTGAAATTCGCGTTCTTGGAATTAGAATTGAAAAATTAATTATCGTTACGATCGATGGAAAAAAATATGCCCACTTGGGGGAATGGCGAGGGTTAGCATCGAGCGCGAGAAAATGGCGCCACGAAAGGGGTTCGCGGCCGTTTTATCGTCCGCCAGTGGAATCGGCACGGCTAATCAAACCGGCGTTTTCACTGGTTTTCGAGGCGGATTGGTGGCGACGACGACGATGGTGATGACGATGGCTACGAGGATGGCGACGGTGGTGGTACTTTGATTACCGTCTACGTCGTCTGCGTCGTCTGCGTCGTCCACGAGAAGAAAAGGAGCCGGGGCTAGTCGGCTCTGTCGATGACACCCACATTCACCCTCTTAACTGTATCCAGCTTGGTCTCTCTTCGTGGAGCGCGTCGTCTGCACGAGTGAAGCTGTGTCTTTGTGTCCTCGCAATCACGAGGAGAGACGAGCACCGCTATATAGCGACATCAAGGACGACGACGACGACTACCTAAGGCCAGGGTGGGGCGGGGGGAGAGGGGCCGGAGGGTCGGAGGAGGAAAAGAAGTCGCAGATTAATCGGGGACGCCTAACAATCGCGTGGTATTCTTCGTTCATGCGCTGTTCCCTGGCTCGACTACCTTTTCCGCACGAGAGGACGAGAGCCTCTGAATTCGACGAGGCCGTGCCACCAGAGAAACACGGGGAGAACAGTGGAAACGCGAACAGCAAAGAAAATGCGGACGCCGCACGATGCACACGGAATGCCCCGAAACACCGGCTACAACTTGCGACACGTACACACACAGACATACACATATACACAACCTGTATCGAACGATTTTTTCCACCGTTCTATCGAGAAACGCGACCACAATAGCTCGTTTCGACGTGGTTTCATTATTTTACGATTTCGCGTTGCCACGAGGCACGCCGTTTTCGGACACTTAACCCTGGTTACATCGAACGCGGCAACGTGATCACAAATTCATGTTTATCGCGAGACTTTGTCGTTCATAATTTTTCGTCATTTCCTAGAAGAAAAAGAAAGTCTTTATTTAGATGCTGTCTTAATTGGAGGATATCGAACAGTCAAATGATTTCTGAACGGAGCGACGTCGCACGGGGTATATAATGGTGCCGCAGAATTTATGAAAAAGTCGCTGGTTCAATTTTAAAGATTCTAAAGAAGCAATTTCGAAAATGCACTGCGGTCCTGCGTCCACAGATATTTTTTTAGCAAACGGGAAAAATATTAATAAGCGGGGATGTCCATCGCGAATCGAAACTCCGTAGATCGTTCTCGAAGATCCGAATCGAGCGGCGCAGCCTCGAAAATTCGTCGGCGAGAGGCGAACGAGAAGCGCGCGCATGGCGAACGAGAAAAAAAAATATGGAAGAATCGCGAGGGACGTTTTAATCACGACGGAACAAATTTCGGCCTCCTAATTTGGCGCGAGATGACGCGAACGTGTTCCCCTTCTATTTCGCGGGGCATTCAGTCGAAAATGCTGAAGCGAAAACTGGAAGCCGAGCGGCGCGGCGCTGCGGAGGAAAATCGTGTGGTTCCATTTGCGGGATATGTACCTTCACCGACAAAAAAAAATATGTTAATCATTCTATCTCCACGGTGAATAAATATTACTGCGCGCCGAGAACGCAAAGGGAGGGCAATTATTCGCGTAAGGCGAATCCGAGTCGTAATTACCGCGTTTCCGTGTCGATGTCCGATTATGCCAACAGCAGCAGACCATTCGTACAAAATTCGATGCGTCCGACGCGCATCCGAAAAAATTGAAATAATTAATGAGTACTGTTTTCGACTTTTCCGAATGCTTGAGAGCCAAGACTCCGTAGATAAGGTAGAGTGACCATGTTACCGACAAAAATAGGCGAAAAATGGTTTGACGTGCCTCAACCTTAACTTTTCATGCTTGTATGAGAATATTTTTCGCTGTGAAACGTTGTCGCTAAACACGACTATGAATCAGCTTATCGACCGGTATCGACAGAAGTTTTTGCGCTCGCCTAATATCGCACAATTACTCTAAACAATGCAATTGAATTGCATCGTGTTGCAGCAGGTTCCGTAGCGAAAGAGAGGGAACCCTTGACCCTTAACGGTCCGGAAGTATTTCAAGTTTACTTCCCACCAGGTCCAAGCTGTTTTTCATACGAAGAGAAACTGTGGACTCGACATTTTTATATCGAGTATAGAAAGGAAAATATATTTCAGTGAAAATTTATTAATATACATTCAGATTAATGGGATAACAAGATGATTTAAATTTGATTTTTGCCGCTTATCTGGCGGCATTGGTCCGTCGCGATAAGGTAGAGTGACTACGTTACCGACAAAATTGAGCGAAAAATAGTTTGACGTGCCTCAACTTTTCGTCCTTGTATGAGAATATTTTTCGCTGGGAAAGGGCTCATTCGAAAGAGGAAGGTTCAATCTAGCGGGCGCTGGTCATGGGCTGACGAGATTATGCAGATATTTGGTAATATAAGCGTTAGAAGTAGGCCAAAAATTAAGAGCTAAGAATCTGTAATTCGCGATAAGGTAGAGTGACTACGTTACCGACAAAATTGAGCGAAAAATGGTTTTACGTGAATCAACTTTTCGTCCTTCTATGAGAATATTTTTCGCTGGTAAAGGGCTCATTCGAAAAAGGAAGGTTCAATCTAGTGCCCGCTGGTCATGAGCTGACGAGATTAAGCAGATATTTGGTAATATAATATAATATATAATGCCGCGGTACCCAAGCATTTTTATGCCATTGGTAGAGTTTTCTGGATGAAATCGAGAGTAGCGCGCGGTGGGAAATATCTCCAGCTAGAAATTGAGCTATATTTTGTCTTGATTCTCTGCGAAAAAGAAGCCAATTATTGTTGGCCTCGAAATAGGTACACCTACCCGGGAGGGAAAAAATGGCCTCGCGGGCAACGTTGAAAACGAGAGAAAGCGCGTTCGAAGCGGGCAGATTCGCGTTGACATCTTCGAGTATCGTGCACGTGTAAACACGGCCGTAGCCCGAGCGCGCGAATAAAATTGATTCCGGCCACTTTGCCCGGTGACACAATTACGGCGCGACGCGACGCGGCGCGGCGGGCTGCCGGAATCGATACAGGGGAATATTTTCGATAACGCTGCCAGCCCACCGCCGTTGTGTTGAATTTCCTCCGTTTCTGTACGGCACGGTAAATTTACGGAAGGCCGTAATGCAGTCGTCACGTGTGTGGGATTAATACGCAAACGGTGCATTTATTTAACGGAGCTGTTTATTTGCCGGCGGGAGAGTCGACCAGAACCGGCTAGAACCAGGGCAGCAGCAGCAGGAGGAGGAGGAGGAGTGCCCCGTGAAATTTACAACCGGCACTGGTGTCGCTCTTCAAATAAAACTCCCCCACCACGCCACCGTATCTCCACCGACCCCCTTACCAACCCCTGTTGGCCCCTCACCGCCCACAACCCGCTACGAAAAATCGATGCGCAATCACGAAACATCGCTACGAAAATCCGCTCGAGGCAGCATCCTTCACACTTCTCACGCTCGGATATGGCGCGGACGTGCTCCCGTTTCGATTACCATACCGGGTCACTTTATGCCCGGCATCGGACACCGCGCTGATTCGATTCGCCCCCGTGGTTTACATACGCGCGAGAAACCATAGTCGGACTTTGAATTTTGATTCGACCGCCGACACGCACCGGATCCGATCGACCAAACCGACGCGTTTGCTCCCTCGACGATCTCACCCCGTGATCGCTACTCGTTTCCTCTATTTTATTGGACAACGAAATGATATTTAAAAAAAAAAAAGGAAAAGAAAAACGATACAAGCGATTTCGCGGAGAATAATGTGGGAAAAAATTCTCCGTCGTCGGATTTACCCGTTAATCCACTTCCAAAAATTGATAAATATATCTGGCACACAGTATAATATTTTACACGCATATTTTCAGTTTCTCAACGAATTTTGAACATGTTCCGTTTTTTTATTGTTCCAGTTATTTTAGTTATAAATAAGAATACAGAAAAGAAACTTATCAGTTTCACGCATTAGACATTGATAAATCGTATTACCAAAAAATTTTCATTTTTTAGAGAATTTTTCTCTTTCATTTTTGTCCCATTTTTCGTTCCACCGTCTCCAAATGATTGAAACGGGAAAATTATAACAGTTTCGAGCGATCACTACTGTGAACATTATCGATAGGATATGGTCATGTTTAACCGCATCATTTAACATTATACCTTTGCATCGTGAAATCGTGAATATTCGCAAGCTACACAGCCGCAAGGTAGATAAGGTTCCTTATCGGTCTTGAAACTGTAATTCAAATTTCCCGCCGCGCGAAATTCCCCGCGATTTTCCTGTTCGAACGTAAACGCCAGCTGACAAGGAAGACGCGCTGTTTTTCTATCTTCTTAGAAGACGCAGCTTCCGTCAACGTCAGTTTTCCGTTCGCCAGTAAATATTTAGACAACGCAAGTGCACTTGATTTGCTCGCCGTTGATCAAGTCTCGCGTAAGGGGAATTCCCGGCTCTCGAAGCGCTTGGATCGAAGCAACGTTGTCGCATGTGTGTACGGCGTGTCTCGACCTAGCATGAAGTAGAATCGGTTGACGATGATCAGACGCGCCAGCCGACTCTTGTTCAACAGCACGCGTAACCACCGAATGTTCAAAATATTTAAATAATGCTCTTTGCACACGATACCTTCTATCCGAACTAAGGGACCAACACCCTTACGAGTAAAACAACCCCAACACATAATTGAGCCACCCCCGAACTTCATAGTTTGTTTTATGCTACCTGCTTGATTACTATTTTCGGACGAAGTCCAATACCAAGACCTTCCATCAGATTCAAATCTATTAATTTTTGTTTCGTCAGAGCATATCACTCTTTTCCAATCTTCTGTTGTCCACTGTTTGTATGTGTGAGCAAATGTTTTTCGTAGTTTAATATTTTTGTCTGAAGGAGCTGGTTTGCGTTTCTTTTCTTTCGCTTTGAACCGGATTCTCTTTAAGGAGCGGCGAATGGTCCATTCGCTTGCATTTACTCCAACGTTTTCAGATTTTTGGAGTTTTATCACTTTCAGACCAAAGGCTATGTGCAATTTCACGCGCAGCTCTGTCGGAAACAAGTTGCGGCGTTTCTTGAAGAAGTTGACACACTATCATAGGTTCTCTTTATTCTTGCAACCATCGTATGACTTACACCACGTTTTGCTGCAATTTGCCGTAGTGAAAAACCTTTATCGCACAATGAAATGATACTGTTCCTTCTATCTGCACTAAGTGGTTTCATCTTGACTTACAACAAACTTTCAAATAGGAGAAAAACTGTGTAAACACCAGTCTAAACGTGTCTTACCACAGTTGGCTATCAGTGTTCACAATTTCATGTATTTCAAACGCGACGCTCGGCGACAACCTCGGATTTCGTCTAAGAGTCGGTCACCAGAACGGCGCAACTGACTCGTAACGAGAATTCACCGTATCGAGAAAGTTTAGCGTCCTTAAGGGGGCCGGCATGGTTTGAAATCCATATACGTATGCAAGGAAACTGACAAACTGTCGCTTCAATATTGCAATGAGCAGTTTAGAAGTGGTCAATTGTGTTTCCTAAAAGTCCAATCTACGTCTGTATGGAGCCCAAATTGCGAATTTCTACCTCATCGTGGAGTAATTTGTAATATTCGGCAGAAAATTCGAATTCTGAAGCAAGTATGACGTCACAAGATGGCTGCCGCAGTTCGTATCGAAAAAAGGCTCCATACAGACGTAGCAAAGACATGTACAAACACGATGGTATGCATTTTTAATTGATTGCTTACCTATTTAAGACGTAAAATAACATAGCGTGACAGTCAAGGCCAAATGCCTGCCAGCCCCCTTAACCCGGGTCGCAGGGTGTAGGGTACGTTCCGCTGACGCCCTCGCAAAAAGCTAAGCGTCAGATCCCGGACGTACGTGTATGTAATACGTGTACGTGTGGGTCGTGTCTGCGGCGCGACGTGGTGATGTATGACGCGTGCAGGGGACCCAGGATACGGTACCGATGGAGCAAGATTACCGACGACAGATAAGATCCTGATGATGCCAGGTCGCGCCAGCCGGCCTTATCCAACTTCTGATAGACAAGTCTGGGTAATACATGTGCCTGTTTTGTCGATGGGATCGCGATAGGTTCGCTCGGTCGGGTATAAATTGCGGGGAAGCCCGGGGATTGAAAACGCCTCTACCGGAAATCGGAATGACGAATGTGTAACCCGGTATATATGTGCTGCAGAAACTCGCGCGGCCGATCTTTGTTCGGATGACCCTGATGACGTCGGGAGATAAAGCGTCGCCCGCGGCTGTGAAAGGAGGCACGCTCCGGGGGATTCGAATCGGCGGGGACACTAATTCCCGATGCATACGGCCGCCGTCGAGTCGTAAAACGCGACTGAAAACCTCGCCCGTAAAAAACGGAACACGCCCGGGATCCCTTAGAATTTCGAAATCTCAACTGACCCGCGCCGTCTCTCGCTACAGAATCGAGATTACCGACGCCGAGATCGAGAGACACCGAGAAGCTGGATTACACGATTTCTGCTCTTCGCAATTCTTGCAAAGTTATCCGCCGGAATGCGGGTCCGAAAATCTTCAAAAAATGCTATGATATAAAATTCCAGAAAATTTAGTACGACTTTTATCTACAAAGCTGAGTAAAATTAGATTTTGTTTCCGCTTTCCTAAAGTTTGCCTACAAAACTTGAAAATTGCACAAACATCCGCTGGTTATTAGACACGCATAATTTCCGGTCACTTAACCCCGATCGAGATCCAAAGAGACAGAAGCCCCGGAGCATCTGCTTTCCCGGTAACACAGTGTAAACCGTCGTATAACGCGGGACAAAAATTGCGATTTGATAGATGTAAAATGAAATTTAATTTCATCCGATTTTCGGTGATTCCGAGTTTCTTATACAGGCGGTACGAATTAATCGCGTTGGAGGAGGGTCGAGCGCGGCGCGATCGGGTCGAGGCAACATGTTGCGGACAGAGAATAAATCCGGGGGATCGGAAATGGGACATTTATCAACGGCGAGTCGCACACGAACCTGAATAAATTGACTTTTTTGCCGGCGCCGCGGAACCGATAGAAAGGAATTACCGGCCAGATAAAATCCTGATGATGCCAGGTCGCGCCAGCCAGCATTTACTTACTCAGCTCTCTGCGCGAACCTACGGCCGCAAGAACGAGAGGGCAGACCGGCGCGTGTTTGATCTACGGAGATTGCCTGGCGCTCTGGCGGACCAATCGGTTCGCGATCGTCGAGCGAACGGACAAATAAACGACGGAGCAAATAAATAAATTTCGACGATCGCTCGAAAGTTGACACGGCTCCGACGCGACAGGATCGCCAAAACGATCGAGCTTTCAGCTCCCTCGGCCAGCTAAGACGTTGCTGTGGCCAAAAATAGTCCGGAAAAGGCGCTTTGATAATTTCGCGAGGACCCGGACTCGATCGGGAAGGGCCGAAAGGAGCATTGAAATTCCGTTCGTCTCTGGTATCGCGCGACCCGGCTGAACCCGGTTGAAAATTCTATCTCGTCCCGCTTCCTGGCGGCGTTTTATTTATATAATGACTCGGCCCGTAGGATCTAATTAAATAGCTCGCTTTTACTGCGCGGAACGACCGGGGGCTTTCAGGCAAATATTAATCAACCGGTGGATATTCCCGTTCTGCAAACGACTAACGCACAATTGAAAACCGGCCGCCGAATATAATATTGCAAAATACGCGGCCGTTATCTACGGGCCGGATTTTATTTTATTTATGGTCGCACTTGGACTCTGCCCCTCCACGCTCCTGCGACGCCCCGCGCCTCCTACACCCTCCCGCGGCCAAGCACCCCCCGAAACGAGAGAGCAGCAGCACGGTCCAGAAAGTTTGATTTTTGGCAACCGGGAAACCGCCTTCGCCACGTACAGCGCTTATTTCCTTCCCTTTTCAGTACCTTCTGGCACTTTTCCCTGCCAACGTCCAACTTCGTCCGACCACATATGTGCAGGCACCCTATTCCACGAATAGGTAGACACATTGCATCTGTCTCGTAACGCCCGGGGGATGTACGCTCGGATATCGGGGTTAGGGGAATCTATAGATTGAGCTGCGCGAACGACCAACATAGAAAAAAAAAGAAGAAAAAAAAAGACCCGTCGCTGTTCAACTTCTGTAAAACTCCGCCACCGAACTTTCCCCGTGGCGTTCTCGCATAATGTTGCCGGACGTGTCTTTACGGCGGTTGTCCATCGCGCCGAGGATCCTCCGCCAAACCTCGAGTGGCGTTCACGCTGAAATCAAAATTCATAGTCGATCGGCACCGTTCAAAATATTTTTCTGCTCCGATACGTCCAAACGTCCGATAATGTCATCCAACGGGTTCGGCCATTATCGAATCGTAGGGCATTCCCAATCCACAAATACACAAATACACTTTAGGATTTCGAAATCGAGCATAAAAAATTGGACATTCCATTTAAAAAAACAAAGCTGACCTCTATATCTTCTCTACGCCTCCACCGGCAAGAATATCATTTATACATATTCTGTAAGTAACATTTTCTCCTATTGTTGGACATAACCAAGATATTCAAGTGTACAGAGCTCGTGGGACACACTGTATATGTCGCCAACGCCTGTATGACAAACGTCGCGGAATTATCCCCACTACCGTATATCCCGTGATCGGGGTCGAGGAGTGTAAACATAAGACGGCTAGGGTATGTTTCCTGACGGCATGACCCGTGTTGTTGACATATATCGAGAACTCGCTGTACATCCAGTAATTTTTCTCATAGATCCATAGAATCCGCAGTTTAGTGATTCAAGATGCGCCGAGTAGAATCGAGAAACGCTCAGGACCTGCGCGGATCCTCGTGATGGCCCCGACAAAGCGCACCTCCTCCTCTTTGAATCTGCTCGATCGCGAGTCGCGAATTTTCCGACGCGACGGAAAAACCGAGAGTTGGTCCTCCTCGTTCCGTCGCCGTTCCATTAACATTTACCGAGCCTCAATCCTTTAATCTTCGAGGAATAGGGTCACGAAATCGTTCCGGGAACGGTCGTTAAAGTCACCTTTATCCGACTGGCAAGCGGCTTGGCGCGGCGCTGCGCGACGCGGCGGCGGAACTGTTTCCGCGTTATTGATCACGCGGAGCGGGTTTTCCCCCGGTCCGGTCGCAGCGATCAATCGGCGTGCCGACCGTCTCTTCTGACATTTTTATCGAATGAAACGCCCGGCTCGGCCCGCTTTCTGCCCGTCACGCATCGGCGCTGCTCGTAAATCCTTCGCGAAGAAGCTATCGCAACCTGTTGCGTAATTATAGCTTCTCGCGCGCGAGGGAGAAGCATGACTTTCGATTCCGATTGGTACGCGATGCCTCGAGGATCGATGCACACCCCTTCTCTCTCATCTCTCCTCTTTGCTCGATATCGAAAAGTTCCGGGGGGGGGGGGAGAGGGCTCGTCATCCGTTCATTTCGCCTTTGGTAGCAGCTGGTTCGCGGTTCGTCGCGAAAACCCTGTAGACGAAGCCTCTCTCTCTCTCTCTCTCCATTGAACCCGAATCCCGTCAGGCCGATAACCATCGACAACGGGACCATTCAATTCCGGCGGAATATTCGACGTCCGACAAAGTCTACCCGGCATCTAGCTTTATCACTTTGTCCCGTATCCGCGGACGTGGATGACCGGTCGCCATTGGACGCTTCGATCCGACAGGGAAAGCTGCCAGGAAAAAGTGTCGGTGGGCTCGCCTGCTTCCGGGCAAGTGGCCGATCAGCAGCTTTCGCTCGGCCGATGTAGATCTCTTTATTACCGACGTTGCGTATACGTCATCACTGGCAACAACTCGGTTCACCTCTGAAACATGCGCCCTCTCAAACAGGTATTCTATTGGGTATAGCTACTGTGGTACTAACGACAGCAACGTGTAAAAATTCACGAGTGCAGCCTAAACATTCGTAAACGAGTCTGCAGAGTTTAAAAAACGTATGTTCTCCAGTTTACCCCCAAAAATTTCTCAACGTACGGCCGAAGAAGACGCGATTCCCTTTGCGATCTTTTCGACGGCGACGCTGCTTTTGAGTACTCCGTTCGTGGGATGGGCTCGCCTCGTTACTATTGCCGAGGACATACTAATTAATGCCAACCAGCCCCGATCCACGAGACCCAACAGAAAGCCTACCCCGTTTCGGAGGAGGCATCGCGTCGCACGGTGCTTGCGGCGCTATGGGATCTTTATGCAATCGGTTCCGATGGAACAGTCGGCTGTATTGATTCTGATCCGGTAAATCCTGGAACGACCGTGCTAGCCCCAGGACATTGCTAGGCCCCAATGGCGGCAGAAGTTCCAATTACAGGAGTCGCCGGCGCGATCACCGAATCATTGCAGCGCGGGTCTGAGCATCACGGCCAATTTGCGTATCGGGTTGATGCCGATGCGTTGCAACAGGCCGTGCAGCCGAACTGGAGCGCGATAGGCGTTCGGCGGAACCGTTCTTCTTTCCCCGTTCCTCCCACGGAGGAGTATAGCAGCCGTAATGATCAGGGTAGAGACCAGGGGACCGTAGAAACCGTCGATCCTCGAACCGGGCTTTTGCCTATTCTTGGCCGACGATTCGCCAGCCCCAATTGCGCATCGATGGAAACGACCACCGGCGGTAGAGAGGTTTTTTCGAAGGGAAGAAAAGGAGGGTTGGCCGCGTGCGCGGGAGAGGGGAGTAGACGGGGCTCAGGGCTCGGGGCTCGAAGCTTGATCCACCGCGAAGAGGTCCTCTCAATCTGCAGTCGATTTTCCCGTGCACCGACCCAATTTCGAGGCCGGTGCGGCCAATTTAACCCGCGTCCGCCTCTTCCTACTCCCTCCTTGCCGGGATACCGTCCTTTTTCACCGCGGAATAACCGCCGAAACTGATTTTTAAAATCGCCCCGAGAAATCCCGCTCCGGACGGCCATCTTGTTTGCCCGCGGCGCGGGTAACCCTCGCCACCGAGAAAATGATTCTACCCGGAAAACTGCATCGAAAGTGTGCAGCAAATTTTTCACGTGTGTAGTCCAATTTCCGAGGTAATCGCGTTCGAAGAGTGCCCGGCGTGTCTGACCAGGCACGACCTTTTCTACTTACCGCGCTCTTTCCATAGTTCTGAATTTATTACCCGCTGCATGCTACAAGCTTTCCTCGTTAGGGTAAACCGAGGATACTTATGCAGAATAAAAATGGTTTGCATCAATTGAACGATTTAGTGAGCAGAGACTAACACATTACAGTGAATTCTCGATATATGTCAGTAACACGGGTCGTGCCAGCGTCATGTATTGTCCAGGACACACACCCGAGTCGTGTTATGTTCACACTCCTCGGCGTCCGAGGGCTCTCCTCCCGCGGTAGTGGGGATGATTCCGCGACGTTTATCATCCAGGCCTTGGCGACATATATAGAGAAGTCACTGTAAATAAATGCGCGCGATCCGCTGTCTCCACCTTAGATTCATTACTTCTGACAAGGAGCACCGTGTTCCGAGAGGCGAGTCATCGGCATTTCCGGTTTCAGTCGACAATCCGAAAAGTCGTCTGATCCAATCTTAGGCGGCCGAGCTGCGTTCAATTGACCATGCGCGCACAAGTTGCGCTCGCAATTCCGGCGGCACACTCCCAGTGCTCGCCGTATGTTCGGTTCGCGAGACGAGACGAGACGAAACGGGACGAGACAAGGAGAAATCAAGGCGAGGAGGAGAGAGGATGGCAGCAGCCTCTACCGAATTACCATATTCCACTCGGCGCTACGCGTTCCCGGGGAGCGGGGATGGGGCCGGGGGGTTTGGCCCAGATTCTGCTTACCGACTTAATAAACAGAGCCTTTAGCAGCACGCGTACCACTGAGACAAAGACATCGAGCGCGGGCCTCCCGGGATATTCGCGATCGCGTTGCCGCGGCATGCCGTCGCGATCATCACCCGCGAGAACTGACGTCACCGCGACGTCACGCAACCGTCACGTTTTCGCACGATTCGGCATCCGTTCGAACGATTAATTAGCCTTTTGACTTCGCGCGCGCGTTACACGCTGTTTTCTATACAACGAAATTCCGTACCGATCCGAGATCGGTTTGGAACCCGCCTTTCGTGCTGCGCTTATGTCCGCGTGTTTTCTGTTCAATATATGCGTAAGAGAGGAAATGAGAGTGCTCACCCTCGGGGTTTTAGTGTCCCCACTTTTCCTGCATCATCTTTTTAGCCCGGAACAGAACCTGCATCAACTTTCTAGCCTGGAACAGAACCTGCATCAACTTTTTAGCCTGGAACAGAACCTGCATCAACTTTTTAGCTTGGACCAGAACCTGCATCATCTTTTAGGCTGGATCAGAGCCTACATAAAAAAGCCTCTGTTAACACTAGATTCACGGAGCATTAAAACTGAGTATTTTACATTACTTTATAAAAATAAGAAGAATGTGTCTATCCAAGTTTTCAGCCAGTTTTTAAATAATATATACCTAAGGAAATAAGTTTGTTGAGTAATTCCACGTAGATGGATCTTCACAATCTCAGTAATCGTAAATTAAAAAAATTAGAACCCGTCATTTTGACGGGTCCCGTAAACCTAGTGTTAACATAGAAGTAGCATCCACTCTGACATTATTAGAAATCCGCTGCTAATGATACAGGTAAGATGATGCAGGTTCTGGTCCAGGCTAAAAAGATGATGTTGGTTCTGGTCCAAGCTAGCAATTAGCCTATCATCAGGGGCAGACAGGAGTTTCCTCCCCCGGCTCGCAATCCGGTTATCCTTTATGAGATTGCTGGCCGTTCCCGGGAGCCACCTCTTCGTCATCGACAGGTTAAACGAGCCTGGAAAAATTTCGGAACTAACCGACGAGAACAGGCGCGCGGCTCTTTGTTCCGGGGGAATAAGGAAACATATTCCCGGGGATAAATATAGCGGGCTGAATAGAATTAGCATAATCCACTTGCTGGCGCAACGCGACGCGGTCCAGGCACGAGCACAGCCAGCCCGGAAGCTACATTCTTCGTCTTAATAAGCCTCCACCCCCACCCCCAGCCCCTGTTCTACTCGTGTCGCGTATTAAAATCGTCCCGCGAGCGCGCGCAGCCATTACGTTCGCCCCGTATACATACATACGCTTGTATGCGAGCCGGTACGTGTCGGATAGGGGCTGTCTCCGAAGTTCATCCCGCGATTCATCGCGGGACAAGTCGTTTCGTTCTCCGATTACGACTTTGCTCCTTCGTCGCGATGTCGTGTCACAGTTTTCTGCTGAGGCCAGCCTGTCGTCGATAACACTGGTTTATGCGTTTGCCGACTGGAACCGTTCGGCCCCATCACCATCGGCACTTCGAGCAATTTCATCGCGAAAGTCAAATTTTCAACTTTAACCATTTCTTATACTTTCGCCGTAAAAGCTGCGCGAACGATCCTCGCGGGAAACGGTTCAACGTATGAACCATTCCGGGTACAATGGCGTATTTGCTCGACGCATTAAACATTTCTGCGCGACGGTTAATCTTATAATGTGAGAATAGAGAAGAGGATGTTTCTCGTACAGCAAATCGAAACAACTCATTTAACGCGTTAACAGTCACATATGACTGACAGTGATTTTTGACTAGGTTTAGAAAGTCATTTTTATTGTCACATATCCAGATAAACCGAATTTTATTAGGATCTTTAGAATTCAGAAGGGTTAAGACAGCATCCCCTATGATACATTTGAAATTTCTACTTTCGGTTTCATTAATTAAATTACATTGATTTTGTGAGAATCTCTGGGATTGATTTTTGAACGTGTTAACCGGTTAAATGCAGTTTTGGTTTCGTTCGCTAAATTAGTTTAGCTGGATCTTCTTTGGCGGTCAACGTGTTACAGTCCTGTTGCGTCTCGTAGATCCTAGGAAATTTTCGAAAAGCTTGATATCTCTGACGATGATCCGAATGTTTTTCAGGGTGAGGGGGCATGTTGATGTGCCGGCGGTTGCTGCTGATCGCAGCCGCGATCACGGCCTCGATCGAGGCTGGCTCCGCTAGTTACCACCCCGAAAGCGCCACTACCACGCCGGCATTCAATCCGGACAATGTTGCTGTTTGCAGGTAACCCGTCCATATCAAAAGACGGCATTTTCTCCAGCCTGTAAGACACGTTACAGTGATTTCTCTATATATGTCGCCAAGGCCTAAATGACCGTAGTAACTAAAATATTTATTCAATTTCATTAATTTCTTCATTTTCGAGGTCTGTAGACAAATCGATCAGTTTTCAATTTCGAAAAGTCGACTTTCTGGCCGAACGTCCCTAAATTCTTCGATCCGGACCACTATGCGGCAGTCACGTCAGCCGAGCCCGCGTAGCCGGCGAAGGACACTGGTGTTTCACGGTTTATTCGCATTCCGTTTGCAGATCGTCCGAGTACCTATGCGACACCGGAAACTGCATCGCCCAGGACAAATACTGCGACGGGGAAAATGACTGCGGCGACAAGTCCGACGAGCCGAAATATTGCACCCGTGAGTCCGCCGGTCTACAAATTCCGCGTTCGATCCCGGGGAAATTTCAACGTGCTCTCGAGACGCGTGGCGGCCTTTTTTTGGCCGGGCGATTTCGTTCAACCGGTCCCGAAAAGCAATTAGTAGCGATGGGGTTGAGTGGTTCGCGAGCAGAGCAGAGCAGAGCAGAGCATATTCGGCCTTTTGAAAATAAAAATGGCACGGTACCGAGCGCTCTTGAATTTAGACGAGACCGATTCGAGTCTTTCCGATCGAATAGGCTCGAGACCCTCCTTTGCTTCTCGCGTACCTCGGGTCGGGATTCGAGGGTGGATTCTGCGAGGTACTCGTTCCAGATTTCGAACGAGAACCTCGATACAATAAAAATCGTGCAAAGGATAGAAGCAAAATCCCGTGGCGTCGTTTCCTTCCGTTCCATCGCTGGCAATTAGTTTGATTTCGACAGCGGTCAGTCTTCTTGGTCGACAATGACGGGTGATGGCGCGAGCGCGCGCGCGACGTAAAATTAGGGTCGTGAGAGATTTGGTACGTGGCTTTTCAGCGTGCAACAGAACCCTGTACGGCGACGTGGGCAGAACTTACAGCGTGGAGGTCCGCCGGCCGAGGGAGGATCGACTGCCATTCTTATGTCATCTCAACTTCACTGCCGCCGGGTCCGACCTCGGAGACCTAGTTCAGGTGGGACAAGAAAGGAGCTTGATTCCCGTAGAAAATAAATGCTGACTCCCTTCTAGCGGCGGAGCGGGACTGTCACGGACCAGACACCGCCTCCAGACCGGTCTCGGATAATCATTTTTTGTCTGTCCGTTCGGGTCACGTCGCTCCTGTTTCCCTGAAAATGCCTTGTCCCTCGAAATAGCTCTTGTAAGTTTGTTTATTCCACCCCTCTCCCTCTCTCCCTCTCACTCCGACTCACTCCTTCTCCCCCTCTCTCCTTCGGTTCCTCTCCCAGTTTCCGTTGGCCGTGCAACAATTAATCAGTTCTATCGGATAGCCGCAGAGATTCTTCGTCGAGAAACACCGTCTCTTTATTTTCTGTTGCGTTACTCCCCGCAAAGTTACTCGGTTCTTTTTGTACCGGAGGCCGCACCCCGGCGCCTTTAATCACACCAACCGCCTAACAATCTTGCTCCTAACTTCTTCCATACCTCGCGCGGTCTAACCGTTCGGTATCTCGGCTATGGTAATACACTACTATTTGTTGGGTCACTGGAACTTTCCCGTTAGCTCCGCGGAACAACGCGCATCCTAGACAACATCCCGAACTCCATCACCTTCGGATACCCACTTGCATCCTAAATGCAGAGACTACAATAGCAAGCTCCGAACGTTGCAAGCCAGTGTTCGCCGGATTAAGACTTGTCTCACACTCTACCATTCCTCTTCTACCACGATATTCCTCCACGCTTCCACCACGGGGCCGGTCACGTGACGCGTTTCGTCTCTGTCCTGCATGTGTCGCACTGTCACGTGACTAGCCCGGCACCCGCAGAGAGAGAGAGGGTCACTGTATTCCCCTCAATTCCTAGTCAATTCCCCTGACGCGGTGACACCGGTGCGAGCTACCGGTGCACGGTGAGTCTGAAACAATCGAAGCACCGGTCAAGATATAATACATTCTTCAAGATAGTACAGTGATTTCTCTATATATGTCGCCTGGATGATAAACGTCACGGAATTATCCCCACTGCCGCGAGGTATACCAAAATAAGGGGCCACGAAGCTCGAGAGGCCTCGCACGCCAAGTGTAAACATAACACAGCTCGGTTATGTCTCCTGAACGATATACGACGCTGCCAGGACCCGTGTTGTGTTGACACATATCGAGAATTCACTGTACACTCCCAACGTTGCGCGCACCAAAATGGAGCGTGCGAGGTTTGCGTGAAGATCGGTGGTGCAATGAACGAGAAGCTATATCGTATACGCTTCGAATTGGTAAAGATCGAAGCTGATGCTTTCCGGGTCATCGTGCACCGTGCAGTGGGGTTTTCTCCCGTACAGGGAGTCGACTAAAATGATCCGTGGTCCACAGCTGACGTTCGACACGTTCACGGTGGGTCGGTTCTCGACGCTCGAGTCGAAAAGTTGTCCGGACGGGTACATGACCATCCACGAAGAGGGTCGTCCTGTGACCGGTGGACAATGGTGCGGAAGCGCGTGGGGCTACACGGTGTATTATAGCGAGACGCCTTCCATCAACTTGACTCTGTACATACTGCGACTATCCGAGCAGGCAAGTAGAACGAGCCGTCAGGGAGCTCTCCTTATCTTGCGAGAGAGAGAGAGAGAGAGAGAGAGAGAGAGAGAGAGAGAGAGAGCTTGCCTCGAGACGGATCTTTACCGAAGGCTGGTTGCTCGTTTGCTTAGGGGAGTGGCTACAATTTCGATTTCAAGTTGTCGTACAAGTTCCTGAGACGCAGCGAGGCTCATCTCAGATACGGGAACAGCAGCATGTCCACGTGGCGAGGCGAGCTGGTGAACGGCACCTATTGCGACCGCGTGCTCACCAGGTGCGACACAAGGGCCTGCCGGCTACAGTCCCCGAATTACCCGGGTGTTTACCCCAGGAACGTCACCTGCTACTACCGCGTCGAGCAGACTCGCGCGCCTCCAGGACATCGAGCCTTGCTCGCCGTCAGCCAACGGAACAGCCATAAGATACACATCAAGGACCAGGTCGCGAAATACGACCGAAACCTCAGGTAATCGTTCCCCGCGTCTCCTTTCTCGGACTCGTGCCCCGATCGATCGATTAATTCGATTGGGTACGAGGTGTTGCGTTCCCGATATTCAGGACCGCTGACGAAGTTCTAATTGAAATCAAATTGAGGCTTCTCAAGTCAACACTTTCGGCAGGTATATCCGAAAACTGAACAAACTATACGAGGTAGGGCAAGGGAGCCAATTACCCTGCGTATATTAATTATACTTCTTTTTAAAGCGTAATGAATATTAAAAAGTAGATATTATATTTTTTCATTGAAATTAGTTAGTATGGATGATATATATCTCTTTTTTAATATTAATTAAACCTTCGCACTCGAAGCCATTTTAACTCCGAAACGAAACATTTTTTCCGACCTGGAATATTTCCCTTCTATATATATTTTTTCATGCTATACATCACTCGTACAGTAGTGAAATGTTTAGCAATTTATTAAATACAAATAAATTTAATAATGTAAAATTATTTTGAATAATGATACAGGAATTTTTAGTGGCGCCTTACAGCCGCCATTCGAAGGGTTAATATAGGCAGAGTAATTGGTACCCCCACAGTAATGGGGTCCCTTACCCTACACAAACTTTGCGTTTACCAGTGATTTCATGATTTAGTCTACCGTGGTTTTAGACGTTCTATGCGTCGTGAGTTCTAGTCGATTATACAGGGTGTCTCACTTAACACGACCATCTGAAATATGTCGCTTGCTTTTCGACCATCTAAAATATCGCGTTCGGCCTGCCCGAGACCGCGGACACGAAAGAGGTCGCTAACAGCGGACCCCGTTACGTTTCCTCAGAGTTTGGGATCAGTGCAACACGGCGCAAGACTACCTGACGGTGTACGACGGCGGATCCACGTCGGACAAAGTGTTGGTCAGATTGTGCGGAGGAGACGCGGTGCCGGACATCGTCAGCAGCCATAACACGATGCTGCTGGAGTTCCACACGTCGCCGTACGACACCCCGTTTCATCCTGTTCCGCTGTCATTCCTGCCCGGTTTCGAGCTCGAGGTTCAGGTAAGCTTCAAACGAGCAACCGCATCCTCGACCACGACGTACTCCTCGATCGAGAAGCTGACACAATCGTTCGTTGCAGGTGCTGTTCGTAGACGAGAAGTCCAGGACGTTCGTGAAGGAGAACAACAACTGCGACTTTTATATATCCAGCGAGGACAGCTCGTCGGGCGTCCTCGAGAACCCGAAGCACTCGTTGCCTCCGAACACGACCTGCCGTTATCATTTCCACGGCAAGCCGAACGAGATCGTTTGGCTGTCCTTCGTCAAGTATTACGCTGCCAGCGCCGAGGCCGCTGCCACCATCGACGTCGCGTCCGATTGCAACGCGACGCTGCTCATATGGGACGGCGACCATACTTTGGATAAAGAGACCTCTGTCCGAAAGGTATCCTCCCGTTTGCTTCTCGTTGCCGCTGAAACGAAACATCTAATTAGGTCGTCCCACCGGTCACGTCGTCTATTCCTCTATCTTTCAACGAAAAAAGTTAATACTAGACTTCAAAGAATTTGAAAGTATTGATAAACTGGTTTCAACTTGTCGAAATACTTGAAAGGAGGAACTGATGTACCTCTTGTTTCTCAAAATTGGTGCAAACAATTTTTACTTTGCTTAAAGATCCGTAGTCTGGGTAATACGACCCTCCCCACCTTTCGATTGAAATAACTGACTAAATCGCTCGCGTTCGCAGAACATTTCGCTTCTGGGGCAGTTCTGCAAGGACGAAACTCCCAGGCTGTGCGACCACAGCCTCCTGCGGAACGGCAGCCGTCACACGAGGCCCTGCAGCCTCGCGGAGAGCTACGTGTCCACCGGCAAAGACCTGACCCTCGAGCACATCCTGCGGCAAGGGAGCGCCCTTTACCCGATCACCTTCGGGCTGCGGTACGAGTTCGTGCACGAGGCGGTCTCCTGCAATCACGTGTTCGGTTCCGCGTCGACCTCATCCACGTCTTCCACGTCCTCCTTGTCCCTGTCCTCCGCTAAGATCGGCCGATTCGCGTCGCCGAAAAGTGTGTTCTTCTACGGACGCGGTGGTGCGCAGAACGTTAGCTGTGTGTATCGTTTCGAGGCCGAGCCCGACCACAGAATAGAACTTTCAATAACGAGAGCCTCGTTCGGAAACAAAGGATGTTCCTCGTACGTCGACCCGTTAGTCAATCGGTGGACCTGCGATCGCCGTTTGGCCGACTCCCCGAAGTTTGGCAGCGCCGAGCTCGTCGTTGCCGAGTACCCGTGGCAGGGTGTCGAATTGGTACGCATTTCAATTCTAGATTTCGATGATAGGGTGTTCGACATATCGGTCTTTCATCGCACCATTCGACGAGGCCCCCCAAAGAGAACCCACGATAACTTCAATAGAAAATCAGTAATTTTCTCGAATTTTTTAAAAATCCACCTTGCAGTGAAAAATTCGGAAAAAATTCACAGTCGTGCACGCTATCAGCTAGAATGTTCATGAATTTTTTCGTAATGTTTTAAAACCACGTTCGCCCTATAACTCTACCCTTGTGGTAGGGGCTTTTCTTTGGGAGCACGTTTGATCATCTTATCTGACTATAGCCTTTGCGCGAGACATAGGTATTATTATTATCGTTCGATTGGAACCTTCAGGTTCGCGACTGCCTGTGCTCGAACGTGACCGACCGGATCGCTTTGCGGACCTTGACGTCGAACGTGGTGGAGGTCCGGTTCACGGTGACGCTGATGAATGTCACGCAAGACTACAGGGACTACTTCTTCGAGGGGGAGTACCGTTTTGTTTCTCTGGGAGCGGACACGAGCGAGCAAGGCTGCTCGACGAAGCTCGAGGAACGACGACTGCGCGGGACCAGCGGCGAAATCTCTCTGAGAAGTCCTCTGCCGAGGATCATTCCCGGCGTGGCAGCCGTGGAGGAGATCCTGACCAACACGGAGGACCTGACCGCGACCCAGTGCGTGAACGAGCCTTGGCTGATCGAGCCGGAGGACGCGCGGATCAATTTCCTCTACCTGAGAACAGCGGGCTACAGCATCACCCTGGACAACGTCGAGGATTGCACCACGCTGAATCGCATCGTCGTTTACTCGGCCTCGAACACGAAGGACCGCAGCGTGATCTGTCCCGAGGGGGGCGTCGATACTGCCAGAACGGTCGACTTCTTCTCCGGCGGTTGGAACTATAGCGTAATAAATGCCAGCATCGCGATGGCCCAGCACGCCAGGAGTTTTGTTGTCGAGTTCCTTCAGAGAGAGCCTGGATTCTACGCCGTCACGTGGATGGCCATTTCCAAACGATCTCCGAGTCCGAGCGTCAGCTCGAACGTCTTCACTATACTGCCACAAGAGGAATGTCCATACAGGTCAGACATGTCAGACTTCGGTGACCATTTTGTATACGGTCAAACCCTTCTACAACTCGATTAAACTAGATTAATTCGTGACGTGAAGTCAATGTAGATCAGGTTGATTCTTTCCGCGTTATAAGAGGGTTTTCCGGTACTTTGATTTAGGGTAGATGCAGCTCTGATCGCCTACCGTTGTCAGGTATGATACGATTGTCATCTTTCAGGTGTCCAGAGATCCAGGCGTGCATAAGCGCGGTCCTATGGTGCGACGGGATTCGTCACTGTCCTTCCGGATTCGACGAGGAGGAAGCCAACTGTTCGTACCGTTTCGGGGTGACTTTACTGTACGTAGCCGTGGGTGCCGGTGCCCTAGGTATATTTCTAATCCTTTTGCTCGCCACCGGCTGCCTGAAGTACTGTCTCTACCGTCACAAGGCGCGCAAGAAAAAAAAGAACGTCGCCCTGAACGTAAACCATCTTCACGTGAATCACACTCATCACAATAATGGCCTGACGGGTAGTCGATTGAGCGGACGGTACAACTTAGCCACGCCTCAGGAGATGTACCTAGACAATTACGGGAAGGACAGTATTTGTTGACAATACGCCATCGCTGATATCGAGACCACCGTGTGAATAATTAAAGATTTTTAAATTTACGCCTACCTCGCTGGCCTCCGGATCCACCAAGACGGACGAGCGACGAGCGACGAGCGACGAGCGACGAGGTCGATCGTTCGAATCATCCACGCAATAATCGTATTCGAATTACCATAGACCAATTCACGAATGGCATTTCACCGAGCGGGTCCGACTCGTTTCGTATTTTCCAACGACGAGCTGTGCTTCGGTCGTGCCGTTGTTCGAGTCTCGTACGCGGTCGAATGGTAACGGTCGACGTGTCAACCTGTACTTATGCATGTATATATTTGCAGTGAATTCTCGTTGTATGTCAGTCCCGCCGTTCTTCTTACTGACACGAATACGAAATCGGAGGTTCTCGCCGAGCGTCGCATTTGAAATACACAGGGCGCGCTGGAAACCTAAGAGTCATATCCGTCTACAAGTCATAAGAAACCTATGACCAGAGAGGAGATGAGAGTGCTCACATCCGGGATTTTAGTGTCCCCGGTATAGTGCTGGCCCCTAGTCTAATTTTTAGCCTGGACTAGAACCTGCATCATCTTTTTAGCCTGGACCAGAACCTGCATAATCTTACCTGCATCATTAGCAGCGGATTCCTAATAATGCCAGAGTGGATGCTACTTCTGTGTTAAAAGAGGCTCTTCTATGTAGACTCTGATCCAGCCTAAAAGATGATGCAGGTTTTAATACAGGCTAAAAAGATGATGCAGGTTCGGGTCCAGGCTAAAAAGTTGATGCAGGTTCTGTTCCAAGCTAAAAAGTTGATGCAGGTTCTGTTCCAGGCTAAAAAGTTGATGCAGAAAAGTGGGGACGCTAAAACCCCGAGCGTGAGCACTCTCATTTCCTCTCTGTTGTAAGGTTGCCACTGTCATACAACGAGAATTCACTGTATCCGGTGTTTCTCGATCGGATATTCGCGAGTTTCTGGGACACGTACCGATCGAAGAAGCAGCTGTTGCGTTAAGCGAAGTCTAGATCGGTTGGTACGATCGTGTAAATGATTTTCCTGACAAAGACCCCGGTATCACGGTAGCTTTAGAGAGACACACGTGTTAGATTCGAAGCGTTGAACGGGGAAAAAATTCGAACCACCGGGAAGAAAAGAAACAGAAGCGGAAAAAGTAAAACAAGCGAATGCAAGTATATGCTTTTAAAAGACGAAGTAGGAATCGTAATTTGCATGGAGAGAGAGAGAGAGAGAGAGAGAGAGAGAGAGAGAGAGAGAGTTTTTATCACGGGGTCGGTTGCCGAAAAAAAAAATAGTGCCACAAACGTCCATGACCGGAAACGACGCAGAGAACAGATTTTGGCGGGAAGACGGGCGGAAATAACGCTGTTTACGCGAACACAGAGTCACGTGACCGACGGAAATCGCGTTTGAAAGTTGCCGGGAAAAAAAACGAGACATCTGTGATGCATTGCTGGAAACAAGGAAACGAGAAACAAGGGATCCGATATCACGAGAAATACGTAAAACGGAAAAATAATTTTCACCGATGTTTGTCGCTTTTAAAGTCCATTTTACCGTATAATTTTATAACTGTCGTATCCGTACGGCGTTCGTCGTACGCAAACATTTTATCCTAAGGATCATCACGACCAAAAGCGTTATCATAGACCTCCCCCCCACCCGATCCGTCGTGTTATCAAATCGATCGGTGTGATCTGCGTCGATCCGTCGACAATTCCATCGTTTTTTGTAAGAGACACGCAGCCTAACCACAATAGTTAACGCGGGAGCTTAGCGGCGCCATTACCGATACATAGGAAAAATTACGAACAGAGACACGGCGTTTTATAGTTTGAGTTCTGATCGAGCGAAGAATTCCGCGATCGTTTCGCGCGTGTACGAAGCATAATATTTTAACCGAAATTATCCGAAAAAAAAAGAAAAAGAAAACATTGAACGGTATTCAAAACGAAATGTATACATACATATATATACTCGCGTCGACTTCGGAACGAAAGAGCTCTAAGAACCGAGAAAGTCTAGGCACCGGGAACCCTATGCTCCTGCATTAACCACGGAACTTAACCCTATACAGATTTCATAAGTGCATAACGTTATCAAAGATGATATAACATATAGTTAAAGATCACGCATATAACCTAGGTTTGATATCGATGCGCGAGGCTTGTGACTGGGACGTAGAGATTGATGTATAGTTGGTTATCGTTTAAACGAGCGCGAATACGAGAGGTATGCGAGGGCGGACAGAAGAAGACGACGAAGAAACGTCTCACACCATTGTAACCCCTCTTCCACACCCCCTGTTACGAAAGTGTTAAACTACTAAAAGCCATCGTTTCACGCGCGCGGAACCACAGTGAGAGAAAGAAAAGTGTGCGATTGCGAACGAATGAAAGTGTAAGAGAGAAAGAGAGAGAGAGAGAGAGAGAGAGAGATGTACGAAGAGAGGATCACGTCATACATAACATACTACATACATGAATACATACACACAAGTATGGTAACAAGCGCGTATAACTTACGTCTGTATGCTGTGATAGAAGTAAGCGTATCAACAATCGGAAATAAATCTCTCGCGTGAAATTGCGCTTTCGATGGTGTTCAATCCCCAACATTCTCCAGCTCAAATTAATTATAGATGCCACAGGATCGTTCATGAATATTTATTAATTATCCTATCGGTTCGATCAGTTACATCCCAGAGGTTGTTTCTGTTCCGAAATGCTCGTATATGTATTATATATATATTTCCGAAAACATCGTCCATGTTCCCCGATCGAAATTTAAGTATACATTTTAATTTGAGCTTTCCGCTCTGATTTATGATTGCGAACCTGAAATAGAAATGCAACGGTGTCTCTTAAGGTTATATAGGTATGTACGCGTTTACACCTGCGTTTCTAGTCCACAGATCCAGTGAAGCGAAAATGGTGGTCTTGGAAAAGGGGCCGTATTTTGTTCCTTGCTTGACTGACCTTCTGGCCTAACGAGCGCATACAATCCGAGATGGACCTTCAGTCTTATTTGAACACCGCCTCGGTATCCGACGATTTCTAAGGGGACGCGTTTGAAACCGGATGTCGGTCAACCATGAATATCCCGGCGCGAATGAAACGTTCGATGTGGGTCAGTGGTGTCGGCAACAATTTATTTGGAGTTTACTTGAAACGTTTCCACTGGCTCTGCCGTTAACCTTCTTCTTTCACCTTCGTCTCGTATTTTTCTCTGCTTTTGGGAACGCTAGTAGCCTTATTTCGCGCCCATTCGGAGTCCGGCGTCTCTCGAGAACTCTTTGGCCTTGCCGGTTGTTGCGAAAACAATCGTCCATAGAAGTACTCGCGAGAATTGACCTCTGGCGATAGGTGCAAGATATACGTAATCAGAATAATTTCGGTCTGGCAATCAATCAAAGGAGAGCTCATGAAAATACAACAGGTAGCGAGTGGAATTCGAAATAAACCACAATCGCGATACCATAGTTCCGAGTACCCGGTCATCAAGATAGAATATGGATGATGGTCACTGAGAAGTTCATCCTTGGTCCATCCATATTCTAGTTGTAATTTAAGTTCTGCAATCGGATCTCGTGGATCCGCAGCATCTGCTTTGTCTTCGGAGATTCATCAATTATAACCGAACATCCTTTGATCAATTCATGAATATTCATATTTAATAACGGACACACGAGTCCTTCGATAACTGACGCGCTTGTACTTTATTTTGAAAATCAGCAAGTTGTTTGCTACTTGGTACATCGTTTCTATACCCTTGGTGGCACCATACTTGAAATAAAAATTGAACGCACACAGCACGGCCAGTAGTCAATGTGAAAAAGTTTATTAACAAAATCTTTTATATTACAACAACAGCAAGTCAATGCCAGACAATGTTCTGTAAATAGGATTGAAACTCGGCGGCGGGAAGCGAGTGCGTTCGTTACGTTGACTCGAACATTCCAACTCCCAAGAGTAAATTTCTTCGAGAAAAATGCAACGTCAGAACAGGCGTATTCTTGGTCGCGAATGTCCTGAGGAGATAGGTTTCCGCGTTCGTTTTCACGTCTGGGTTGTGGGACACGTTCACGTCTTCTAGACTCATCTCCTCCGCGAGCTTGGTGAAGTCCCACAATTTAATTGTGGAGTCCAACGACCCTGCGGATAGAGAAAATATACATTTCCGTTCGACGATAAAGATTTGAATTTCAACAAGAGCCGACACCAACCCGAGACCAGTATATTACCGTCCCTGCTGAACGATAGGCAATGAACGGTGCCGGTATGGTTCGACAAGGCAGCAACGAGATGGCCGTGCGCCAAGTCCCAAACTAAAACGCGATGATCTGCCCCAGCTGACGCTAGAAACCGGCCCTCTGCAGAAAAAGCAAGGGAGTAAATCGGCGCTTTGTGCCCGGTCATTAATCTCACTTGACTGCCGGTGACGCAGTCCCATAATCTTATTGTCATGTCGCTGGAGCCTGTCGCCACATAGTTCGAATTTGGATGAAACTGTACCACCTGAAAGAAATTCCGAATTTGAGAAGACGTTCGTTGCAAACGTTAATTCGTATCGAAGTCAACGCACGTCTACATCCGAGTAATGACCGGCAAATATTCGTAGAGGTTGATGAGAATCGGTCGCCCAGAGCCTGGCAGTTTTGTCGTGAGAGGACGTGGCGAAATAATAACCGTGAGACGAGAATCTCACGCACCATACCGGGAACAAGTGTCCCTTGTAGCAAACGACGCAAGTCCACGTGTGCAAGGACCACAGTCTGACTGTAATATATCATAAGATAACATATTTTCGAGCAATCCCAGACGCGCAATGTACAACTTACCTGTGCTATCCTCCGAGGACGAAAGAAGAAGATTCCTATCCGGACTGAACGACAAACTATACACGGGACCGTTATGTCCGAACAAAGACCTCGATGTTTCCGCCGTACGATCGTCCATCATCCTCACCAGTACATCGTCTACCGTTGTGAAAAAAAGCAAAGTTTTAATCGCGAACGTTAGAATATCCCGTTGCAGAAACCATACCTGCTTCCCTGTCGATGTCCTGCAACTGCTCTCCAGTCTTCATCAGTCTTAATTTCTGTGGGACTAGGCTCCATACTTTGATACTGGAGTCACTGAACCCGATAGCCAGTAGACTCGAGTCCTCGGCCACTTCTGCCGCTGTAACACTATGTCTAATATTATATGCATATTCGGATAGATACACGGTTTCAATCTTAGCGGGAACTTACGTGTGAACCGCGTTCAAAATCGTATAGAAACATATAGACGGCAACGTGTCCGGACCTAGTACAACCCTCTTCGAGGCTTCCCTGAGCGCCTTAACTTTCTCCAATTTGTCCGCGTCTTTTCTGTACTCAAAATATTTGGATTAATTTCGCTTCGAACGGCAGGAACGGAATTGTCGAGGAACGACTTTCTTACAAATTGGGCAAAGGCATTCTGCCTATAGGCGGCGCGTTCGGATCCGATTTGGTTTTCTTCGAAAATAGTGGATCCTTCTTCGCTTTCTTCTTTTTCGGTTTATCGCCGTCTGCGCCGCCTGTGTCGTCCTCTTCTTCTTCCGTTGGCGGCAAAGATTGGATGTCTGGCTCCTTTAGAAGTCCATAATACACCTTGGCCTTATTGTCTGCAATCAATTTGATTCAATCGATTTCATCGAAACTCTAAGATCCTTTTAAATTCCAGTACCTTGCCTCGTAGCTTCTCCTACTATTGCACCAGACGTAGCATCGATTTGCTGTTTATTTCTTGCTACTCCTTCGTACATATCGAAGTATAGGTGTTCTTGTATAATGTTCAACAGCACGCTGTGTTTTTTCTCTTGTAAATGCCTCTTTATTATCGAAAGCGTGTCTCTCGACATTCTGATTATGAACTGATTCGATCTGTAGATTATTTTATAGAATTCGTACAATGAAACCTATTTGTAATTGTATCCCGTATAGATATAATGTGCGCACGTACTTGAAAGTGTCGGTTAACTCGTTTCCCGCCATCTGCTCGCGTTTAGTAACATTGGACAATCTTCTCAGGTCGTTCTGATAGTACTCCTCCAAGTTCCCACCAAATTTCTCTAAGAGTTGTTTGGCTTCTTCCGAATGATTGTTATAAACCAATTCCAGGTACATGTGTACCAATACTGGGTATAATATAGTACCCAATTCATGCTGTTTTTAATAACAAATACATTTCATCTTTTCGAGCATATAAACGAATGGTAAAAACAGATATTTTAGTCCTTTTATAGCCTTCGCTAAATATAGTTAACTTGCACGTAATGATTTACCTTGTATATATCTAATGAACCTTCTACAAACTTTTTAAGCTCACTGTACGCTTTCTCGTAGAGGGCAGGATCCCCTTCGCTCTTGTACGCGGAGAGAACACTATTAACTTCAGAATCAGTTTGTTGAGCATCATCCGGAGAGATATCTGTCAAATTCGCCTCTTTCCTAAACAACTCTTCGGTTCCCTAGGAAAGAAATTAGTCGGATTTGTGCACGCTGCTGTGATTTTCTATTATCAAATAATATCTTCATATAGGAAGATATAATTTCAATGTTTCCGCGATAACGCTCAATGTTTACATACGGTGTTGAGGTTAGAAAATGTTCAATAACGAAAATGTCCATGTCATACCTTCAGATTATATTTTCTTAGCAGTTGAAGAACCGCCAGCATAGTGCTTTTTTCGTTGTCCATTTTGCCTCAAATTATTCTGTTATAAAATCGAATTATTTGCTGACAGACACACTGTTCGAGAACGTACACACAAATTCCGCCAAACCAACCGTGCAGTGCCGTCAATTGCCGTACACCACCGTACACCAAGCGCAAGCACTATTTACATTCCAGATGCGAAACTTACACTGTGGCAAGCGAGAGGGGCGCTACTAGTGACGAAATCTTGAAGCTCCGTTCAGTGCTCGTTGCAGAGAGGAAATGAGAGTGCTCACGCTCGGGGTTTTAGTGTCCCCACTTTTCTGCATCATCTTTTTAGCATGGAACAGAATCTGCATCATCCAACTCCTAAAGACCAGAACAAATGATTCTTGCCGATATTCCCATAAGGGGTAGTGCAATAAGCGGTAGGAATCATCTGCTCCTGAAAATCTGTAAATAGCGCCACTAGACCGTAGCGGCAAAACGCTCAAACTGTTAGCCAAACGTTACCGACCGAGTACCGACTTGGTGCCGCCAGCTCCACCTGGCGGTGGAAACCCGAAAACTAATCGGCTACAAGCTTGGGCGTTTTGCCACTACGAGTTAATGGCGCTGTTTGCAGATTTTTGCCGGAAAATGTACGTGGCGCCACCCAGCGGAGGAATCCTGAACACTAATCGGCTACAAGCTTGGGCGTTTTGCCACTACGACGCATGGCGCTGTTTGCAGATTTTGCCGGACTTTACGTGTGGCGCCACCCAGCGGAGGAATCCTGAACATTAACCTGCATCCTCTTTTTAGCCTACATTAGAACCTGCATCTAAGGGGAATGTTCCACCAAAAGTTGTGTCAGTCTCCCCGATGCCGCTGAGATGATTGTATTATGCGGGAGATGCGGGGAGTCCGAGACAACTTTCATCATAACATTGTTTAGTCTACAAATAAACAAATCATCCATGTAACCGTAAATAAAGATTTCCAATAGCGATCTATAAATACGCTTGCCTGTATCATATATCAAAATAATTTCGATACTAACGAAAGGGTTAAGATCATCGAACGGACGAACGACCGAAAGGATCCAGGTCAGTTTTACGCAACCTAAGGATCAGTCGGCCTTGAAAACGAGTTTCTTATGGAGATAGAAATCGTAAGAAATTCCCGTTGCTTCGGGATATTAAATTTCACGACTGATACCAGTGAATCCTTTGTATTTTCCAAGTGTACACGCTGCGACCCTGTTTCTTATCTTATCGTCTTAGATTTCGACTACATCCGCCCTTCCGAATAGAAAGTCTCGCTTACATACAAGCAGATAACATCTCGTAAAAATATTTGCGATGCTTTTCCCACGCTTTGCAAATCGTATCGTTCGCTACCACCAATGTAACGATTCAATCACAGTTCAAAACTAACGAGAATTAAACTCGCCAATTAAACCTGGCAGGACCGTGCACTCTAATTTAGGACATTGAAAAATATTATAGGATTATCGTTTGTTAATAAGAAGGATTAGGATATTCGTGGCTTCCGCATACGAAGGAGCGTCCAAACTCCGAGAGAGAGAGGGAGAGTCAGAGAGAAAAAGAGGGAGAGAGACACAGAGAGGCGGTCAGTCGCTGTCATAGTTTCTTGCCAACCGTATGTTGGCAACGCTCGTACCAAGGAGCCGAGGAGCCGCCAAACCGGTCGAGTGGACCGTCGCGAGGCTTGGAGACGCTTGGGCTGCATAGCGCCTGGATAAACAAAAGATGGTCTGGAACGGCTACATTCGGACCCGTAGAATGTGAATGTGAGTCTCGACGGCCACGCTGCCAACAACCAGGAAGACGATCGACTCGCGCGGATCGATTATCTTCACCTGTTGCTCTGTCGAAGGTACTTCTTCTAGAGAACCGAGACATGTCCCTTAGGTAAGCGAGATCTTCTACTAAATTACACTGGACGAGACTTTCAGTGCCTAACAGTTCCGTGGAAACTTTTTATAGACTCGAAAGTATCGGAAATTGGCGAATATTTGAAACAGAATTCCGGCAGACGAGCATGTTTATCTCGTAAAATTGTAAAATTGAGCTGTCGAATCGCTACTGCTTAGAACATTTGTTTATCTGTGCAGTCCTGCCTTTGTTCTCGCTTCGGGACAAAATCGCTGAAACTTTTTATTCACCGCGAACGAAAGTATTTAAGACAATGAAGTTCGGTGTGCACGTGCCTCCACTTGCTCGATCACAAGGTCGTTACACACGAGAAGATTTACACGTTCATTCATAAGCGTGCAGAAGTCTTTGATCTCGGATCGAAGATCTATCGGTTCGATCGGTTAAGCTTGGCTTCTGTCGTCGTTTCCAGATATTAAGAAAAGTTTGAATATGTTTCGGCTTAGCGTGCTTAATCAAAGATAAACCTTGAGTTGATCGCATACTATCCAGATAGAATGCGCGATAACTTGTAACACTTTTTTCGCTTATCGCTATGACACATTTGGACGTGTACTAACAATAATCAAACGGGAGTCAGCAATGTTGCGAAGCGTGACGAATCCAGCCTTTATATACACATTCTTGTTTTCAAATTCGCGCAGTAGATCTCCGAGCGTCTAATCAAGTGTACGAAGAGTATAGTCCCGTTAACTTCACGTTCCGTCGTAAACCGTTTGCGCGCGTAAATCCGAATCGTAACAACCACCGATAAGATTTTTCTAATGAACAATCGTCGTTGACGAACGAAACGTGTTTCGATAACGCGACAAAACAATCCCTGAAAATATTATGGCCTGTTCCAGGGCATTCGTCGATGTGTGGTAACCGTTATAACTAGTCCGTGCGATTGACCGACACGCATAGTCGGTACTGTCGGATGGTCACGAAGATTAAAATGGAACGGATCAGAGATGGTACCGATCTGCAGGCTGGCGATACCGCGAAGGGTTCGACGAATTTCATCGAATTGAACGTCGACATGAACGTGACCGTGTCGAACGTGAAAAAATCAAAGATATTCCAAAGATCGCGGAGCGTCGTTGTCTTCCTGTTGGCGATTGCGTTCGCTGTCGTGCTCTCGCACATGCGAAAGGAAGTTCGCGCCTTACAAGTACAGGTAACGCACACTCGACTCCCGAGCATACAGGGTGATTATAAAATATCGGTCCGTTAGAAATGCCTGCAGCAAACTGGAAATAATATTGAATCGAGTCAAGTAAACAGAAAAAATTCTCGAACGAGTATCTGTCGATACAAATATCTGTTACGAAATATTCTGCCACCTGGTGTAGGTGCGCGTCGAGACTTTATGATCAACCTGTAAACAAAGAATAGAAATCGAAGAAAATCCATTAGCTTGAATGGCGTTTCGATGACGACGCTATACCGCGAAATATTCGATACAAAGAAATTCCGGGCGACCATGAAAATGGCGCGGGATATCTCCGAGAATCGTGGTGCACCTTAGGGTACACGCTGACTGTAAACGAATATATTTTTAGATGCAGTCGGTGAACGTGAACCTGCTCGTACTGATGTCCAAATACGATCGACTGAACCGAAGCTTGAACCGAGTATGGTTTCACCGGCCGGACAGGTCTCTCGAGCACAGGAGCATGCACGAGATAAGACGGCTACTCGAAGGTGCTTCCTCGATCACGGAGGCCGTCGAGATGTTTGAGAATATTCGTAACGAAACTAGGGAAACCTCGTACGCTTTTGACGCGCATAGTCAGTATTTTAATCCCGTCGGAACGCCGGAGAACGAACGCTCGTCGCAAGCCGACGACCCTAGCGAACCGGGTTCAACGCGCTCGAGTTCGTTAGTGACGCCGGAGGACGACGGGAAACCTAATTTGCGTATCGAGAGAGCAATATTAACGGCGAACACGAGAATCTCGTCGGAAAAACAAATAGATTCGAACCCCGGCGACACTGTCGTGTACAACGACGATACTGACAGTGACTATGTCGACGACGATTTCGAAACACGAAGAGAACCTCGAGCCGAGAGGTCTCGAAGAGACGAGGGAAGAGGTAAAAAACGGGGAAAGAACAAAAGGCGGCCCAAACGCAGTCGCAGGCGATTGGGTATCTAGTATTATTTAGTTAGCATGTATTTCATTCTTTCTTTTTCTTTTTTTTTTTTTTTTTTGTTACACGTCCACCATTTCTATCAACCAGACCCTTTATAACAGTTACTTACAGTCCTCCCATTTAAATAGATATTGTGCTTATTATAGGATGTGATCGGCATGTTGCAAATACCGTTTCCGTTTTGTGTTATTCAGGTCCACTAGTGGCAACATTTGTCGGTGCAATTCCTGAACAGCATGTCACAGATACAGGTATGTGCCCGCAGCGCGTGATATTTCGATTAGTCTTGCACGAAAACGTTTTAAGAAATTTAATTGTCTCCCCATGTTTCAGTTTATATCGGGCCTTGGGTGAAAAGCAACAAAAACAATACTCAATTTAGCCTAAACAAATTCCACTTAGTCGAGGATAAAAAGTCTATTGAAGTTACCACAACCGGTCTGTACATGATCTCTGCTCAGGTATGTGTATGCACGGTTCAAGGTCATTTCAAGTTTATAACATCCTTGAATTCGTCTTGAAAGCAGCTACTACGCTAGGAAGTCTAATATCGATGACCTTCAAGAGACCTTGAAGATAATCCAATGGAGAGATGCATTAGTATCGGTATATTTATCCCCGTGAACAGAACACCTTTGACATTTCCGTTTACCTCGCATACTAACAGAAACATTTCACTGTTTTACGCGACTCACCCTGCACGCAGAACACTTGCATTTAATTACATTTCCGAATTGTTACAGATATTTTATTTCGGCGAGCCAACCAATTACTCGTATTGGATATTGCTGAGTTCAGAAGGTGACTCGAAGACTCAGAAACTAGTTAAGTGTTCTACAGCATCTTCCACGTCGGCTACAGAAGTTTCATGTTACACAAGCGTGATTACACCTTTACAGAGGGGTGACAGAGTCCACATACAGCAACAAGAGAAAGACAGGTGGGCGTCGGATTAATTTCTTTTTTCTCTTCTTTAACCCGGTTCGTGGCGAGTCTTATTATGAAATCGTAATTTCTAGATTCATAAATATGCGGGAAGGACACAGCTACATACAACTCGTACTGTTGTCTAACAACATTCGCAGAAACCCTCTGCGGTAGAATCACGCACGATACAAATTTCTGAAATACATTGTGCCATGAGTAACTGCACAGGGAGATGATTCTGAAATGTGATCCTGCGTCAGTTTTGCAATTTTAAGAAAATTCGATCCGACGATGCGTTCGTTTTAATCGTAAGCTTAATTTTAATCTAATTATAATTATTAATTTTGTAATAATTATAATTCTATAACCTTACACGTTTCACGCAAGTGATAATCGATTCGTAGAACTTCCGATGCGCGTACATGTACAATTATCTTTCATTCATTCTCACACGCGAACTATTCGTATCGATTGAATATAAATACGACGTATAGTTCAGTTGAAGATGCATAATAGACGAGGAGCGTACAAAGGAATAATGCTCAGTTGCGGACAAATTAGACAAATGAAATTTCCAACGACACTATACCTTTGTACTTTTAGCGGTTTATCTTAAACTGAATCGATTACAGATGTGATGTTAAGTTTTAAGAAGAGTCAGTAAGATTAATGCATGTTATTGCGTTTTTATATTTTTTCAGTTTTGTACATTTTTCATATTGTTTACAACATTCGCGTGTACTGTTACGAAGAACAACGTAAAACATAAATAAACGAAATAAAACGATGAAATTTCACGACAACCTGTTGTTTTCTTTTCTTTTTTAACGAGTTTGAAAGTTTAAAAAACTATTCCAGTCTTGCAGAAATTCGACCATTTATTTATTCTATATTCTGTTATCGTAGATCGTGTTATCTCTGATTTTGGGCGATTCGTAAAAGTACAAAGTACAACATCTGAGTACCTTTTAGTAATATTTTCCTTGCGAAAGAAAGGAGCACTCGAGAATCCTCTTGTAAAACATCGTAGATGCCAGTCATGTGGCAGATGTTGCTCGGCTCAAACAATGGTAGTGCCACCTTGTACGACAATACAGATGTTATCAACCTAAAGAAATTAATAATACAGAGTTAGAAAGAAGACAGTAGATAACAGAAGCGATTCAAACTTATAAATATAGATACTCGATTTATACCTATTGTCTAATATTCGCTTATAAACAATACTTGAATCACACATTATTATTATTATTATTATTATCATTATCATTATTATTGTTTCTGTCGTTATTACTCTTAAACTTTTCGTAGATATATTCAGTATATTCCTTCCCTGCTTTTTCTTATTGTCTGAGCAGTAAGTTTTCACGATTGGTTTTGTGAATTGATAGTTTATTCCGAAAAAAATTTCAAATAGTATTTCTGTCAATCGTTGCCTCATCGTTACTATTGCGGTATACAATACTGCAGGTATCGCACGTATAAAGCGGTTCACAAAATGATATGGGTGTTTGTATCGTTTGAATTATCATGAGAAAAAAGAAAACAATCCCTGTGTATCCCTGTGCTGAATATGTCGTATTTTAGCATGACCCTGTCTACATGTATAAATGATTCCACTTTACACTCGATATATGCAGGTTTATGTAGCATTTATCTTTGCTAACATTTGCTTTGCAATAAGTCGATACGTTTGTTTGTTTGTTCGTTTTTTTTTTTATTAAGAAACGGATAGATTTATATTTACTCACCTGAGCTTGGGTTGAGGTTTACTCGGGCATTTGTATATATATATTTTTTGTTTGTTTAATAGATTATGAGCATAATACATGTTAGCATAGATTTAGTTCGTTAATTCTCTTGCGTGCTCTATCCATTGTTTATTAAGAAAACAGTTCGCTTTTCTGTCTTAAATGTGTGCTTTCTGTTTAGTACACAGAGATGTACATATACATGAATATGTATATTACGTATACATGTATGCATATGCAAGAAACTTGACTGAATTTTTGTACACAGTAACTTGTAAGAGAATAGAGATTCACTGATAAGTATATTATTTACATAGAAAAAGAATCGTGACAATATATATTTATATATATGTATGTATATACTTTCAATAAAAAAACTGGGTGCATCATAAACAAACGATCGAATACTATTCAGTACTGACCGACTCGTTAGGAAATGAAATAAATATATAAATTCTAATGAATGAAAGTACTATATATAATACTCTAAAAGAAGAAATAACAGTTTCTAGATTTCATTGAAATGTGTGCGGTACCTGTGCCATTGGTCAATAATAACTTTTTATCATATCAGTCGTCATTTATTCGTATACTCTATTTGTATGATTATCAGATTCGGTATCTCCTTGCTGGTAATGGAGGGAAGGTATTCTCTCTCTTTCTCTTTTTCTCACTCTCTCTCTCTCTCTCTCTCTTTCTTTCTTTGTGTTCCCTACGTATCTCAGGTTGTTGCTACGCCTGTGAAATAAACTTAATTTTCGTCAAATTTTTTTAAACACCTAGAATCTTCCACCAACGGACGATTAAAGTCGACAAACATCGCACTCTGACTAAAAAATATATCCTTTAAACAAACTGTGTATACGTACAACAAACAAAAACGATTTGCTTTTGCTTACGGTGTTCTTTGTCTGTTCTTAAATCTTCGTTTAGAAGTTAGAAAAAAAGATTCACTCTTTAATAAAAGCTCATACCTACATTTTGCTCATATAAGTACATTATGTTCTCGTCAAGTTGGAATCATTCTGGTTTCCTATGGCAGTTGCTGGTTTGATCAATTTCTTTTCCTAGCAGCGATAAGTTCGTGATCTTTCGTGTTGAAGGTGAGGAGAAATAAGAAATATGAAAAAGTATTGAAGTTTTTTTTTTGTTTTTTTTTCTTTATGATTCCTTGTTTCAATGTTTGTTTTCATTGCAATCGTTAGACTATTTTACTTACAATACTAGATTCAATTTACTATTACTATGCTGATGACATCATGCGACAATGAGAGACTTTCAGTACAGTTCATTTCATTTGATAGTGTTATCGATATAATAAGTGGAAATAGAAGATTTCATTGGTTGCCCTACGTAAATGGTTCTGTGCCTTAATGTACACAATTGGCTGGGACAAATTACTTTGATCTACTCATGCACGTTATGTTGTCTTTGGACAAGTACTCCGAAGTACTTTTTTATATGTAGCTTTCCATTTAATACAAATATCATCTACTCCGATCAACGTCTAGAGTATTTTTATGATTGTCTCTGCCAGTGTGACATTTTTCTACTAGTACGTATCATCGTATATTGAAATACTCTTCGAACCATCCTAAAACATGTAATTCGATTCTCACGATACCGAACAAACATGTATACCACTTGGTTGTTGTCACTTCTAAGCAGAGTATTGACGCTCAGTTCACGCCAAAATTCCTCCTCTATTGTTAAAAGTCACGAAATGAAAACAATCGCAACAATAAGACTGATTTATTGTATTGTTATATTGTTAATTTTCAGAAAATCTTGTCAAGAAATCAGTAGTCGCACTAATAAACGCACAAGTATGAACGATGTTATGACCCGATACATGTTAGAATTTCTTGAGATATACGTTAATATATAAACAAAATACACCACGAAATACAATTATTTCTTCTCTCCGATCTTTTCTCTTGTTTTTCTGTTTTTTTTTTTTTCGTTTTGCTATACAGAACATACGATATTATTCGTTCTGGTTTTACTCTATTTCCTAAAATTCATATTTAGCGGTAATTGAGCTGTGTTCACAATGATCGACTGTTTAACGACTTTACAAATAGCGTAAATATTTTTGTACCTTACTGTTACAATGCAGACAATTATACATGTATGTGGTGTGTGTACGTGTGTGTATGAATATATATATATATATTTATATATGCGTGTATGTATACATACATATATGTATACATATATATACGTACTCGATTTAATATTAATTATTTTACAATCGCAGATTAACTTCGACTGTACACCAAACTAAACTTAATCCTAAACGAAGTTATTTTAGTCAAACATGACAAAGTAGATGCTATGTGTTGCTAGTCAAGTATAAAACGCTTTTGTCATTTATACTTTTAATCATAATCGTAAATGATCGTTTTGCGCTCTAACGCGCAACATTGAAATTAATTTTTTCATCCATGAGCGCGCGACAAAGATAGGAAACATAAAAGACCTGATCATAGCGGACCACGCTCCTTCCCTTCTCTTCTCCTCTATGGTAAAACCATTGTACGTTCAATCGTTTAAATGTAAAATACTTGTACACATACTTAACGACAAATACCATTTGTCCAACTTATCACGCGCCAGGAATGATATCTATACATTTATATATATATGTATATGCATATATATGGATAGATATATATACATATATATATATTTTTTTTCTCGTTAAATTTGGAAAAAATGTCTGGATATCTAACGTATAAAATTAAATAGTTGAATGTGTAATTTAATAACGTCGCTGAGACTGGGCGTTTTGGTAACCAGCACTGCCACCTGCGAACAACCATAGAGCTCCTCCGTTCAATCATTTCGTAAGCATAACTTTGTTATTTGATTCTGTATTAATTTCTATATACTTATATAGTACACACATTAATTGTCACGGGAAACTGATCAACTACACGGACATCATTTCCCTCTGTTTCGGAATGTATTATTGACTTCTGGTTTCATTAACACGATTAGTTTGTCATGCAATTCAAATTCTGTGTTTTCTGTTTGTATCTCTTTACATTTAATACTAGTACGTCATCAAATTAATCGAATCTGCTCTCAAATAGAATATTCGTGTCCTTGATCGTAGGGACACATTTTCTCGACATACATGTATCTGTTCAGTATCGAAAAATATATTAAAAATAAACCTGTTATTAATACTGTAATATTCTTGCGTTCAACGTTAAAACTTTTGTCTTTTGTATTTGTTTTCTTTTCTCTTGTGAGAATGAAAAATTCTCGACTGAACATAGTTCTTAGGTTTTGTCAGTTATTTTTCGTTTTGCTATACTAAGAACTGTTTCCCCTAACGGTATACTTGTAATCGAGTCTATTCTTACACGTAATATGAAATTGCCTCTCAAAATTTAATAATGTCTGTTGGAATGTGAGCTGTACTTACCATAATCCTGTTTGCCGTATACACCATCCTGATTCGAGTAATCTGTAAACACGATAAACAGGGTGATATTATTGATCGATTAGCAGCAGGTAGGTGGTGCAAAAAAACAATTACAATTACAGTTAATTATCATTTTGAAATTTCGTTCGGCAGAAGCAATTCCTTGTGGTTTGATTTAAACGATCGTCAGAGTACTCCAGGAAACATCTGATACTACTGTTCTATAAGATAGTATAAACAGTATAGGAGAGATAGGAAGAGAATGTAGAAGAGAGAGAGAGAGAGAGAGAGAGAGAGAGAGAGAGAGAGAAAGAGAGAATATGAATATACACGTGCAATCTGCAAGTATGTAGTTACAGGATAATCGGAAATCTGTTCAAAGCTTAGAGGCAAGAACTATGTAATAAATAATTTAAAAAAATAATAATAATAAATACTACTGCTTTATACCAACCTGATGGTGGTGCTTTGCCATAGCTGTAGGGATCACCAGTACTGAAAGCTCCTGTAGCGGGAACGGTAGGTGCTCCGCCATACCTATTATCGGCTGCGGTCGATGGAGGGTAGCCCTAAGCACAAGCAGAAGTATCCCAAGTTATATTCATGTAATCGTCGACTCGTATAACATACTACTCTGAATATATTGACTTACTGCTGTTTGTCCGTAATCTGGGGGCTGCTGATAACTTTCATAGCCCTGGTACGAGGACTGAGTATAATTTTGTGATCCATAGCCTCCGCCGTAGCCCACTGCTTGTTGCTGCTGTGGCTGTTGCTGACCGCCACCATACGCATTGCTAGTGCCTCCTCCATATCCACCTTGACTGTAACGTAATTTTTTCATTTTCAACGAATACGATTTCGTTTCCAATCACGCTGTTAGACTGCTATCGAAAGAAGTCTAGGTACCTGGGTGGTTGAGTCGCATAGCCATTCGCAGGTTGAGAAGACGGTTGATCGAACCTTGGCCTCTTGGATGGTCCACTGGAACCTGGGGGACCTCCTCCGCGTTTTGATGGGCCGCCACGACCACTGCCTCCTCTGCTCCCACGATCTCCGAAACCTCCTCTACCACCTGGACCACCTCTGCCCGATCCACCTCTGAAATTTACAATTCGATGAAAACAAATCGAGAAGTCAGCCGTAGTATTCTGTACAGCTCAGAGCAGAACTGTATAGAAGCGTTCAAATATAGAAATTAACGATAATTACAGGTTGTACCTGGATCCTCCTCGACTGCCTCTGTCCATCCCTCCTCGACCACGGAAATTGCTACTACCTCTACGGCTATCACCTCGCGAGAAGTCACCCCTTCCCCTACCACGGAAGCCGGAGCTTCCTCCGCCTCTGCTACCACCCCGTGGAGGACCTCCCATTCCTGGTGGACCAGGAGGGCCGTTGCCTCCAGGTCCACTGGACATTCCTGGCTCTGGAGGACCTCTGTGAATTCGAAATAAATTGTAAAAACAATAAAGTACACGATAAAATGATCCTTAGAATTCTACTGCAACCAACAAATTTTATCTTTTTGACCCCTTGCACTTGAGTCAGACTCCTGACGAAGATTTGGAACAGAACCTACTAGATAGGTATGTTATTAATTTCCTTTGAACTTAAATAAAATTCTATTTTGTTGTTGTTGATGTACAGCAATTGGAGAATACATAAGCATACAATAGTTATAAACTTTCTTCTTCTTCTAGGCAAGTAGGAACGATAAAGAAGGTCTAATCGTTACGACCGTAAAACAAATCTTAGTGCAAGTTGTTAAGAACAGACAGCGTTATTGGCTTAATATACTGTACCCAGGAGGAAAATGTCCGCCGTGTCCACCCCTTCCAGGAGGACCTCCTCTGCCCCTCATTCCAGGTGGTCCGCCTCTCATACCACCTCCAGGACCACTGCCACGACCGCCTCGCATCATGCCTCCGCCTCTTGGAGGTCCACCCCTTAAATACCACCACACAATAAGTTATATTTTATAGCCCTTTCGGAACAACAAACACTTTCAATGTTATTCTATTTGCTTTATGAACTCTTCTCAAAAGAGACACTCATTCATTCGGCATCGAAGGAATAAACTCTGTACTTTGTTTAAAAACAACTAGCAAAAACATTACTAAAAATTTGTTACCTTCCTCTATCTCCGAAACCACCACGTCCTCTCATGGGGCCTCCAGGACCACCACGGCCACGAAAGCCACCCCTACCAGCAGAAGCACCTTCCATTTATTTGTGTATCTAAAATTGTAAACCAAACCAATTAGAACTGAAACAACGTGAATTATAAAATATTAACGACTCCGTTTCACGCTTTAACCTATCGAAAAGAAAGAAAACATAGGGACGAGTCAAATTTCGATATTTTACGCGAAAAACGGTTGTATCCAACTCCGATTTTTAGAGGAGGTTACGATCCATCCCATTTCTAAATCATCCTATAGACGCCATCCGATACCGTCGTCAAGCCTAAAGCGTTTTTCCTTTTTCCTTCTTGTTTTTCAGAATATATCGGGAATCTTAACCGCAACGCAGAGAGACGTCGCGTAACGGGAACAGTTTACTTCAATCAAAGTGTACTTACGATTCACTGGATGACAAATAATCCGTTTATAAATGACGAACGCGCCAACTTTAGACAAGCCAACAAGGAAAATGGACGCCGGCTCAGCGGTGAGATATCGGCCAACTTTTCTCGCGCATGCGCGGCGATTTTAGCCTCAGTAAAGTATAATTCTGAATAAAACAGGGTACCTGGATCACCCTGCAAAATTTTTAAAATTGTTATTATTTGATTTTGAAAATAGCGAACTCTACGCCTCTTTATAGCTTCTTCTCCAATATTAGCTGCTGTTGCATAATAAAATATTAAGGCTGTACGTCCGAAAGGGACAACCTAATCCTAACCAACTTGAATTATACCTTCACCTTGAGATCTTGTATGTGATCCTGCATATTAGTCATTAACAAAGTAACTTATATATGTTAATTATACCTTGTATTACGCGGAATTAAAAATCCGCCTAAAATGCGGCATTCCGGCCAACAGAGATGTACATTGTTTACGTCATAAAGGCGCGCGACAGTCACGTATCAAAGAGGATCCTCGGTCACATCCAATGGTTAGGCCAGAGAGGAAATGAGAGTTCTCACGCCCGGGATTTTAGTGTCCCCGGTATAGTGATACCCCCTACAGTCTAATTTTTAGCCTGGACCAGAACCGGCATAATACCAGAACTAATAATACCAGAGTGAATATTACTTCTATGTTAAAAGAGGCTCTTCTATGTAGGCTCTGATCCAGCCTAAAAGATGATGCAGGTTTTAATACAGGCTAAAAAGATGATGCAGGTTCTGGTCCAGGTTAAAAAGTTGATGGAGGTTCTGTTCCAGGCTAAAAAGATGATGTAGGTTCTGTTCCAGGCTAAAAAGATGATGCAGAAAAGTGGGGACACTAAAACCCCGAGCGTGAGAATTGTCATTTCCTCTCTGGTTAGGCTTTGACGTCCTACACTTTAAACGATAATTTGGCTAGAACCGAAAATGCGTGTGTAACAACTCAATTGGACGGTTTACACCCGCATGCCTGCCGAATTCCTGCCAGGTGACTTCTTGTGAAGCACGCAGAGTATCTGTCACTTGATACGTGACTGTCGCGCGCCTCTATGATGTACGCAACGTACACCTCCGTTGGTCGGGTTGCCGCATTTTAGGCGGACTTTTAATTGTTAATAACTAAAAAATTCATTTTCGTCATATATTGTTATGGAGAACCACTCCTTGAATTTTCTGCCACATGTAGTCGAACACCCTGTGTAGGAAAATATTGTTCAGAATGTTGAGTTTTACATACCCGCCAAGTTTCATCTCGATCGGCCACAGGTGCCTTTCAGAATAATATCCAATATTAACAATAAGTTATCATAAATTCGTAGGAATCTCGTTTCGTCTCGGAAGAGATTATTCCGGTACTTTCCCGCCAATATCACTGCCCCACTACCTTTTCCTCATAATATAGATACGTTACTGTTTTGGGCGCGCATGCGCAAGAAAAGTTGGCCGATATCTCATCACTGTCGCCGGTTCCCGGAAAAAGAAGCATCGACCATTGCCACTCGATTACTATAGCCGACATTACCGGATATCCTTCCATTAAAGTCTATTTTCACAAGACGTCGCAATTCGACTGTCGTGTTTCTCCGTACATAATTTTAGTAATTTATCAAATCAGATAAGCGTGTGCTTGCATACATTATAAAACGTTTAAAAATAAAGAAATATATTTTGTTGTGTCCAATATCGTGTCTAATTTTTCAAGATTACACAAATACCTACTTACCACCATACTTAAGAATTTAAGATTTATTTACGAAAATATAGATGTACGTAGACGTGATATCTAGCGTGGAAATGAAATGCATATTTAAAGTCAGTTTAATATTTATGTAGTAACTTCAAATTGCCGCCTATGGTGATAGAGCCTCAAGGCGGACACGCAACGCGGAATGGGCTGAAACCGCTAGGAACTTTATTCTAGTTACAAAACTTTGTGAACCCATTGATCCAAATGTTATAGGGAATATATGTTCGTGGTCTTGGCAGAATTTACGCGGGTAAATGTGTGATTGGTTGCGATGTTTAGATTTAAATATTGAAATCCGTTGCTTGTCTTCCGCAAGACAAAAACTGTAGTTTGAAATTCGGAAGACACTCAACGGTGTAGTACTCAGATCTTTTCGGGTGGTACACAATTACTGGACGTTCCGTCCCGAAACTAAGACTGAAATATCAAACTTGACTGCTTGCACACAATCCGAATAATATAGACTAAGAGCAATCTTAATCAAAATGTCGAAAGACGAGAAGGAATGTGTTATTCCGGACATTATATACGACGTACACTCGGGGAAAAGTTACATCAAAGGCCGATTTTTCGGAAAGGTAAGCTTGCGCATCTGTCGCCTTGCTTTTTCGTTTCGCTTAATTTCTAAACTATTACGACAAAACAGCCAAGCTTTCCTGCTTGATCGTCTTTGAAAGTGTTAGCCTTTGTTGCTGTAATCAATCTGAGTAGCATAGTGCTGAAACACGTCATCGTAAAAAATTGTTGACTGTATTGTACTTGCATGAAGTGTAATGAAGTTCCTTACATTAAAAGAATAAGCATATTAGAGAGAATAAATGTGAATGTCTATGTATACCGGTAGAGTAACCACAGACTCCAATTGTGCCAACGTGCTACGAGTATAGCGTCATAATATTTTAGGGTGGCTTTGCAAAATGTTACGAGATCAGGGAATCAAAGTCACATCGTGTGTACGCTGGAAAAATTGTCCCAAAGGCACAAATCACAAAGAGCAATCACAGAGAAAAAATGACACAAGAGATCTCGATTCATCAGACTTTAAACCATAAAAATGTTGTAGGTTTTTATGGATTCTTTGACGATCCTCAGAATATATATATAATTCTAGAATTATGTCGCAAAAGGGTAAATAACTTTGACATTCCTTGAATCAACAGGTTGTACGCAGAGATACGTACGTTACTAATGCAACCGTTTTAAATTCCAGTCGATGATGGAATTGCACAAACGTAGAAAAGCATTAACCGAATGTGAAACTCGATATTATATGAAACAAATCTTAGACGGTGTTAATTATCTGCACCTAAATAAAATAATTCACAGAGATCTGAAGTTAGGTAATTTATTTTTGAGTGACGATCTACAAGTTAAAATTGGTGATTTTGGATTGGCCACTAGGTTGGAGCACGAAGGAGAACGAAAGAAGTAATGTTCGCGCATGTTTACACGCGTGACCAACCAATGAAAAACAAAATCAAACTTGTCTTCTCTATTAACAGGACCGTCTGCGGAACTCCTAATTATATAGCACCAGAAATTCTGACAAAGTCTGGCCATTCCTACGAAGTTGATATATGGAGCATTGGATGTATCATGTACACTTTACTTGTGGGCAAACCACCGTTCGAAACATCCAGTTTGAGAGAGACTTACGCTAGAATTAAACAAGTTCAGTATAAAATTCCACCTCATATCAATTCTATTGCTATGAATATGATATCGGAGATGCTACAAGGGAATCCAACCAAACGTCCATCTATAGGCAAACTAATGAAAGATCAATTCTTTACTTGCGGTAAATACGCGTTTCTATCTCTAATATCATCGTTAAGAAAATCCTCTTTTAATTGAACGTCTCCAAAACTTTTTTCAGGTTTCATGCCGGCAAGTCTACCGCTATCGTGTTTAACGATGGCGCCTCGCTTGGACATGTTAGAAATGCACAATCAACGCAAACCGTTATCCGAAATGAACACTAATATAATAGGGGAGGGACAAGACTTTGTATTCAGAGTACCAAACAGTCCAGGGCGTAAGACGAAACCTACAGAAACGGTAAACGAAGTCCAAAAACTGAGTCATGATATCAAGAACATGCTTCAGGTACTAAAAGAGCAGCTGGCTGCAGTATTGAAAGCTAATCCAAGCAGAGAGGCAACGTTATCGGAAGGTACTCGACAATATTGATTCTTACATGATATGTCTATCGAAACTGGCTCGAGTGAGCCATCCTCTTAACTTTTTTTGTTTTGCTGTAAATAGCATGTACTCGCTGATAACTAGACTACAGACTTTATGCAATTATGACAAGAACGAGCAGATGCAATTCAAGGCTATAAACAAATTAAGAGAATTTAAGAACGTCAATGTATTAGATTCAGCCTATTAAAATGATAAGAGGAAGCATGAAACTTCTATTAGGCTTCTGTTTGTTGCAGCAACTGATACAAAGAATTTTTATTTTGCATAAAGATCCACAGTCTACCGATAACAAATCACAATACGATATGAATGTCTATACATTTTATGTAAAGATAATCGAATTGAAATTGTTTAGATGAAATGACTGACCCCGCCGCGCAGCCTGTTATATGGATAAGTAAATGGGTTGACTATTCGGACAAGTATGGTTTCGGTTATCAGCTTTCCGATGACGGCGTCGGTGTTATGTACAATGACGGAACCCGCTTAATCATGCTGGCTAACTGCTTTAACATCCACTACATAAATCGCGAGGGGAACGAGCTGTATTACACTGTTCGAGAATACCCTCAGGATTTGGAAAAGAAGATGAAGCTAATGAACTTCTTTTTGAAATACATGAAAGAACATTTAATGAAAGCTGGAAGTTCTGTCGCTGTGAAGCCAAGCGATGCTATGTCTAGGATACCGTACATGCATCAATGGTTCAGAACACAAAATGCTGTAGTTATGCAACTTACCAATGGAACTGTGCAAGTAAGCGAGACCGAAGTTATGATTTCGAGTTCTCATTCGTCGACACGACGAAATCGACTTCTTTTCTTTTTCAAAATCCCTATATATATTTTCCATGTTATTTAACGTTACTGTCCTTGCAGATAAACTTCCTGGATCATACGAAAATTATTATGTGCCCGTTAATGGCGGCAGTTACGTACATAGACACAGACAAGAACTTCAGGACGTATAGATTCCAAACCATCGAAGAGAATGGATGCTGTAAGGGTTTGGCGAAAAACTTGGCGTACGCTCACGAGAAACTAGTATTGATGTTATCGAATCCTCAAACTCGACAAAATTGTTGTTGAGAGACTGGTCGGGGACAAGCGCTGTCGACACAGTATGTCGTAGAAGTATTGAAACTATTCTTCATTTTTCTTTCTCTTTTTTAATAAGAATAATATCTGTACACTCGGCAACATACGCATTCCTTTAAGTAACTATTTTATTTTTATTTTATTTTGTAGAACCGTATAGAAGTTTTTACTAGGTATTTTTATTGTAACAGCAAAGCGAAAAATCAACGAATTATGCGAGCAACTTACAGATATAGGAGGAAAGGAAAAGCTCTGTAATGAGTAATAGAGGAAAGGCCGGGGCCTGTATTATGTTTCGTTCTTTTTTTTTTGTTTTTAGAACAGCTGACGATTAAATTGTGGTTGTAATCTATTGTGTAGACTCTTACTTTGACATAATTTTACGGATAAACAAACGCTAAATCTAAGTGCCTCACCCGCGATGCGCATGTTACTCCGCACAAGTGCCTCGAACACGGCTGTAAAAGAGTGAAAGTTCATGGTACCGGTCGTGCTCTGACGGAGTAGTGCAATTTAAACATTTCTCTATTTATGTCGGTGCAGAACAAGCGACCTAAACTTCATTCACTTCGTTCGTAAAGGAAAAAAAAAATAGCAAAAATCTTTTCATATTCTCCATTGACCAAAGTTTGAGGTCTGCTAATGTGTATAATATACGGATGTGAAAAATCGTCGAATGCCCAAACACACGAAAACCTAGAGTATCTTTAAACCTTGTACGAGGTTTGAACAAACATTGAAGGCCTGAACGGTAGAACGATTCGAGGTGGACAATATTTATAGAAAGACTTAGGGATTCATACTTTAAAAATAAAAAAATTGCTTTGGGAATTTACGATTAGGGATCTAAGTAAATGTACATACATACAAGCATCCTAATTATGATATGTCGAACATCGCATAAACATATAATGTATTAAAACGATTGTAATGATAGGATTATTTTTGTAATTAGCCTATGACACTGTTTTGATGAGAAAGTAAACTGTTTTCATACGTAACGTGTCATTCTCTCGTTGTTCAGCGTGCGAAATGATCAAGAAATAAATACACAGTGTGTCCATTTTATTTATGGAAGAAACTACGCACCTCGAAGATCACGGGGGCAAATATGAGAATACAATCGCGACATTGAGAAGGCTTTACGAGGTCATTGTAACATAAAATAAATATTTCCGTAGTTTTCGAGATGTTTACAAGTTTCCAAACAAAATAGACGCACCGTGTATCGTTCGCGATGGTTCCGAAATTCTGTAAAGTTTCAAAGAACGTCCGAGGATCGAGCTGGCCGTAAAGAAGAATTAGGTTAGGTATAAATGTTGACGTCCCATAATTCTCGTTGCTCGAATACCCGTCGAGTTCTATTTTATACACTTTTTAAAATGTTGTTCCAACGACGAGACTGTTATGCAAATAGCGGAAGATAGCATTTACGATGTATGTATTAAAAAATAAAGGGAAACCTGACAATACATAAATTATTATATAGACAAGACTAAAATAATCCTACGGTGAGTTGAAGACTGGCGACGAAGCCTGAAGAGAGAATGTAGTTCTCGACTCTGACGGAGCCAGTCGAATTGGCATAAATGTTGACGTCCCACAATTCTCATTGCTCGAATACCCGTAGAGTTCTATTTTATACACTTTTTAAAATGTTGTTCCAACGACGGGACTGTTATGCAAATAGCGGAAGATAGCATTTGCGATGTATGTATTGAAAAATAAAGGGAAACCTGAGAATACATAAATTATTATATAGATAAGACTAAAATAATTCTACGGTGAGTTGAAGACTGGCGACGAAGCCTGAAGAGAGGACACAGTTCTCGTCTCTGACGGAGCCAGTCGAATTGGCATAAATGTTGACGTCCCACAATTCTCATTGCTCGAATACCCGTAGAGTTCTATTTTATACACTTTTTAAAATGTTGTTCCAACGACGGGGCTGTTATGCAAATAGCGGAAGATAGCATTTGCGATGTATGTATTGAAAAATAAAGGGAAACCTGAGAATACATAAATTATTATATAGATAAGACTAAAATAATTCTACGGTGAGTTGAAGACTGGCGACGAAGCCTGAAGAGAGGACACAGTTCTCGACTGTGACGGAGCCAGTCGAATTGGCATAATGCGCGCGATAGTATTGGTGAGTTACAGCGCGAAGAGCGAACGAACGAACGAGCGAAGAGCCAAGCAGAGGAAAAGCGAGATCTGTAGTCAGTAGCGGCGCAGGTTTTGCGTTGAGTGCGCGCGTGTCGGTTGGGATTCGTTCGACGCGTATTCCGCCGCTGAGAAAGTCAATTTCCCTCGTTCCAGCATGTGACATGTATACGTGTGATTCTCTAGCGAAGCCGAATCACGAACCGTCTACTGACGCAAAACAGTGAGTACATAAGTCGACCAACTAGGAAACGGGCTCGGCGTCAGCCGTTCGTCATCGACGGCTCGCTTTCGAATCGCAAACGACCAAGACTAGGCGAACGTTTGATGGTTGACGTCGAGGCCACCGCGCGGTAGCTGCTTCGAGGAACGCTTACCCTCCTCCTGGCTCAAAATATATTCCGCTAGGCTTTTTTGGGAAAGATCGACTATGCGCATGCAATCGCTTACCGAGTCGAGTCTGCTGTTGATAAAGCAGCGATTAAAGCCACGATTCCCGCAAAAACGATCATGATTCGTTATTTTGTATACACGTGTTGTTTTTATAAATTCATTCACGTAGCTCGTTTGCTGCACGACTGAATCTAATTAAATTAACGATCAACCGCCGGTGCCGGTTGTTAACCACGCGTGACTGTTCAATTGTTTCTCACGATTATTTGCGTAAGATATAATTTACAAGCATCCACGCGCGATGATGACAGGTCTTGCTGTGACGAAACCATCACGAGTACATTTCGTTTCGATGATAGAAAATATCAGTCCGGGAGAACGGCTAATCGAATATTCAAATGAACGGCGCACAGTGTGACGAATGGCCTTTTTAGCTGGACAAAATTCTAAATCGCCTATTTTTCTGTATTTATCGATTACATTGTTTACATTTGTATAAACTATGAATAATTAATTTTTTACAACATTTCGTTGGTTTTTGTTAATTAAACAATATATTTTAAGTGATTTATAATTAAATATAAAATACAACAAAGTTAGTAATGGATCTATGTAACACAGAATGATTTAACAAGTAGTAGATATTGTCAAAGAAGACGTCATTTTTAAGTATGGACAAAAAGAATGTAATTTTGGAAAAATGATTGTAAATGTTACTTTTTGGAGATTCAGACATATTCTAACGGGAAAGAATTATTCTTTGGTATAGTATAAGCTTGTGTTGTTTATACCAATTTGTTTAGATTAATCTAAAAATTTGTACTTCCTATTTACACTTTTCATAATTTTTATAAGGGATGAAATGTTTTGATTCAACGTGCCTGATTATATCTAAGGAAGATTTTGTTATAACGTTTTGACGTATAAAGTGATAACGTAACGAATAAAACACTAACAACAATCACAGTAATTATAACAATAACAATACAACAACAATAAAAATAACGAAACTGAAAGATATAAGAAAAACGCAAGGGAGATCTACACTGCACGCTGATCGCTCTGAGACTGAAGAAACGAATTTTCATACGAAGAAAGTTCAACGACGTAACTTGATTGTAAAAATTAGTATAGTTCTGCAACGTTCCACAAGCCAATTTTGGTATTAAAATAAAGTAGAGAATCTCTACTTTATTATATGTAAAAATCATCGCGTGGACCGAGACGTGGCGCATACACTAATTCATTAACGAAGAGTAGTAACATGGGCGTTTCTGTGGAAAAATAAGTACCGTCTTTGACACTTAATTTACAAAAATAGAGGAATGTTATCGATAATTTGGAACTACTAAAGTGAAAATACATGTTTTGAGATGTTATATCCATCATATATAGGAAATTTAAACACTCATTTACATTTTAACATATTTCTAGCGTGTATGGAAATGTGCCCATTCATTTATAGGTTAGGTATTCGTCTTTTAGGTGAAGTTTACACGCTCTGTAAATATACAACAAAAGAATTTTAAGTTTTCATATTCAAGGGTTTTAATACATGGTTATTTTAGATTATATTAGCACAGTTAGTTTTTCTTTATTTGAAATTTAATTTTGTCCAGCTAAAAAGGCCATTCGTCACACTGTGCGGCGCCGTGCCGGCCGATCTTCCTGTAAAATTGAATTTTACTTCCCGACCGTGTTTGTATAAATAATTTGAAAAGGCCCAGTCATCCACAGCGCAAGAGTAGATGCGCCCAGAGTGTATCGCGTTGAACCGTTATGAATCACGTGTCGTTAGCAATTGACCCCTTCGCGGCATCTGGTCATGATAACAATTTCGCGTGGCATCGTTTCGATGAAGGTCCATTAAACGCGTCAAGTAGTACGCCATTTAGAAGACTACACCCGCAACGGTTAAATAGGAGGATCACGATTAATAATCGAACAAACGCGTATTTTTAGACCTCGACAGTTGGATGGTCAGTTGGAATCGCGAGTGTCCAACGTTGGAACGGGAGAAAGATAGCTATGCAGAACTTCGCCACTATCTTCGTTTCTGTTGCCCTCTCGTAGGCGATCGTCCGATGTTACAGGTTAACTTTTCGTTGCGTAATGCGTTTCAATTGTTTCCAGAGGACATCAGCGATGACTTCCCGACGAAACCGCGCGCCAGCTTGTTTGATCGGTCTTCTACTCGAATTGCAAATCTCAGATTTGATTTTTAGAAAGAATCTATGAAAAGTTTGCTCGGAAAATCGCCGGTCACAAGGGTGCGTTCTTGAAAGGACGATTCTGGATAATATTTTGTGGAAATTATGAAATGTAATTTTCATTATTAAATTATTAACATTTTTAATTATTATTGCTATCACGCGTCTACGTAGGCGGTTCCGATTGCTCTATCGTAACGTTCCCATTATTCGCGATCGTATAGAATTTATATTTTTTATAAATATAGGAGTTACGCGAACGACAGAGTTTCGATTTGAAGTCAAAGTTCAACGTTTCGCATGCGTTTACCGGTTATGCGAACCGAACGCTTCTTTAAAGTAATCGCGTGTTTGCCGAAACGTTCGGTGACAAGATTACAATTTAGGAGGACATTTTCCTAGCCGATCGATAATGGTGTAAAGTAACGTGTTTGCAGAAGATTTCGAATCTCGCAACACCGGAGAAGTGAACGGATTTACTGTTAGCGGATTTCGCTTGTTCGTATCTCGGAAACTCTCGGGGAGTGACAGTCTAAGTATTTACCTGGGTTGTAATTTGTTTTACGACGGCTCTTGTGTACATATTCGGCCATCTTCGAATCACGGGTCGTGCGCGACTTTACCGACTGGGTTAACAAACCTTGATTCCCTTCTTCTGCTAATATCTGAGGCGATATGCGAATACAAACACGACATATCGCGTTCAGGGCTATTAATTGTGAACTTGACACCTGAAATTGGGCTGTTTATTTAAAAATCTGTTCGGATCGGATCTCAACGCGCTAACGCAATCGAAATACGTGAAAGTTTGCACAGTCGATAAGGGGCAGTAAATTAACGTCAGGCTGCGCGACATTGAAATATTAGGGGAATAATTCTTGATCCCGAGTAAAGAATCACGCCTAACCGAAAGCACGATTATTATCGTTGCCTCGTTCCGTTACATTTTTACGCGAAATATGAAACATTTTCCGCGTATCTACTTACCGATGCATGATCCAACAGAACCGGTGTCCGTCGAAAATCATGCGGAGTCGCGTTTCAAATATTTTCTCCTTTTATCAAAAATTTAAAGAAAAGAGAAAGAACTCGAATAAGTTGCGCGGGGAGAGCTAATTCGGTAGTATAGCAAGATGCATGTATTCGATCATTATTAATTTGACCGATACGTTTGTCACAGCCTTAATTTGTATATTTATGTGATTGACCGAAAGAATCAGCTATGAACGTGGGAACAAGATTACATAACTCGTAATGATGCACATACACGCGTGCCCCATGGAAAGTTTATAGGAATTTGTCTTGTATAACCATGACGGCGACGGTTCCACCGACTTGGCAACCGTGCAGACGGCGACAAACGACGAATACACATACATATGTATCTGTATCGTTCTACATACGAATCATGGATGATGGTAATGCATACGGAAATACTCATTCGCTGCGATAACAATTAACCATCCAGCGTCGCGAAGTATTCGCAACGGTTCGCCATGTCGAGACTTCTGTTTCTCTGTCGCCTTTTCGTCGTGACTAGAATCAATGCTAACAATTGGAAACAGTTTTCCGCTGAATCACGATGATCGTAACGATGATTACTGGCACCATTTCATCTTCGTCATTCACTCTGCACACAGCTGATACGCGATAACTAAAAATAAGACAACAATTATTTAACCGCGGATATACATACTCACGTTTCCGTGCAACATCCAAACGACGAGATAACGATTTTCTACGAATTTGTTTACGACGGTAACGCTTTCCGATCGTTCGAAAATGTTAAGTACACACATATCTAATAAGTGCACACTTATCGATTGCTTTCAAATCTTTTCCATTGTAACAGCGAAACCGTGAACACTCTATTTAATAAAATGTTTCGTAAAATACTATTCTACTAACATTTTCTTCGGTGAATTGTACACGTTGCTGACAGAATCCTAACAACTTAACGGACTCTTCGCGTTCAGGCTGGTATCATGTTACAATTGTTTCTTTTATCTCGTTGATTCGTGCGTCGGACAGGCGTATTTGAACAAGAGACGATGATGAATTACGAAAAAAGTTTGTGCAGTCGCGAGAAGTTATTCAAAATTGATTGATAAAATTCTCGTCCGATCAATAAATTCATTTGCCGCCCCTGGATCGGAGATTTCTCTGTCAGCACCGTTCGGTTCTCTAATTTTCCACGAGAGCGGTTTGGGACAAATGCTCAACAACGTTATGACAATTATAATGATACGTCATGCAGGATCAATACCGCAGTGATATCACTCGCAATTACTTTAATACATCTATTAACAACGGCGAACAGTATTAACAGCGACCCAACTGGGCGCAAACGGGCTTTGATCAATAAATATTCGAGTTAACGTCGAAAACCGCGTACAACACGGCGCGCAATGGTGCCAAATGGTAAAAAAAAAACGGCAAAAAATCTGTAAAAACGTAACTACCCAACGAATTTGTTTGAAAATTTGTGGAGAGATTGCCACAGGTACAACGCTTATTTGGCAAAAAAAAATTTTTTAAGAAAGTTGCTAAACATTAAGTAATATGGGCTAATCGGAAATCTCTGTTTCCTGGCCATTTTTTTTGGAAGCATACAATAAATCTATTAAAAAGTTTAAACATCAACTTTCAGAATTTCCAAGAATGAATCGAGCGGAAGTTACGGTGTATTTGATATTTTAGGTGAATTTTTTCGGAATATTTCTAAATAATAAAGGAAAATGTGGAATGCATATGATCTATTAATTCTTTGTGTATAAAAAGATATTTATTAATCATTTTTGTTTGCCAGTTAATAGTTCAGGCTATTTGCAGTAACCCACATGATTTTATAGGCGGAGTAATTACATAATTATCGCACTGAAATCTGATGAAATCCCGGGAGAGAGGAAAAGGTTATTTACCATGCGTATATCTCCGTGAAAAAATTTTTGTTTTAAAAATCGGACTTTGGCACATTTTTGATAAAAATCGAAAATTTATAAAATGCCGGTTAGCCGCGCACACAGCCCCCGAGGATTTGTTTGAGGAATGACGAAGCAGCTAGTAGGGAGATAAAGAAAAGAAACCCAATTGATAATTACACATTTTGAAACAAGATACAGAATTCGTTTGTCCTTAAATACAGGTGCTCGATCGACACCCGTCTCATTCATGAAGTAGAAGAGGAAGGATTTGCTGGTGTATCAGGAAATCGGTCCTGTTCGTTGAAACGATATTACCAAGCAAGCGAGCGAGCTTGGTAAACAGTGTTTTCGTGACATCAGTCCCGAGATTGCAGCTTTATCTGAAAGCCTAGTGTAAATTTTCATATGATAGGCGAAATTGCCGGCAATTAATCGTGAAACAGACCGTAAGACTGGGTTTCCGTTCTCTATTGCTGCTGCCGCTACTGTTGCTGCTGTTGCTACTGCTATTGCCGTTGCTGCTGAGCGCAGGGAATTTCGAATCTCGGCTTAAAACGTCCTCTTATTCCCGTTTAGTGGTATTTAAGTGTCGAATCGCTCGAGAAGTGAGTTAATGCGGTGCGTACAAGAAGATGGACTCGAGCAGCGTCAAATCGAACCCGAACCCTCGAGAAAAGGCGAGCCTGGTGTCCGTGTTATTATGGTGGTAAGTATCTTCAACTATTTAACGACTCGATCATTCCAATAGAACGAATACCCTACCGATTTTTATGCGAATCCCTGCTCTCATAGATCTCTCGCCAACCTTCGTCAGCAGGAGCTTATCTCGATGCAAGAACAAAATAAAAATTTGTTTTTATCGATTTACGCGTTTCCTTGTATGCCTTTTATATAATAAACGCACAGAATCCGCAGGACAATAAAGTTATCATTAGATTGCGGATTGAACATGTTAGAAGAAATAAATAATATCGCTGTGTCCTACGTGATTGATCAAAATTGTTGAAAATACATTTTATTGTTTGACCTCTGTTTCTTGCAATCGTTGAAGATCACTTTTGTTTTATATAAAGCACCGCAGTCTAGTTATCAATTGCTGAAAATACATTTTATTGTTTGACCTCTGTCTCTTACAATCGTTGAAGATCACTTTTGTTTTATATAAAGCACCGCAGTCTAGTTATCAATTGCTGAAAATACATTTTATTGTTTGACCTCTGTCTCTTGCAATCGTTGAAGATCACTTTTGTTTCATATAAAGCACCGCAGTCTAGTTATCAATTAGTACATTAGAATAGTTTCTTATCGGAAGACAACGGCCATCGAGTACCGCTATTTTTTAATTATTTCCAGTTATTCGAAAATTATCTTAACGACAGCAATGATAGCAAACAGGCATAATTTGATGGCGATTGCATAGGAAAAATTGTATGCGAAACGGGCAATAAACGTCGGCAAACTATAGTGCTTGCGTGCGCGCAACTGCGTTATCATTATGCGCGGTGATCACCCATAACTATGGCGAACCGTTAAGTAACCGATGTATATAAATCAATCGTTAACAGGTGGACGATAGGCTTGTTCAAAACAGGCTACAAGAAAGTTTTGCAGACGGACGATCTGTATGATCCATTGAAGACCGATCGATCGCACGTGCTCGGGGACAGATTAGAGAAGTTTGTATCGAGAATTGAAATGAACATCGACGTTCGATTAACCCTCGGAAGGCGGATGTTGTTCAAATGTACTGATCCGTTGATGCTACGCGAACAATCGCTTGCGACTGCATAGTCTTTTTTTTTTCTTTCTTAAACACAAAATAGAGAAAGAATAATTCCTCTTTTTTGTTTAGTTAACATTCGCTATTCGAGGGTCAACACGCGGAAACGAAAGATAAAGACATTGTTCGAACCTTTTAATTTTCAGACGATGGACAATCGAATTGGAAAATGCGAGGAAAAACAAACGGGGACCCAGTTTCCTGAGGGCCATTTTCCGCACCTTTCTGTGGGAGTACACTCTGCTCGGGCTGATGCAAATAGTAAACGAATTTGTACTAAGGTACCGGACTCTACTCTTTTCCCCGTACAACGATTTCAAACCGATGATTTTTGTCTCCGGATCGAATTAATCCTAACTGAAAGTTTCAAATAGATTGGGAACACCGATACTTCTCGGAGGGCTGCTGCGCTACTTCAAGAAAAACACCACCGAAACGTACGAGACTGCGCTTCTGTATGCAGGAGGGATTTGCATCGCCACTTTGATAAACGTGGTGTTGTTCAATCAGGCGATCTTCGGCGCGTTCCACGTTGGCGCAAAAATTAGGATCGCGGCGTGTTCCGTTGTTTATCGTAAGGTAATAAAGATGGCGGTCGAGTATCACAAAGTGGAGGGGAATATGCATGACCTGTTCAAGCTCGATGTAGTCTTCTTGAACTTTAAATTGGAAAAATTTTCAAACAAAATTGAAGTAGCACGACAAAGAATATATTAGGGGTACCCATAAGTAATCAATTATTTGCAAAGAATTTGTTTTGCCTTTAGTTCTGTACCGATCGTTGAAGAGGAAACACGTATTCTTTTACAGTTTTCGGTCAAGCAGCCTGTGTTCAAAATATTCCAAAAAGTATAATTCTTTTTTACAACTCTGTAATAAAATGGCGGCGTCCGTACCTTCCGAGGATCATATTCGTCATTGCATACTTTTTCATTTTCATGCGGGATTTAATGCAACGGTGACAACAAAGAAAATTTACGATGTTTATGGAGATGTATCGAAGGTCAACAAGTGTCAACGTTGGTTCGGAAGGTTTGCTGCTGGTGATTATGATCTCTCCGACAGGCCTCGAAGTGGACGACCAGTTGAATTTGATAATGACACCCTAAAGTCTCTAGTGGAAGCTGATCCAGAATTAAGTATACAAGAATTATCGAGAAGCCTTGGGTCTGCATGGTCAACTATACAAAGACACCTACATGAAATGGGAAAGGCATATAGGCAAGGAATATGGGTACCGCATCAATGATCTGAGACCAACAAGAATATTCGTCGATCAATTTGCACTTCATTGCTATCCAGATTTTGTAGAGATCCATTTCTTAGCAGAATCGTTACCGGAGATGAAAAATGGATTCTTTGTGATAACATAAAGCGTTCCAAGCAATGGCTTTCTGCAAATCAAACCGTAATATCAACCCCTAAACCTAGCGTATCACTTAGGAAGGTGTTACTGTGCATTTGGTGGGACTGTCGTGGCATAATTCACTTTGAGTTGTTGAAACCTGGAGAAACAGTTTCTGCTGAGTTATATTATCAGCAATTACAACGGCTGTATTCAGAACTATTGATAAAGAGGACATCTTTAGTCCACAGAAAAGGTGTAATACTGCAAATTGACAATGCCCGGCCCCGTACAGCGAAACTCACTCAGGAAAAATCAAAGAATTGCAATGGGAAGTTTGACCGCACCCCGTACTCAACGGATATTGCTCCCTCTGATCTTTTCAGATCTCTGGAGCATTATTTAAGGAATTCTGTACAAGATGCAAGGAGGCACCTTGAGTCATATTTTGCTTGACGAACCCTGGATTTCTATAAGAGGGGGATTGAAAATTTGCAGGAAAGATGGCAAAAGGTCCTTGATAACTTGATACTACAAAGTTTGTTGTAGATTTCAAAACAATTGATTACTTATGGGTCCCTTTAATATGTACTTCGGACATGAAAGAATGTCCTCAACTTCGCCGAATATTTTCTATTGTTCCTGATTTGTGCGATTTTCTGTACAGGCGTTGCGGCTCAGCAAAACAGCGTTGGGCGAGACAGCGCCAGGAAAGGTAGTCAATTTAGTGGCGAACGACGTGAACAGGTTCGATCTTGTTTCGGTGTTCATTCACCACATGTGGTCGGCCCCGCTCTCAGCACTGATCATAGCGTACTTCCTCTACACCGAGGCTGGCTACGCCGGTTTGATCGGCATCGCCGCGGTGTTCGTTGTCGTGCCGATTCAATGTGAGTTTTCGGTAATGATTATGCGTATACATTCTATACCGGACGCATACCGTTAAGTCGTGCAACGCTTACGTATTACGGTGACGCATTTCAGCCTATACCGGGAAGCTGTCCTCCAAGTTTAGGCTGCAGACCGCCGTGAAAACCGACGAGAGGGTGCGACTAATGGACGAGATCATATCGGGCGTTCAAGTAATTAAGATGTACGCATGGGAGAAACCGTTCTGCGCGCTCATAGAAACCGCCCGGAGACTGGAATTGCAAGTGGTTACGAAGAGCTCGTACATCAGAGGCATCTACATGACTTTCAATCTGTTCACCACGAGAATGGCGCTTTATTGCACCCTGGTCAGCATGATGTTGCTCGGGAACGATCTGACCGCCGACAAGGTGTTCGTCTTCTCCTCTTACTTCAACATATTGGCGCACACCATGTCGGGAATGTTCGTACGCGGTTTCGCGGAGATAGCCGAGTGCTTGGTCGCCGTGAGGAGATTGCAGCACTTCCTGATGTACGACGAGTTCCAAGAGAAGGGATTCCATCTGAACAAATTCGCCGCCAGTCTGAACGGTAGCATCAACATGGACGCGAAGCAGGCTTCCAACAAAACGTCTCGAAATGATCTGCCGTACATCGACGACGAGATAGAGGGCTACGAGAATCTCGACAGATCCGAGGAGAAGAGGAAACACAACGGTTTGGTGGTGGTCGCCAGCGATCTGTTGAGGAACACCGCGACTCTCATAGAAGGTAAGACACGCGACAGAAATGCCGTTCGCGCGGAATGGCACGAGGTTCGAAATACTACCGGTCACGTTTTTTTCCGCAGACAAGAAACGTACGTCTGTGGCGAACGAGGAGTCATGCGCGGTTAAGATAGTCAACGTAACAGCCAAATGGGAGCCCAGTCAATCGGAGAGCACTCTGGAAGGACTGAATCTAGAGATCGAGAAAGGAAAGACGTACGCGGTGATCGGTATGGTCGGCGCGGGGAAGAGTTCCTTCCTCTCCGCCATCCTCGGTGAAATAGAGGTCACGGAAGGTCAAATCAAGGTCAATGGAAGTTTGAGCTACGCCGGCCAAGAAGCTTGGGTCTTCGGGTCGACCGTTCGACAAAATATACTCTTCGGTCAGCCGTACGATCGCCCCCGTTACCAAAGGGTTGTCAAAGCGTGTTCCCTTCTGAGAGACTTCAAGCAATTTCCTCAGGGTGATCAGACAGTGGTCGGAGAAAGGGGCAGCTCTTTGTCAGGGGGTCAAAAGGCTAGGATCAATTTGGCCAGGTCGTTGTACCGACAAGCTGATATATATCTACTGGATGATCCTCTGAGCGCTGTGAGTAAAGTTTGCCCTGTATCCTCTGGTATCGCTTAGGCAACCGAGCTTCAATGACCATCCGTGCAATGACGTTTCAGGTCGATACGCACGTGAGCAAACATTTGTTCGAAGAGTGCATTCAACGATTCCTGTCGGGGAAAACCAGAATTCTGGCGACCCATCAGCTGCAATACGTGAAGAGCGTCGACACCATCGTTCTGATCGAGCAAGGAAAGATCACAGTGTTCACGAGCTATCAGGAACTGTTGGACAAGCGACCCGAGTACTGTAAACTTCTCGCGGAGGGTGGCGAACCCCACGATGACTCTTCTTTGGAGAAGAGTGGCATGCGAAGGCAATTTTCGTCGTCGAGTACCAGAGTCGGTTGCATTTCGTATTCTCGTATCGTTTAGGATCCAGAAACGCTTCTTCGGACGGAGAATGAACAATCTGTATTTCTCTTTTGGCAGAGCCGAACACCGGAAGCTAGCAGCTGCGGTACCGACGACGAGGAGGAAGACGAGGACCCCGAAAAACAGAACGACGGTTTCGAAGGGACATCCCGTGGAACGGTCAAGGGACCGATTTTCATAAAGTACTTCCAAACAGGCGCTAACTTGTGCCTGGCAACCACTGTACTTCTGCTATTTCTAATTACTCAGTGCATCGTCAGTCTCAACGATTATTTCGTTCCGATTTTGTGAGTAGTTCCGTTCCCGTAGCTTTGTTCCGACGCGATGATCGCATAACAATTTTTACGAGCGTCGATCGTGTTTGTAGAGTCAACGTAGAAGAAACACGACACCTGAACGCTAACCTGAACGCTACCAACGACACAATGACGATCGACCAATCGGATATATCGTCTTCGTACCCTTATCTGTACATATACACGGCTATAGTACTGGGAATATTTATGATTGGAATCACCAGATCCCTGATATTTTACAAGGTCTGCATACTGTGCAGTCAAAAGCTGCACGACATGGCGTTCAGCGCGTTGATCAGAACCGGTATGCGGTTTTTCGACACGAATCCCAGCGGCAGGATTCTCAACAGATTCTCGAAGGATATGGGAGCGATAGATGAACTACTGCCGAAAGCGATACTCGATGCTGGCCAGATATGCATGATGATGGTTGGCTCCCTAGTCGTCTCTTGTATCGTCAATGTTCTTTTCTTGGTACCGATAGTGTTCCTGGGATTTGTATTCTACTGGATACGGAAGGTGTTTCTCAAAACTAGCAAGAACATCAAAAGAATGGAGGGAATGAGTATGTAACGATACCTAGATCACCATAGTAGCACGTGTTTCTCGTTAAAATAACGTCGACGCGTTTTTCTCTTCAGCTCGATCACCCGTATTCACTCACCTAAACGCCACGCTCAACGGGCTGACTACAATCAGAGCGTATTGCGCGCAGGAAATATTGAAGAAAGAATTCGACAAGCTACAAGACGTCCATACTTCCACATTTTATATGTACGTAGTAGCTAGCACTGCCTTTGGATTTTCTCTGGACATCTTTTGCCTTGTGTTCACTTCGTTGGTTACCTTCAGCTTTCTTCTTTTACAACAATGTAAGACTTTTATAATTGTATGGAGCAACTCTCGGGGCGACTAGATGATCAAACACGTGTCTCGGCGGTGTTTTTACCCACTCTTCTTTTTTGGGGGAGGGGGGGGGGGGGTTTGGTTTATGTTCTGATCGCGCGCCACTATTTTGACCTTTTAGATGCCCGATAGAGTTCTCCGTTCCTCTACTGTATTCTTTTCTTTGTGGCGACACGAATCGACCGACTGATTTCCTCTTGTTCGCAGCGTTTTCGGGAGGCGAGGTGGGTCTAGCCATCACCCAGGTGATGGCCATGACTGGAATGATCCAATGGGGCATGCGACAGAACGCCGAAGTGGCCAATCAGATGATGGCCGTGGAACGTGTGCTCGAGTACACGCAAATAGCACCGGAACCGAATCTACGCGACCGAGGAAAATTCGCGAAGAAGACTGAGAAAGCTGTCGCTCTTCCAGCTGACGCTCCGGCGAAATGGCCCGCGGAGGGAACGATCCAGTTCAAGCAGATCTACATGCGATACGTGGAAGACGATCCTCCGGTGCTGAAGGGCCTGAACATTGTCATTTCCGCAGGGGAGAAGGTTCGTTTGCTTCTTCCGAATTCTACAGGATATCTATAGGAAAATGTACTTTCTCGAAAGGGGTGATTCCCGAGGTCATTTCAAGTAAAACCACGGTCCAATCGGAGCGCGGCTTCAGTGGACGGAGTCCGACGCCGTGCTCTGATTGGTCCGTGTTTTTCGTTAATAACTTAACCTTAACAGAGAGGAAATGAGAGTGCTACCCCTAGTCTAATTTTTAGCCCGGACCAGAATCTGCATCATTAGCAGCGGATTCCTAATAATGCCAGGGTGGATGCTACTTCTATGTTAAAAGAGTTGCAGCCTAAAAGTTGATGCAGGTTCTGTTCCAGGCTAAAAACTTGATGCAGGTTCTGTTCCAGGCTAAAAAGTTGATGCAGAAAAGTGGGGACACTAAAACCCCGAGCGTGAATACTTTCATTTCCTCTCTGTCCTTAACAAAGCCGCGGAGAACATTTTCGCAAAGTGACTTCAACATTTTGGGACACCGCGTATAAAGTTGCTGTGATATGTTACAGGTAGGAATTGTTGGTCGGACCGGTGCAGGAAAATCCTCGCTGATAGCCGCACTGTTCAGATTAGCGAAAATCGAGGGAGCCATAGAAATCGATGGCATAAACACCGGGTCGATCTGCCTGGAGGATCTACGGCGCAAGATATCGATCATTCCCCAGGATCCCGTTTTGTTCTCTGGCACCCTGAGGCGCAATCTAGACCCGTTCAACGAGTTCTCGGATGACGCACTGTGGGAAGTGCTCGAAGAGGTTCGTCGGATAAGAGAATAAACTTTTTCGAAACGAGTAAACGTCAGTTCTATGGAAATTGATCGGTGGATTTGAAAATTGGCAGGTGGAGCTGAAAGACGCTGTTGTCACTGCCGGCACCGGGCTGGGCAGTCGAGTATTCGACAGAGGGAGCAATTACAGTGTCGGTCAGAGACAGTTGGTTTGTTTGGCAAGAGCAATCTTACGGAACAATCGAATACTCATGCTCGACGAGGCAACCGCGAACGTCGATCCGCACACGGACGCTTTGATCCAACACACGATAAGACAAAAATTCGCCAAGTGCACTGTACTTACTATTGCCCATCGGCTCATCACCATCATGGACAGCGATAGAGTTCTAGTTATGGATAAAGGTCGTATGGCGGTAAGCAACGAACTATATCTCTTTCGCGGCTGTGTTTGAAAAATTCAGTGAGTGGCGCCATCCACAATTTTCTACGGCAACTTTCGCAACCACCCTTCGATGAGCTTGTTATCTGTATCCGTGATAACGTATCGCTGTATCTAATGCTTTTCCGGATGATAAATGATTTTTTCTTTTAATCTATGTTGCAGGAGTACGATCACCCACACATACTGCTTCAGAACAGCTACAGTCAGTTCACGTCTTTAGTAAAGGAGACCGATCGCGCGATGTATGACCAATTAGTTAAGATAGCGAGACAAGCTTACGTTGCGAAACACGGGGAACGATGATCTATGGGATCTCGGCAGTCGATCAGACTATTTTGCTCTTCTGGATCGACTTCCGATAGCTGATAAGCGGCGATTGTACGATTATACTTCTACACGTATAGAAACAAGTATTAAAACAAGTTCCGAGAGCGCGCGCGCGCGCGAAAGATCGTTTATACATATTTTTATTATCGTTGAACGAGCCAACAGATATACATATATTGTTCCCAGTACTTCTTGTAAATGAAAATGGCGCTGTTGAGCGGCGCTCGCATCTCTTCCAAACGGGTACTTACAATTTTTTATTGTATATTTTACATGATTCTCAACTCTTGGCAATTTTCGATCCGTGAATTTTGATCGACGATAGATGGTGCATTAAACTATATTTCCTTTACACCGTAGAATTGTACGAATCGCGCACAATGTGAATTAATTCTATTTTACGCATAAACTATACATACTATGCGATGTTAACGATACCACTAATTGTAAGTGCGTTGAATGCTCGAAGGCGATCGTTACGCGGAACAGTTGTTAAATAAATAAGTTTAAACAAGCGAAGGGTGACACGTTCTCGCGACCCAAGGCCGGACAAGTCCCGCCTCTCGTATAAATTAATGCCTGCCCTAGTGTTTTGCTGCTTTCCTTCACAACTGTCTCGCGTGGCTTTTGCATGAAAAGAAGTTCTAGCTAGATCATGGACTAGACGGGCGTGATAGATAATAAAATCGAACAGGGAAGGAACGATTAATATCGGCGTGAAAATAAATAAAATCTCATATAAAATTCTTCGTGAACTATCGATAATAGGCAAAGTGACTCGATACGAAAAAGAAAGTCTATAATGAACACTGCACACATTTCTGTATACTTTACCGAGTAACGTGTACCAGCAAGAAATCGATGGTGCCGGTATCGAGTCAAAATACATTTTAGACTACACAGGGAGATTACAATGTCGTATATTTTTTATGAATACGTACGCGAGGAATATCATTAATGTATAATGTATCGAATTGTGTAAATAAAACTCCAGTTTTATAGACGCTATTGATTTATTAATAAACCGTTTTCTATGGACGGAACCTCTTATCGGAAAATAGTACTCACGGGTCGTGGCGTTCGCCAAAGGTAGTGAAATCACGTACGCAACGTTTGCCGCGTATCACCTTGCGATTGATAAAAATAATTCACTGTTCACTACGTTCCACTGGAAGCGTACACACAACGAAACGTTTCGATCTGTATCGAATTGCTGCAATATTGTCGTTTCGAACCACAATCCGGAAACTACCTTATCGTGACAAGAGCCGCGATCGAACTAAACGCCACGGAAGACAAGTCCACATGCGCGTACTTCCTACGACTAGGTACCAAATTCTGATTGGCTGTGACTGCGCAGGCGTTCAACTTACCCCCACGGGCGGCAGATTTAAACCGCGTACCGTAACGCGCTGAAAACAATGCGGTCATTAGGCGATCGCTTTTCTTACAGACACTATATGTATATAGTATTCTCTCGGAACGTTTAGCGTATACGATTTCTACTGGCCAAAAGTTTAAAATGTTATTGGAACTTTCTAAAAGTTAGTAATCAAGTGTTTTACCAAATTCTGATTGGCTGTGACCACGCAGGCGTTTAACTTACCCCCACGGGCGGCAAGTTTAAACCGCGTACCGTAACGCGCTGAAAACAATGCGGTCGTTAGGCGATCGCTTTTCTTACAGACACTATATGTATATAGTATTCTCTCGGAACGTTTAGCGTATATAATTCTACTGGCCAAAAGTTTAAAATGTTATTGGAACTTTCTAAAAGTTGGTAATCAAGTGTTTTACCAAATTCTGATTGGCTGTGACTGCGCAGGCGTTCAACTTACCCCCACGGGCGGCAGGTTTGAACCGCGTACCGTAACGCGTTGAAAACAATGCGGTCGTTAGGTGATCGCTTGTCTTACACACACCATATGTATACAGTATTCTCTCGGAACGTTTAGCGTATATGATTTCTACTGGCCAAAAGTTTAAAATGTTACTGGAACTTTCTAAAAGTTGGTAATCAAGTGTTTTACCATTTTACTTGTACTTCACTTTCAATTTCAGAATTTTATATTCAAAACGTTACCCTCGACTCCAATATTATCTGAAATGAATAATATTTTGGATCTTGAAGGTTTGAAGTGTATTGTTACTCTATAGCAAAAAAGTTTTTCAAAATCTTGAACTACGAAACATTGATTTTTGCCCAGTAAAATCGCGTTCTGAGACCACTGTGGCAGCGGTGCAACAACCAAATCCTAATCTACGGACGTAAGTGTTTCCATTCTCCAAGACGCACAGCTAAACCAATCTCAAAGCATAATTCGCAATCAACTAATTCCATTGTTAATACTATACTCAGCAAGTACTTTCCTTTTTGAAGATACACGAAGGCTGAACCTATGCGCTCCAGACTAGGCTACTCGCCGCTATTGCAGTAGAATATGCCGGCAACATAACGTCCTTCAAATGGTCCGTTGGCCTCGATTATGTCTTGTCGTTATATCGGCACAAAATGGCTCTGTAACAATATGTAATCGTAAATCATGTTAATGAATAGTTTAACCGGCGACCGGCAAGACACAAGGTCGACGAACGGACATAACATTCGTTCAACGTTCCAACGACGCTTATATTTGGGAACATGCTTTTCTTTCCTTAATATAGCTAGCATTATTCGTTGAATTCTGGAATTTACGCTAGCTTGTCCGAAATGAGTCAGGAAAAAACGCTGGTATCGACGATACACGGCAATAATTTAAACTCCAATGCTGTAAAATCCATATTTATTCGAGTACGAGGTTCATTGTTTACATCATTGGTCGGTTTTTGCTATCAGCATGTTTGCTATGTATCCTTTATCGGGACGAATAAATTTTAATACGAAATCCACGTCGAAGTCTGTTCAACCGTCGTCAATGTTACAAGACTGCTCTGTACGTTCGCGGGTGTTGGAGAAGCCGCGAATCGTTACCTAACAGGGTTTCACGGTTTCGGACGGGATAATGGAGCCGAAAAAGGTGTACACGAAATGGAATCCGAAAGAGAAAGCTGGACCACTGAGCACATTATTTTTTGGGTGAGTGTCTCCATCGTTGAACCGCACATTTTTATTCGCGTTCATTTAGAAACGAATTTCGGCGTCGTCCTATCGAGTGTCGCCGATTTTGTCAGGATCTGCACAATGCGAGAAGGTTGAGTGCGTATCTTCGGTAAACCACACGTCTGGAAATGTTTCATTCTGCAACAATAACAGGACACTAATTAATTCTCCTTTCTCAGTTCGATTGTAGTTTAAGGGAGCCGGCAGGCATTTGGGCTTGACTGTCACGCTATGTTACGCTGTGGCTTTTTTTCTAGACATTTTGCGTCTTAAATAATTAAGCAATCAATTAAAAATGCATACCACCGTGTTTGTACATGTCTTTGCTACGTCTGTATAGAGCCTTTTTTTCGATACGAACACTAAATCTCTCGAAATTAAGAGAATCTCTCAGCGGCAGCCATCTTGTGACGTCATACTTGCTTCAGAATTCGAATTTTCTGCCGAATATTACAAATTACTCCACGATGAGGTAGAAATTCGCCATTTTTGGCTCCATACAGACGTATGTAGATTGGACTTTTAGGAAACACAATTGACCACTTCTAAACTGCTCATTGCAATATTGAAGCGACAGTTTGTATAGATATTGACCCTTGCATACGTATATGGATTTCAAACCATGCCGGCCCCCTTAACGATACTAAAGATTTCGAACGGTCCCTATACTTCTATGCACTCGTTTGTATATCGCTCAGTCGGTTTTATCGCGAATGAATAAAATCGACGGACTGTCTCGAACGTTTTCAATTCGTCCGTTATTCTAGTTTCTATAAATACGGGAATATTCGACGGAAGACTCGTTGTCTAATTGCTATGATGATAGGTGGGCTTGGGAATTGTTGTTGAAAAGCAGAACGACGGAATTGGAACTGACGGATCTCTATTTCCCCACAAGAGACAACGAATCCGAGAGACTTTTAAACCGATTGAACAAGTAAGCATTCTCCGCCGCTTCGAGTAACGAAATAACGACTAACGAAATTCTAAAACGAAGGTCGTGGGAGCGCGAATTGACCAAGTTGACACACGAGGACACGGCGGGCACCGAAACGGACGAAGGAAAGTCGAAAGAAAAGATCGGCCCTTCGTTACGGTCGGCTCTGCTGCGGACGTTCCGCAAGGAATTTGTGTACACCGGGGCACTGTGTGTCATCATCTTCGTGGTCCTGCGTCCGTTGATAGCTTACATGCAGTCCTTCGTGATCAGGTACTTCGATCGCGATGAAGGTGGTATGGCGCTCAGCAAGCGGGAGGTGCTGACCTACGCGGCCGTCATGGTATCGTTAACATTTTTAGTGTGCTTCCTCGTACACCATGCTACACAGCTGCAAGCCCAACTAGCCATGAGACTGCGAATCGCGTGCTCCGCTCTCATTTATAAAAAGGTAACCGATAATCTTCCCTGTATTCGAAAACCCTTTGCCCAAGTCCATCTATTCGTCGCGATTGCGAAACCCCGTTCTGCAACCCGTCCGGCCAACGACAAGTCTGATTCATAAGTAACAGATAACATACTAAACAAGCGAGCACTGTCCAAGGTCAAGCGACATTTCGGTATCGCCAACACGACATCGTTAATTGTAAAACTATTTCCATGTCTGGAGATTCTTTTCTCGTTCGGAAACGGCTCTTTTCATCCCTTCGATACGTCTCTGCTTTGCGAGATCAGACGCTTCAAACTTTAACCCTTTGCACTCGAAGCTATTTTCACCCCAAAATGAAACACTTCTTCCGACCTAGAGTATTTCCCTTCTATATATATTTTTTCATGTTATACATACGAAAGCGGTGGAATTTACTCGTACAATACTCGTGAAAATTATTTTGAATGATGATATAGCAATTTTCAGCGACGCCTTACAGTCGCCATTCGAGTGCTAAAGGTTAAAACGGGTCCAGGCATATATCGTCGTGCAACCCTATATAGCGTCTGCTTGTCGTCTGTTAAGAAACATTTTCTTCTGCAGATCTTACGGCTTAGCAAGAGCGCGTTTACGCAAACCACCTGCGGTCAGGTCGTCAACTTGCTCAGCAACGACATTCAGCGTTTCGACCGTTTCTGCGAATGCGTGCACTTCATTTGGGTATCGCCTCTTCAGGTAACTCGGTTCGAAATTGTCTTGTTCTTGCGAGGCGAGACTGTAATCTGTCAAACGAGACGAGACGAGGCAGTGAAGATCCGAGAATGGTAATTTCATGTCTGTCTGTAACTCAAGTAGCTATGTCTGCCCTGCCTCGTCCCGTCGGACAGACTATAGGGGGAACAGAGGAAGTATCGTTTTGTACGCTCGCAGATGATAGTGATCGGTTCGGTGATGTGGACCAGGATCAGCTACGTGACGCTCATCAGTATAGGAACTCTGATCATTGTGTCTGCTCCGATACACTGTATCACCGTCAAAATGATGAAGGGGCTGCGACAAGTGATCGCCGAGTTGACGGACGAAAGGGTGCAGTTGATGCAAGAGTTGATAACCGGTATGCAGGTAAGCTGTACGTCGCGTCGGTCACCTTGAGACGCAGACAAAATTTCATGTGTAGCCCGTTGAAAATGATGATTTTCCTCTGGAAAGGTGATCAAGATGTACGCTTGGGAGAAACCGTTCTCCAAGATCATAACCGCGGTCAGGACGACCGAGATACTGAAAATTCGAAGGAGCTCGTACATACAAGCCATCTATCTGGCCAACGTGGTGCTGACCTCAAGGTTCGTCCTGTATAGCACCGTCGTGTACATCGCGCTGGCCGGGAACGGGCTTCGTTCGGATGTCACGTTCACGTTGTCCGCCTACTTCGAGATGCTTCAGCTGACCGTCGCTTTTTTCTTTCCACTGGGCCTGATAAGTTTTTCAGAATGTATGGTTTCCATCGACAGGATACAGGTTTGTGTCCAAAGCGTGGTACTTTCACACGGTAGTACACACGATTCTAATAATATATATATATATATATATATATATATATATATATATATATATATATATATAAAATATTAGGTGTTGACACTTAAAAGCATTATAGATATAAACAGTTAAATATTACATATTAGGGGGACCCATAAGTAATCAATTATTTTGAAATCTAAAACAAACTTTGTAGTAAATTCAAGGTTTTAACCCTTTGCACTCGAATTGCGACTGTAAGGCGTCACTAAAAATGGCTGTATCATTATTCAAAATATTTTTTACATTATTAAATTTGTTTGTATTTAATAAATTACTAAACACTTCAGTGTTGTACGAGTACATTGCACCATTTTCGTATGTATAACATGAAAAATATATATATAGAAGGGCAATATTCTACGTCGGAAGAAATGTTTCGTTTTGTAGTTAAAATAGCTTCGAGTGCAAAGGGTTAATAATCTCCATCATTATCAAGGACAGTCTGCCATCTTTCCTTCGAATTTTCAATCCCCTTCTTATAGAAATCCAGGGTTCGTCAAGCAAAATATGACTCAAGGTGCCTCCTTGCATCTTCTACAGAATGTTTTATTTCTTAAATAATGGTCCAGAGATCTGAAAAGATCAGAGGGTGCAATATCCGGTGAGTACGGGGGTGCGGTCAAACTTCCCATTGCAATTCTTTGATTTTTTCCTGAGTGAGTTTCGCTGTATGGGGCCGGGCATTGTCAATTTGCAGTATTACACCTTTTCTGTGGACTAAAGATGCCCTCTATATTAATAGTTCTGAATACAGCTGTTGTAATTGCTGACAATACAACTCAGCAGAAACTGTTTCTCCAGGTTTCAACAACTCTAAGTGAATTATGCCACGACTGTCCCACCAAATGCACAGTAACACCTTTCCAAGTGATAAGCTAGCTTTAGGGGTTGATATTGCAGTTTGATTTGCAGAAAGCCATTGCTTGGAACGCTTTTTGTTATCACAAAGAATCCATTTTTGATCTCTGGTAACGACTCTGCTAAGAAATGGATCTCTACAAAATCTGGATAGCAATGAAGTGCAAATTGATCGACGAATATTCTTGTTGGTCTCAGATCATTGATGCGGTACCCATATTCCTTGCCTATATGCCTTTCCCATTTCATGTAGGTGTCTTTGTATAGTTGACCATGCAGACCCAAGGCTTCTCGATAATTCTTGTATACTTAATTCTGGATCAGCTTCCACTAGAGACTTTAGGGTGTCATTATCAAATTCAACTGGTCGTCCACTTCGAGGCCTGTCGGAGAGATCATAATCACCAGCAGCAAACCTTCCGAACCAACGTTGACACATGTTGACCTTCGATACATCTCCATAAACATCGCAAATTTTCTTTGTTGTCACCGTTGCATTAAATCCCGCATGAAAATGAAAAAGTATGCAATGACGAATATGATCCTTGGAAGGTACGGACGCCGCCATTTTATTACAGAGTTGTAAAAAAGAATTATACTTTTTGGAATATTTTGAACACAGGCTGCTTGACCGAAAACTGTAAAAGAATACGTGTTTCCTCTTCAACGATCGGTACAGAACTAAAGGCAAAACAAATTCTTTGCAAATAATTGATTACTTATGGGTACCCCTAATACTTACGCGGTGTAAGTATGCGATGACAAAACTAGTTTCCATTATACGAACTATAGCCCAGATGTACATTTTCAGAAATTTTTATTGCTGGAAGAGCAAAGCGGACAGACATCGCAGGTTCAAGCGATACAAGACGGTAAAAACGGACAGAAAACGAACTATAAACGGGCCAACGAGTCGATCGAATTGAAAAATGGCCGTCAAACAGCATTGGTGACGCGTATCGACGATATTACGCCGGTGTCCGTGACGCTGGATCGCGTCTACGCAAACTGGATACCCAAACACCTACCGCCGACAATATCTGGGATTTCGATGCAGATTCGATCCGGAGAATTGTTCGCGATCGTTGGCTGCGTCGGTTCCGGCAAGTCCTCCATCCTCCATCTACTTTTAAGGGAGATACCCCTGGGGGCCGGCAATGTGCGAGTGTACAGCGGCCCCGCGGAAAAGCTCGACAATACCGCGCAAGGTTTCATTGTCGACAGTCCGAACCTGACAATCTCGTACGCCAGCCAGGAGCCGTGGCTGTTCTCGGGAACCGTCAGGGAAAATATCTTGTTCGGACTGCAGTACGACAACGAGAGATACGTCGCCGTAAGTTCTCTCTACATCTAGAAGGCCGGCGTGAGGATTTCGTATTCGAGTGGAGAGCGGATCCTGTATGTTGTATCGTTTGTCGCAGGTGACCAAGGCTTGCGCGTTGACCAAGGATTTCCAAAATCTTCCTCACGGGGACATGAGCAGCGTGGGCGAGAACGGATCGGCGTTGTCCGGTGGCCAGAAAGCTCGGGTGAACCTAGCGAGGGCGGTCTACAAGAAAGCCGACATCTATCTGTTGGACGACCCGTTGAGCGCCGTCGACGCCAAAGTAGCCAAACACCTTTTCCACAAGTGCATCCAACAATACCTTCGCGGGAAGACGAGGGTCCTGGTGACCCACCAGCTGCAATTCCTCGAGCAAACCGACTCCATTGCAGTCTTGGATCGAGTGAGTCTCGTCAAGCAGCAGGCATACAGTTGTCTTCCTATATTCAATGAACGCGTTGATCCTCTCTTGTTAAAGGGTATGGTGAAAATGCAAGGGTCGTACAACGAACTGTCCAAATTCTCGAAGAAATTCGTCGGCGTAATCGAAGATATCAAGATGTCGGTGGAAGCCACCAAGCAAAGAGAAAGCATCGATACGCATTTGTCCCCGTTGCCAACGGATAGAAGAGTCAGCCAGAGAAGCACTGGCAGAGCTTCGGTGGCGTCTGTCGCCAGCAGCAGGGTATCTGGAATAGTTTACTTTAACGTCGAAGAATCGGATGGAACGTATAGAACGACATCTCTGTGATTACAGATGTCTTACGAGTACGATGCCGAAGACTACGAGTTGGCCGAAGACAACGAGTTGTCTTCTACCAAGCGGTTCTCCGGCAGTGTGTTCAAGAAGTACTTCAAGTACGGTGTATCGTACGTTCTGCTGGCTGTGTTGGCGTTGATCATCATCTTCTCCCAAATGCTCGTCAGCTCCAACGATATCTGGCTATCTTACTGGACGAACATGGAGAGCGCTAGACGATCCCTGAATAGTAACGGTTCCCGATCCTCCTATGATAATTTCCCGCACAACAACGCTTTTTGGGGAAATATATTCACGCTGGACAGCAACGGTCTCCTAACGACCATTGACTCTGTATACCTTTACACGTTCTTCATTCTGATGTGCATAGTGTTCGTGTTTAGCCGAAACTTTTTCTTCGTATGGGTATGTTCGAAGTCCAGCCAGAATCTTCACGATACGATGTTCTGGAACGTATTGCGGACGTCGTTATCGTTCTTTCATCGCAATCAGTCCGGTAAACGAATTCATTGCCATATCCGTTCCGATCGAACAGATACAGCTCGATCGGCTATCTGAAAAACATTTGCCTTCGCAGGCAGGATCTTCAACCGATTTACCAAGGACGTGGGCAACATAGACGAAATGCTACCCGCGACGATGTTAGAGAGCGTTCAGGTTATGCTGGTGTTAACAGGCTGCGTCATTGTTATAATGATTTGCAATTACTGGATGGTCATTCCTCTCGCGATTTTAGGCGCCATCTTTCTTTTCCTGTGGATGAACGCCTCGAACGCCATGACACGTCTGAAGCAACTGGAAAGCGTAGGTGAGTACAGTGAATTCTCGATATATGTCAACAACACGGGCAAGAGCTAGCGTCCTGTATCGTCCAGGCCTTGGCGACTTTTACAGGGTGAGCCACCTAACGTTCGCACCTCAAATATCTTTGTTGTTTCTAAAGATACGTAAAATATGGTAAGGACAGAGTTGAATGGTACAATGGGGCTGACACGATGCCAAAAAAGAATTTTGTTTTTATGTCATTTTTTTAGAGATATCAAGGTCACCTTGACTTTTTTAAATGGAACCACCCTTTTTTAAACACCTACAATGATAGTCCCTTTCATGGTTCCCTTTCGTGGTTCCATTTAAAAAAGTCAAGGTGACCTTGATATCTCTAAAAAAATGACATAAAAACAAAATTTTTTTATGGCATCGTGTCAGCCCCATTGTACCATTCAACTTTGTCCGTACCATATTTTACGTATCTTTAGAAACAACAAAGATATTTGAGGTGCAAACGTTAGGTGACTCACCCTGTATATAGAAAAATCACTGTACCTACAACTTGTGCCGACTGTGTCAATTGACGTGATCCGCTCGCGATCCCATTTCAGCGAAAAGCCCGGTGTTCGCGCACGTGAACGCAACGATCGAAGGACTGAGCACGATTAAAACCTGCGGGCCCAATGTGGCGAAACTGTTGGAAAACCAGTTCCACCATTTGCAGGACATACACAGCGGTGCATGGTACATGCTGATAAGCATAATGTCCACAACGAGCCTCTACATTGACATTCTGGTTTCTGTCTTCTACACGTGCCTCGCCTTCTCCTTTATCCTAATCGACAGCGGTGAGTCTTCGTCGGGACCCACGAAACAGATTATCGGTCCGCTTCCTGATGACGATGGCTGATGATTTGTTTTGTTAGAGACCGTCCTCAGCGGCCACGTCGGCTTGGCTCTGACGCAGGCGTCCATCATACTCGGCACTTTGCCGCATGGTCTAAAGCGAATTAACCGCCTGCTAGCTTACATGACGTCGGTGTCGAGGCTGTTGGAGTACACCGAGTTGCCATCCGAAGGAGACTGGCATAGTAGCAATCCTCCGCCACCGACTTGGCCGCAACGTGGTCATCTGACCCTGCGGAACGTCAACCTTCGATACGAACAGGATCAGCCGACCATTCTCAAGGTAATTAGAGATTGTTATTTCGAAATGCGATCACGCTGTTTCTCTGTTGCGAATCCACTCTTGAGCACGAGTCCATTCCAGGACCTGAACGTGACGTTGGAGGCGGGATGGAAGGTCGGCGTCGTGGGCAGAACCGGCGCAGGAAAATCGTCGCTGATATCGGTCCTGTTCCGGCTGTTCCCCGAAGGGTTGCAAGGAAAAATCGAGATCGACGGGATAGACGTGAACACGTTGGGCCTGCACGAGCTTCGCTCCAAGATGTCCATCATTCCTCAGCAGCCGTTCCTCTTCTCGAATAGCGTGCGCAACAACCTGGACCCGTTCAACTCGTACGACGACGCGAAGCTGTGGGACAGCCTTCATCAAGTTGAGCTCAGCCACCTGTTCCTCGACCACAAGATAGAACATAGCGGAAGCAACCTGAGCATCGGCCAGAGGCAACTGATATGTCTGGCCAGGGCGGTCTTAAAGAACAATCGCATTCTCGTGCTGGACGAGGCCACCGCCAACATCGACAACGAGTAATCGTGCTTTTCCTCGAACCGTAGTGCGACCACGATCGCGTATCCTGTTCACGGTAACCCTGCTTCGTTTCAGAACCGACTCATTGATCCAGAAGACGATTCGAACCAGGTTCGCCGACTGCACGGTCATCACCGTCGCCCACCGGCTCAACACCATCATCGACTGCGACAGAATCATAGTGATGGATGCTGGACGCATCGAGGTACGGTTCAGTTTCAGAGCATTATATTCTATATTGTGGCCTTGAAATGGTAATGTGCGAGATTGAACGACGATCGGTTTGCGAAAACAGGAATTCGGCAGCGCCCACGAGCTGCTGCGCAACAATCCGAACGGGATCTTCTCGCAGATGGTGGAGAACACGGGGCCAGCTATGGCGCAAATGCTGCGGAAACAGGCGGAAGAGGCCAGGAAGAAGAACACCCTGAGTCCAACTCTCGAGTCGGGGGAGCAGTCTTCCAGCGACAACGACACTGAAATTATTGCTCAGACCTCACTATAATGCGTTAACAGAATTAAATATCACACGGTTAACACTTTGAACGCCAAACTAGAAACCCCAAAAATTCCAGAAAATCAAAGTAAGTTATTTAATGAAATAAAAATTGCAAAAACATTAAATGTACGATACTGAGTAATCCTACAACTTTCTTGCATGTTACACATCCTAATTAAGTTTAGTACAATAAATATATCAACGTAAAAATTCATTTTAAAACCTGCACAAATAATTCCGTCAGCCACACATGGCTGACGTGGCGTTTAACGTGTTAATGGCCAATGAATAGACTGTCGAGTGCAACATCGAGTGCAATGAGCAGGAACCAAATTTCTTTCTTCCTTTACTCATTTTTATAATATCAACGTCGGTCCCATTATCGGATCAAATCGAAATAGTTAACAAGCGAAGCCTACTGCCGCAGAATTCAAATTTCGCTGGGTCGTCTACAATCTTGGATCAAAATGGATTCAGGTCCGGCCATTCGAGGGTTGAACTGAAATAATAGGCATGTATAATATATACCACGGATCTTTATGCGCGTGGAAAGTCTACTAATTCATAGATAATAGAAAAATCTCTGTTTACCATATTAAACGTTTTCTCTTTTCCAAAACAACTCGTTGGTCGCTTCTAAAGTAGTCTCTCGCGATGCATAAAGTCCGCGGTGTAACGACGATCGAAAAACGAATGAACAGAGAGAACAGACTTTCGGATTTGTCGTATTTATTTAAATATGAAAGTACCTATACAAGTGTAACTTTCAATGGAAAGCGACGAACCGTTTCCCTCCGGTGTTAAAAAATAACGGTATTGTAATCGTATTTAGAATTTTCGATTTTGCCAACAATGTTTATTTCGTGCGATCAAAATACTAAATCCGAACCGAACTACCGATCGACGACGACCGATTTCTCGACTGGCAAACAATTATAACCGCGGGACAGAGAACGTGGAAATTGTTGATGTTCCGTCAGAAATATACAGCACACGTACAATACATACACTGTGCGCACACTGTGTACTGTATATACGAAGAATCGTTAACGGAAAGAATCCGGTCGATCCGTTGGAAGAAAAGAAGACACTTCGAAGAAAGTAGAATCGTAAAATTATTATTCTCTCTATGTCTGTCTCTTTGGCATCTATGACTACAAACGAGCAATCATCGGTAATCCTCTTAACCTTGAAACGAGATTATTGGGGATCTCGGATCACACTTACAGCATAAAAGGCATTAAGTTTTCTATGACGCGTTCGAGGAGCGACAACTCTCCTACTCCGCCGGGGCCGCGTCGATCAATCGATTCCTGTGTTCTAAAACCTTGAAACGAAACGAGTACGTTCACGTTCCGTGTAATAAATGTTGAATACGCATACGTTCTATGTTTAATTGTGTAAGTGTAATATTATTTAAATCCTCTCCCCACCTCCGTCTCTCCCGAGTCGTTACACATTCAGTAAATTCGTTACTAAAGTAGATCATCCTAGTAAGTATACGTTGCTCTTCGTAAAATTGTATCTCTGAACCGTTCTCTCCCGACACTCGAGGAAAAAAGAATCGTACTCGTCCGATTAGAATATATCCGAGGACACGGTCCCCGTGGAATTCTCTATCAAAACTCTTCTAATACTCGCTAATTGTAAGTGTTGAGCCACACGGTCTGAATCGAGTGAATCGACAGCATTCGGATATCCACGTACAGGGTATCCCAAAAATGTTGCGTTTCCCTGAGAAGGGTGATTCCTAAGGTCATTTCAGAAAACTTTTTCCTTCGCGAAAACGTTCTCCGCGGTTTCGTTCAGGAGTTATCAACGAAAAACACGGACCAATCAGAGCGCGGCTATGGCGGACGAAGTCCAGCTCGGCCAATGACAACGCCGCGCTGAGCTGGAATCCGTCTGTTGTCTGCTCCGATTGGTCCGCGTTTTTCGTTAATAACTCGTTAACGAAGCCGCGGAGAACATTTGCACAAAAGAAAAAGTTACTTCGAATGAGCTCAGGAATCACCCATTTCAAGGACGTACAACATTTTTCGGACGCCCTGTATATCCCGAGCGTAAAGATTAAAGTAACACAGCCTTTCTGAAAACGAGAACACGTGGCGTTGTTTACACGCAAACAACGAAAAAATATCGGAAAACATGATCACGAACAACCGCGACTCGATCGTCATCGACATGTTGCTTGTCTTCAACCTTTAAGTGGACATTCGACACGGACGTGAAAACACGATAAGATCAATATCCCTTCGATTGAGTATTTTACCAGTCCAGTAGTCCAGTTAAGGGTTAAAGATAGGAAAGAAACGTTACAGAATTCGATCATACGAATCGAAAAGTAAAGGATCATTTTTCAAAAGAATTATTCGAAATTATTCGCTCGAGACGGAAACGAATTTCGATGTCGGAACCCGAAACGCTTTAAGCGGACCGTGTTACATACATTTAGTTCTCGTACCCTAAGCGTCATTTGCACGAACGTACGTTCCGCATATGAAATGAATTTCGCATCGCGAGACTCCCAGCGAGTTGCAACTGTCGTTAGACAACAATTGCAGTCGAAATGAAAGAAAGAAAAAAACGTTTGTTCCCTACATTAGAGATTCTATTGTATTTCGAGGAGGCCAAGAATCTGGTTGAACTGTTTCAAAGAATTTTGGAAGACGAAAACCGTGCATGCATAAAATGCATAAAATCCAGAATCTAGCAGTTATACAGTTGTCGGAACATTCGATTCTCTGCGAGGAGCCGGGCGTTTGCTTGGCGCATCACAAGATGCGTAGGATGTCCTAATGTCTTGTATACTTTCTAAAAACTAATTATACAATATACCGTGATGTAAACTTTTTCTTCGAGTAGCACTTATTACGATACATATTGTTGTCTTCCTTTCGCTTAATCACTGCTTCTTGTAATTTACTTTCAGTCCTTACAGTGGTACTTAACGTGTAACCCCTTAAACCGCATGGATTCGCGTACAGCAAATATGATTGATCGATGATCCAATTAAAAACTATGTTTGATTTATTCGTTCGGATCGCAGTTCGTGAATCGAAATATCGGCTTAAAATATTCAATGACGACCAATCGATCTCGTTTCTTTCCACGTACGAATCACCTAGTCCTCCAACTATCTAGTAGGCGAATTTATCCATTTCCGCTTAAGTAATACGTGTTAGTCGTTTTCGTGTAACAGGTAATTATATTCGAATAACAACTCTCTAACGTGACCGAGTGTTTTATAGTTGTAAGTTACTTCGCTATATCCCATAATCTCTTTCTGTCGCAGCTAAGTAGACTCTAATCGTTTAAGTGCAACTATAAACTATAGTACTAAATATTGTATAACAGCGATTTTATGAGTGACCTTTCTTTTAGAATATCCGCGGAAGTGTGTCCTCTAAACGTCGCTAATAATTCTATATGTTTTAAATAGATCGTCTGATTTTCAATTTCCTTTGGTTAGTAAGAATATACTTTGCTACTATTTTCTTTTCCTTTCTTTTTTTCTATACGTTTTAATTATAGATATATCTATGTATATATTTGTATATATCATTGCGAACCAAAGAAATTTGTTTTGTGAGCAAAGGACGAGCACGCGATGAAAAATATTCTATTATATAAAAAATGTGATCGGCCTCGGAATGAAATTGAACACTTTTCACAGTAGAAGAAAAAAACAAAGAGAGCTGAGGAAACACTGTTATATAATATTGTACCATATTAATCTCGTCTAATTAATTCTTTTTTTTTTGTTCTTTCTTTCAGCTTTATGAGAATTTCTTGTGCGCTGGAACTTCACCTACAATTGTTCCCTTAATGGTATATATTTACGTATAGCTCGACAAAAATAGTTTAGCAGGTAAACTCCGTGTACCTGTTCGATGGAAACCGTGCATCCAACCTGCCAAGTTATTATCGTCGACCCTGCAACCACCTTCTACCCGTTCAACAAATCAAACGTGATGCGAGCTCTCGTTGTCGATACTAATTGTAATCCTCCCCTGTCTTGCGCGTCCGGCAAGCCTCCAAGTTAAACAACGATACGCAAGTTCGTTAAAACTCATGGCTCAGCGATGAGGAAAGTCGAAAATATTTCTAAACAGTACGAGAAAAACCATTAACGTTACATATGTATACGTCGAAACGAATCTTTGATATCGTTGAGAGCAAAAACGTATTTCACGTAACTTATGTTAAAGATAAAAATCGAGAACATCCTTTAAACAACAGTATGAGACAGTTTTACATTCACCGCTTTCTCTCTCTCTCTCTCTCTCTCTCTCTCTCTCTCTCTCTCTTTCTCTCTCACACACTCCCTCGCCCTCTCTGATCGTCTATTGTTCGTTTCCATTGTTGCTAAAAATTGTACAACTGCTAATCGAACTTAAAGTATTTTTTGGCAGTTACAACGTTCTTTGAGCAATGTGTGTGATATTTTATTAAATTATTCATGTATTTCTGTGTACGTACTTTAATATTATTTGCACTTATCTTCGCATCCGCTACGTCGACGAAACTGAAATCGTCTAACCTCCATGGAACTGAACTGTATCGTTCACGTTAACGCATAACAACGCAACGACAATTAAAACTAAGGTCAACCGTAACCACGTCAGCTGCAAACACTCGAACGATTCAACGTAATAGAACAAACGGGGTGTTTCATCTGAAACATGTCGTGGAATCATTGTTCACCAGCTACGATGGTACGAGAGTGCTACACATATGCGTGTACCTATTCCAACCGAAGAAGATGACTGGCCTGTTTCAGGCGAAACACATTCTACCCCTAATCGTTAGATCTCGTGTGTCCCTCGCTATTGCACTTCTAATTAACAAGAACCTTTAATAAAACGTGCAGTCAATAGCCAGGGATAACCGAAAGACTCCACTTACCATCGACTAGAAAACAAGGTACTCGAAAGGATGAATCATGATTGAAAAACGTGGAAACAGTGGTAAGTTAATGGACGGTGAAGCATAGAGAAATATTGCTAAACTGTTGTTTCCCGGTCAACGTGGATGTACTCCACGAAACCGGGTTGCTGTTGTCAGGAGGCTGCTCCGAGCAGCGTTTCTTCTGTGGGCGCGCGTCTCGGTCTATTGCTTTTCTTTGTACCCTTGTAATGAAGTCCCTTGTTGCGTGTTCTTGACCTGCAACATACAAACCGTGCTTTACGATCTTTATCCTACCTAAAATGTACAGTCCTCTGACAATTATTTATATTTTATACACCTGTAAACATATTAATCGATAAATATAGAAAAATAGGCGATTTAGAATTTTGTCCAGCTAAAAAGACCATTCGTCACACTGTGCGCCTGTACATACAGAAATGCATCGGTGTACACCGAGTTGCCTGCTGCAGGCATGATACAAGACATAAAAAAAAACCTTTTTCGTACACGTCGAGACGTGTGTGACAAAGACCTCTAAATCAATTTTTAATTCATTTTTTCCCTTTCCCCTTAAAAATTCTACATAAGGTTAAAAATCGGGCGGCCGGCATGGTTGCAATGAGCAGTTTAGAAGTGGTCAATTGTGTTTCCTAAAAGTCCAATCTACGTCTGTATGGAGCCCAAATTGCGAATTTCTACCTCATCGTGGAGTAATTTGTAATATTCGGCAGAAAATTCGAATTCTGAAGCAAGTATGATGTCACAAGATGGCTGCCGCTGAGAGATTCTCTTAATTCTCTGTACAGACGTAGCAAAAACATGTACAAACACGGTGGTATGCATTTTTAACTGATTGTTTACTTATTTAAGACGTAAAATGTCTAGAAAAAAAGGCACAGCGTAACATAGCGTGACAGTCAAGGCCAAATGCCTGCCGGCCCCCTTAATTTTATCCCTCAACGACTCGAAGTCAGGATCGCTCACCTGCTGATGAGCACAGCGAAGAAACACGCGAAGGCAGCGATAATACCCGCGACACCGGCCAGCACCAGCCACATTTCCGATGGAAGCAGTCCAAGGAGTTTCGCGCCGTTGCCGCAGTTGGCCTCGTCGTGCCCGGAGGGGCAATGTGCTCGTCCATCGCACCAGAGGCTCGCGGCGATGCAGGCGCTCAGCTCGGGGCATTTGTGAGGGCAATCCCCATGCGATAAAGTTTCGTTCTCGATCCCCCTCTCGGGCAGGCGCAGTTGTCTACGCAATGCCGCTCTGCTCTTCGATATCTCGAGCCACGAGGCTGCGGCCTGGCCAGGCTCCCTAGCGACGAAGTCCAAGAGGAGAGCAGGTGGCCGCGGCGGACCAGGCCATTTGCCCTCACCGGTGCCACCGAGCCACTCCTCCGAGAACACGTGGACCGTAAACTCCCTTGCACCTGGCTCGGCAGGGCAAACCACCTTCAGTAGCTTGGGCGGCCATCCGGAGTAGAGGAGTATCCGGTTGGTCGTCGGACACTTTGTCTGCTCGTTCAGTTCCGAGGGCGGGGGTGGCTCCAGAGGGAGGAACCAGCCCCAGGTCAACACGAACAGAGACCTGTTCTCGCGCGCTTCCACTAGCCAAGGTAGTCCCTCGCAATAGATGTCCGGTCTCGACAACGGTGGTGACACGAACCTCAGCTCGCCTCCTGAGAAGCACAAAGGAATTCGGTAAAAGTATCCAGTTCACATGCACAATTGAATAAAGATCTAATCGGCCTAATCACCTTCTCCGCGTACTCTCTGCTTCCTGGGACACTCGGGTGCCCGGATCAACTCGAAGCTCGCGTAGAAGAAGAGCGTCTCGAAGTCCTCGTGCGGCGCCTGCTGATCGACCAAGAACGAGATCTCCAGAGCTCTGCTCGAGGAGATGTGCGTCAGAGGCAAGTGCGACGTGTTGTCGCACAGACAGGCTCTGGGCAGCCGAATATCCCGCCAGGGGGCCTCGTACAAGACTACCCGGGCTTCTCTGGAGCCCACCTCCTGAACGCAACGCGGTCGACCGGTGTGAGGGTCTGGCTCGCTCGTGCAAACCGTCGACTCGCCGAGGCTGACGTTGTGTAACGTTAGCCGCACCCTCTCGTCCGTACCCGCCTCGATCCGGTACCGGCAGTCCAACTTGGAGGACCCGCCCCTGCCGAACAGCCGTACGTCCCGCGGCGACATCACCTCTCCGCTTCGAACTTTGCGCCAAACCCGGCTGCAGACCCCGTCACCCCAGGGATCGCCGACTTGAAGGGTCGATATAAATTCATACTGTGCCTGCGGAATAGAATCGTTCATTATACACGCTGCTTCGATCCGCTATTTACAAATCGTATGAAAAACAGAAAGGGCCTAGCCGATTAAGGGCGGCCGGCATGGTTTGAAATCCATATACGTATGCAAGGGTCAAAATCTATACATACTGTCGCTTCAATATTGCAATGAGCAGTTTAGAAGTGGTCAATTGTGTTTCCTAAAAGTCCAATCTACGTCTGTATGGAGCCCAAATTGCGAATTTCACCTCATCGTGGAGTAATTTGTAATATTCAGTATGCTTCAGAAGCATGTATGACGTCACAAGATGGCTGCCGCTGTGAGATTCTCTTAATTTCGAGAGATTTAGTGTTCGTATCGGAAAAAAGGCTCTGTACAGACGTAGCAAAGACATGTACAAACACGGTGGTATGCATTTTTAATTGATTACTTAATTATTTAAGACGCAAAATGTCTAGAAAAAAAGCCACAGCGTAACATAGCGTGACAGTCAAGGCCAAATGCCTGCCGGCCCCCTTAAGATGGTCAAAACTGCCCTTAGAGGTTTTTCAATGATTAATGAACCATTCGAAAGGTGACCCAGAAAAACCCCTCTGAGCAAAATTTCAACGCCCTATCTTGCCCGTGAGGGTAGTTACAGGGTAAATTAGATTTCGTGCTTTTCCGCGAATTTTCCACACTCTGATGGTTGCTAAAATTCTGAAAAAAAATGTGGCATATTTTGGATCCTAAGACAGATTTTTGACAATTTTTTCAGATTTTTTTCTTGCAAACTGTGGTCGTAAAAAATGAAAAAAAAAATCTGATATATACAGCAAGTTTCATCTGAAACTGTACGCAAAGTCGGCGATATAAACGAGTAGGGAGAACCAAGAGTCGATATATTGGCTTCTTACATTAAAGTTAACCGTGTGAAGAGCAGTGCCCAACTGTGTCTCCATGCGCAACGTCAGGGAAGGTGCCTCCGTCATGTAGCTCTCCTCCTTAGAGCAGGGCCGTGTACTTCTGGTGACGTTTCTCAAAGCTGCGTGCGCGCACAACTTCGGCGTGTCGTCGCAAAGCGTAGCCACTGGGAAACCGGTGGTCGGTGTCCCATCCCAGAAGATCAGTTTCACCGCGCATGGTACGTCCGACTGGGAGCTGGCGTTATTCTCTACACTGCCTGTTAGATCTCTCTGTGAGTAAGAAGAAAAATAGATCCACACTCTGTCCCCGACAGCCCCTTTGATGTTCCACGTGCAGCTGGAGTTTGGTGGCAGTGCGTGAAGCGGTGCTCGCAGTATACCGCTTCGTTTGCTAGTCCCGTTTACAAAAAAGTGGCAGCCTTGAGGACCCCTGGCGTAATCGAGTCCATCGGAGTCGACGTACACTACTTGGATTTCGAACTCGAGCCGGAGAGCAGCAGCACCCAAAGGAATGGCTATCGGGGAGCTGCGGAATTCCACTTGCATCGACGGACCCCTGGCAGTTATTCTAGGCAACGGTCCCCCGCAATAGATCAACAAGATCGGATCTTCTGGGCGAACACCGTCGTGGAAGATGAGGCGGTCCTTCTCCGGAGGGCAATCCTGCCATACGCTTAAAGAACTATTGGCTGTAGTGACCCCGACTGGACCAACCGCCGTGGATTTCACGGAGATCATGGCATGCTTGCATGTAGGCACTTCCTTCTGCCTTATGGTGATCAAGCAGCTAGCGTTCCTCGGGTACTCGCCGGGATAATTCGGGCTCTGTAGTCTACACTGCTTCAAATGGCATTCGTAAAAATTTCTAGAGCAGTATGTACCCGGCACTGGGGAGCCTCTCTCAATTGGAAGATCTGGTTTTCCTAATCTAGCGACAGCTTCGTTGCGTGCTACGAATCTATACCGCAACCGGAACTCGAACGGCACACTAGGAGGCGCGTGAAACAACCGTATGGACGCTGTTACCGTGCTGGTCTCGCTGTAATAAGACGCCTGTCCCTCTCCCACTCCGCACCAAGAGCCACCGGTAAAGTGTCTACCCAGTTCTGCTAACTGCAACGAACCCTCCGGGCAACTTGCTAAAAAGCTATCCGTGTTTGGATCTACTCTACCTACGCTGAACGCGTCCCACAGCAGTTGCACTAATTCCCCGTACCCCTGTCCAGCAGCGGTAAACGTCAAGTGACAAAGAAACGGTAGACGTTCCTCCGAGGGTCTTGGAAGATCTAACTTGTACGTGCGTCCTTCTCGACCGTGATAGGTACGATTGCACGGTGTACACATCGGTGGCTCGTCGCTGTAGTCTCCACAGTCGTCCCGGCCATTGCAGTAAGCATCTATCGGTACGCAATGTCGATCTCTGCAAGTCAACTCAGCCAGACCGCAATCACCTCCCGCTGCATAGTCGAAGCAACCGGACAGAAGCACCGACAGAACCAGAGCAGTTACCCGAATTCGCTTGTAGCCACCTCCAGCATCAGCTACCTCCTTTGCGAAACAAAAACCATATCGGTTAGCTGAATAATCTTTTATCGAAACACTTTAACACTATTCCTACCGCGACCGGTGAAACGACCGTTTTTAAAATTTCGATTAGAATTTCCTGTATACAACGTAATTAAATCGCCTTTGAACTTCACGACTTTTCCTAAAATATACGTATAATACATTTTTCAATATTCACTTCTTTTTTTATTGTTTATTTTCTGAGAAAAATTTGTAGTCTGTCTTACCTACCACGACCGGTCATTTGACCGGTAGAACGATTTATATCTTTTTGTAATAGTATTCTTTCAAAGACTCAATTCCGAAACTATAAAGTCGTTACAAACGAAAGGTAATGCAGTTGTGGCATGATTTTAGCCGAAAAGTGCTTTCCAGGGACTGCTGTACGGCACTTCAAAGTGTTTACAGTTCTCGCGGTGTTTATTTGCCCGATTCGTATCCGAAGCGATCCAGAACCTCGGATTTTCTTACACCGTCTTATCTACTATGACTGTAAAATAAATCAAATCATAGCCGAAGGGGATGGCCTAGACGTCTTCTCACGAATTCAAATCGGTAAAGTCTTGTGACCTGAACAAAGAGCATCAAAACGTGAAAGTTACAAGGAGCACATTCGGCAGTCTTTTACTATTTTATATTTTTATTCTATTATTATTCTACTTTTATTTTATATTGTATTGCGTGTTATAAGTGTCATTTTCAAAAAAGTGAACAAACCAACAATACTTCGTAGTGTTTCACATTTTATCTTTTGTTCATTTTTTTATCCATCTCGATTTACATTTTTATATTTTAGTTTTTATTTTATCCCTCGAATATTCATTCCCAAAATGTCAAGACGTTCGAAGAGTGTAAATTTATTATTACAGAAAATAAATAATATTGATGAAGTGTGTTCCGAAGATGATCAGGAAATTTTTGATATTGAAAATGACAATGCGGAAAAGTATGATCTATTTGAGACCGACTCGAACACCGATGAGGACGAAGAGAATGTTTCGAACGTATGTAGATGACGAAAGAGAAGGAGATTTTTAATTACTTCCGATAGTGAGAATGAGGAAGAGGTAATCGAAACTGTTTGAAGTAAAAGAAGGGTCTAATCCTGGAAGAGCACCTATTCATAATATTTTTAGGGGAACATCAGGCCCAACAGGGTATAGTAAACGAAATATTAAGCGGTGAAAACGAATAAAATGTACATTATATACTCCTAAATGAAAGAAACTATGTTTTTATATTGTCAAATTGGCTATTATCTTCATTCTATATTAAAAAAGTTGTGCTAAAGACCGGTCATTTGACCGGTCGCGGTAGGAATAGGTATACGTGAAGTGTCGGTAGGAATAGTGTTAAAAAATATAAAATCAAACAAAACATAAATCATTCCTACCTATCGTTTCAATAAACTGGAAAAAAATATAAATCGACGAATATTTCGTAGTAGCAACAAAAACGAGAAGCAATCGAGTAAATATACGTGTGTGTGTAAACATTGGCCGTCAAGGTGCTTCGAGTGTCGACCATCGTTTTTTCGTTTCCGTCTATCATTCACACGGTACAGGACACTCTCGACGTAATGGATATTTTCATTGCAATTCACTCGTCTCCTCGCTGTTTACAAACAAAAATTTCGAGAGGTTCAAAAGCAAACAGAAACAATAATTGCGTGTACATACACACTCGCTCTCGAGTTGTTTGCTCGACACGGCACTCGCCGAGATTAGATCGAGTCTACCTAAATGAAACATGCTCGTTGCGAAAGTCGAGTACAGATTTTTCCCATATTGTTCCGGCGAAGACGCCTACCGGCGAATACATATGCACCTGTCTACATTCAACGATCACGTTACACCGAAAAACAATAGAAAAAGGAAAAACTAATTTTCTCTGTAACACGTGAAACATGGATACGTCAAATGATTTATTCATTACGAGGCCGTTGCTATTTCGTTCCCGGAACGTACGTATGTATGTGTGTCAGAAGCGCACGAAATCCCGCACGCAAACACGAAGGCCTCGAAAGAAGATATATAACGAGATTTACCATAATCGTCTGTCATTGAATCGAACATCACAATAGCAAGCCCGAGTACGTCGATGGAATCGATGACATTCACAGAATACCAGCGACTTTGCTCTCAAGGGATGGTGATTCTCGATTGCGGCTGGTCGGGATGACGTCTGCTGGCGACCGATACAGTCAACATGATTGCGATTAACGAACGATACCGGTAATCAACACCAATCCCGGCGAAACCGCGACGGACCCTGGACGAACAACGACATATTGTCGACGGTTGTGCTGCTCCCGGAGATGTAGGTTGAAGCCGAAAACGAAAACGAAGCGGCGCAACCGAGCCTTGAAGACCGATGCAACGGCAACGGGACTGAAAGTCCAGTGACCGAACGAACGGCACGCAACTCCACACCGTCGAGGGGTTAATGCGCAACTGCACGGTAAAAGAGAAAACCCCGGGGGGCTGGTTCGCTGCAGGGCATGTTCTGGGGTAAGGGTGATGGAACGAAACGGGGCTGAGCTCAGAGCCTGGCGCCTCAATGCATCGATCGACGTTCGGTCCTTCTCTCTCTCTCTCTCTCTCTCTTTTTCTCCCTCCATTCCTCTTTCCCTTACTCTCACAGTTTCAACGCCCTAAACCGTGCTACGTATGCCGCAGTGACGTAACTACCGATCGCAACACCCAAATCCCCTGGTCGGCCGACTGAACCACTCCGAGGCTCGTGTTCCCATCAACAGATGTTGTATATGCCAATCTTACTTGTATTTATTACATTAAATCGTACTATCAGTCTCAGTCGTCCCAACCATCGATTCCTCCATAGTAAATATCCGAAACTTTCCCCTGACGATTTATAACGCTTCACGATTCTTCCGAATTTACTCCCTACAGCTCGTCGAGTACGTTCGACGAATTGGATCCAGTTGGGCAGCTAAGTTCCGATACCCGTAGATCCGAGCAACAGTAAAAGGGCGTTTAAAATTAGCAAAATGATACGACAATCATAATTATGTTCTAACCGGGATCGAGATTCTATCGATACTAGATTTACGGGACCCGTCAAAATGACGGATTCTAATATTTTTAATTCACGAATATTGAGATTGCAAACATGTATCCGTGAGGAATTATTTAACAAATTGATTTCTCTAGGTATATATTATTACAAAAATGGCTACAGATTTTGATTGATATATTCATGTTATTTTTATAAGGAAATGTAAAATAGTCATTTTTAGTGCTCCGTAAACCTAGTGTTAACCAGTTAAGCGTGGAGTTTAATTTGAAAAATCCCTCACGGCGCGGAATTAAAATCAAGCAATGACGAATATGGCTATTATAACAAATGCGGCTATTATAAAAGCCAAAGCCCTTGTAAAGCTAAATGAGAAAGAATTGCATTTTTATTCGATAAGAAATTAACAATTCGTTAACGTTAACCGCACCTCAATAAAGTTTCGGATTGACGTGTATACACGTCGAACACGCTTAACTGGAATTTAACAGAACGAACTGAAATTACTGAAAATGATCTATCTCGGATTGTTGGTGTATCGATTATTCAGGACAGAAATGTATTTCGGTGGAAGTGTAATTCCGCGAATCGATTCATTCGCGCCCCACGATAAGAGTTGGTTGAAACCTCGATAAACTCATTCTTGTCATTTATATAATGAAATCGTATTCGGTCGGTTTCAGTTTTCTACGGCGTCTCCGACGATAATTACGACGCGTTGTACAAGGTCGACGTCTGAGAAAATAAATATTTGGACAGGTACCCCGGCTATTAAATCGCTGCTATTTACACAGTTGCAACGCCGGCGAAAGTTTAAATAGAGCTGGCCAGTAATTTTTCTTTCATTGACACGGTGAAGCGCTCAAAGCCCTTCGTAGCCCAGTTTTACGTCTGAAGGTTAAACGAGGGTAATAACGTTGCGTTATACCCTCGATACGCTCCGGTACGCGGATTAACCGCACTTCGGAGCTTCACCGAGAAAAGAATGCGAATCACAACGGCGGCTGACCGCTATAGGGGATGAATTGTAGGTCAAAAGAGATGCACATAAACCGAGGCGGTAACAGGGGGAGAGAAGAAAACGAGATCATGAAATTCTAGCGAAACATCAGAGATGCAACACATCGGATTCTTTTGGAATGGTAAAAGCATAGAAATGAAATCGGTTGTTGGTAACTATCAATTACTAACACTACATCTACGTAAATAGTTCAGTTGTTCCTGTATTTGCATCGCGATGCTTTATTTTGTAACTTATATCTCATAGTTTCATGACACATTAAATGATAGTCCTCCATTTTTTAGTCGTTTTTACGAAAGTATTAGTTTATTTGTGGTTTGAAGCTAACGTGTACAATGATATAAAAACGAAATTAAATGTGCGAATACAGAAGTATGTGAAACGTAGACACGCAACCTTCGCACGGCCTTTGTAGATAGTTTAACAATTGTTTATCAACCTCATTTTTAGCTCGGCAATTTATAATCAGCGAGTACAGCTCACTTTGCGGCCGTTATATTTATAATGTTCAAATAGGTCGATAAAGCATTCTATTTTTTTCTGAACTGTGAAAGTACAGTTCGTCTATAGTTTTTTTAGCAATGTACTGCAAGTGAACTGTGGCGAGGTTAAAGAACGGCAAGAAAGAAGAAATTAATCAGAGCATAATTTACGAACATTACACGTGGAAGTAATATTCCCAATAAGTTTTTTTTTCCTCTACGCTTAAAAAAAAATATGTGTGTATTTATCAGTATCGCACCGCACTGCAGTTTTGTCGGAACGCGCGGCACGCGGTCAACGGAACAGCGACAAAGAAAATTCGAAGACAACTGCCCGGCACAATAATACTAGTTTTTCACGAGTGCACGAAATCAGGGTTCGTCCTACGCTACTAAAGATGCGATGTAAAAATTTACACATTTCCGACGATTAAAAATACATCTCCTTATCATTAACAAACGCTCCTTTTCTGTACTTAAATTAAACCTTTCTCTCTCTATGATCACATTCAAAACTAACTTGTAATTACATACGACGTGTGATTATTCTATACCTATCTTCTTTTTAACCCTTGTACATCGAAAGTATGTGTGTGTTAAATTCCTCTCGTCGATGAACGCTTGCCTATTTTGTCGTACAAAATAAAGAAACGATTAGAAACGGTGTCGAAAAGACGGGAACGGAATGCAAACAAATAAAATATAGCTTGTGAATGAACTGACACAATTAATACGTCGTTTCGAGATCCTTAGAATGCGTAACGCGTGCGGATGTCCTCGAGTTTCTTCGAGACTTCCGACGGCGTTCGTTCGAGATCGCCGGATATACTCTTTTGTTTCGCCGGTTCGATCGAGTTGAACTGTTCGCAGAGATCGCCGTCGATTACGTTTTTTACAGGGTAATAGTACGACCTAAAGGACAAATGATCCCTTCCGCAGAGGGGCGGATGCTCGGAGCGCATGTGCATCTCTAAATGCTGGAAGAAATCGTGATCCTCGTGGCTCGTGAACGGAACGAGAACGCCCACCGTTCCGCTTAACGTCGTGTACACTAAACTCTCCGATCCGCCGGGAATCAGAGTGGCCTTTTGCAAAGACATAACCGTTTCACCGACATGGAAGCAAGCGACAGTATCTGCTTTCTGACTGGCACCGTTCAGCAGACCTCTGTCCCACAAAGCTTTATTCCCAGTAGGGTCTTCGTCCACGTCATCGTTAATTCCGCTTGCCAAACGTATCTGTAAAGACATTAAATCAACTTACCAAGTTGTTCGACTTATAACAATGGGTACATAGCCGGATAAGGATCTTTCATTATACCATTCAATAGGGCTCCCAAAGAATACCCTCTGTGGCAAGTTTCATGCCGGTACTCCTACCACAAGGGTAGTTATAGGGTGATTTAATGATTCATGCTCTATTCCTTCTGCGCTTCTTAATAAGATAGCGCACACGACTGTGAATTTCGATTTTTAAAAAATTCCAGAAACTTAAAATTGCTGATTTAAGTTATGAGATTACCACGTTTATATTGTAATGTTAGCTGTGTTTTATTATGACCATGTGTATTTTCTTTTAGATTCCAAAAACCCAATGCATGCTTCTCATAGAACCAGTTTTGCAGAAATTTTTCAGATTTCTTTATACAGGGCATCGGAGTTGATAAAGAAATCAATTCTTTCGGATAGTATGATGAAAAATCAATTTGGTTTGGGGTCACCTTGTCCGGCTAAACGCTTCCTCAAGAATGAAAGAGAGTACTCACGACAGCGATGTTCCCAAACTTGTCCGCAGTGGCAACGGTGTCGTAATCCAGCACGCATGTCGTCGTGATCCACCTAGGATGCGTATCGTCCGCGAAGACAATCAACTGATTCTCCTGTCGTTTGTATCTGACCGCGTAAACCGATTCTTGAACATCGCTCACGTATATCCGTTGACCGATTGCATTGATAGAAACAACGGCATTTGGAATATGCTTGTTCTCGCATTTGCGCAACAACTTTTTCTTGCCCATATCGTACAGACGCAACATTCTGCCGACACCGACTAACACTCGTCCCTGGTAAGGGCATATAGCCAACGGTACCTCGTCCAGATTCGTTTTGTGAACCAATTCGAGGCTGGTGCATTCGAGGTTCACCCTAGACAAAAACCATATTGTAACAATACATCCCTCTTCAAAATCGTTACAAAGTCTTATTCAAAATTGTTATCAGTACTGCAGGAATATCATCATACGATACAGTAATCGTGTAATTTTGTCATCATATAGATCTACCAATTTCGAAAATTGTGTCGAATCTGCTCGAACACCAGACTTACTTGTAAGTATACAGAAATCCTCCACTGCTGACTCTCGGGTTCAACTGGAATTCTTTAGCGACACCAACGATGAGAAACAGTTGATCACCTTGGTTGGCGAATTTCACAAGACTCAAGCTGCAATGTAAATGTACAAGTGAATCAGTTTATTCTTTCTCTCGGCTGTAAAAAAGAAAATTAACGGTAAACGAACATCAAATTCTCACCATAGGGCAGCCAAATTTTGCTCGAGCCTATGAATCTCGAAGGTCTGTCCGGTCGTGGGCGCTATTATTCTGATCAAGGACGCCCATAAACCCGGTCCAGCTCTCGGCGCACCAAATATAGCTTCATTCGGTTCTTCGGATAAGAAAGCCTCCGCAAGTTCTCTCGCTACAGCTGCCTCTTCCGCGCCTGCAGCCTCCTGCATCTCTTCCGCCATTTGTAATCTCCTTTGTTGTTTCGTTTCTTCCGTGTACGCGTTGTGCTCGGTCTCGATGATTATCAGGTGCGCGGAGTCCGAGTGGATGGCGAATTTCCTTGGCGTGTACTCCAGAGGGAAACTGATCTGATTGAACACGGCGCCTAATTTCTCGAGGGCGAGGATCCGCAATGTGTTCGTCGAAATCGCAACGATCCCCTCGGGGCATTGCTCGGAACTGAAACCCGACGCGAATTCCAAGCTCTCGTAAGAAAGCGGCGTCAAATGGAAACGGTTCTGGTAATAGTAGCTCAACCACGATCTGCTGCTCATCGCGAGCACCGCCTGGTTCCCCTGCATTTTTATCCTAAACAGCTTCACAGGCCGAGATCCTAGATAGCGTGTACGCGTGTCCGCGAGATCACCGGAAATGGGATCCAGTACTGTTCTCAATAATACACCGTTTTGCAAACCTAAAGAGAATGCAGACATACATTATATACTGGTTTGCTTCGAATAATAGATAGAACGCTCTGTAAACAGAGTTGCACGCAGGGTGGTTCACCTAAAGAAAAGGATATTTAGATGGACAACCCTGGTATACAACGTAGGTCGTCTTTGCGGGCTTAGTTTTTACCTATGTTTAAGTATAAGCTAGATTGTTGGGGTGACAAGTCCTCGGAACTGTTAGCGTCTTTCGCACCCATTTCAACGATACATAAACTTTCTGCAGCCGCGGGCAGGGCTTGCATGCTTCTGGGTGCTAGACAATCCGATGGATCCAACGAAATGATCCTGACCGTGTTGTCCTGAAGACCAACGGCCAAAAACCATGACCTTTGCTCTCCGATCGCTACGTTGCCGAGAGCCATGCACATCACTTCCGACGGCATTTTCTTCCGTTCCGTGTACTCGTTCAATTGTCCGGTCTAGAAAGTACGAAACGATCAGCGTTAATCGAAGGCTGGAACGTAGAGCAGATAAAATGTTCACTTCTCATCCACTTCCGAGGCTCAGTGACGAGTTGACTACACGCGAGATGAAAAAGTGATATATTTTCTGCATCTCTTACGTCTCCGAGAACAGATGTTTTCACAGAGAGAACAATCGATGCAACGCGTAAACGGAAATGTAAAGTAGTAAAAGCGTAACGAGAGAGAGAGAGTTCACATACAGGATCCATTTCGAAGTACACCAGTTCTCCACCGGTCAACGCGATCACGACTTGACGCTGATTCACCGCGCATTTGACTATGGTCTTTTTGCCGGGCGCCTTCCACTCGTTGACACGCTTGTCGGCGCGTATATGGCGTATCCCATCTGGATATACCTAAAATAAAGTGGAGAATTACTTTGGTATCGGCACGAGAAATGATTTCTCCTTTCATTGTAAAAGGGAACTGTCGAGCTCTAAATACCAGAATTATTTAGATAGAAGCTAAACATTCAACGATGCGACGAACTCGTTATAATTTAGCACCAGTTTATGCGACCGTCACGTGGTGGACCAGGTGCCGGAGATACCTTAGTGCAGCGACACAGGTAAAACAGGTAGAATGATCGAATAATTTTACCTGGACCAACGCGTCCTCGCCCAAAGCGGAGCAGCTCAGCGTAGGTGTTGTACCAAGAAAACCGGAATCGGTCACTTCTTCGACAGTTTCTCCGATACTAAGTACAAGAGTTGCATTCACGAAGGACACTATGATGTAAGCATCATACTCCTCTGTAATCAAAATTATAAAGCTCACTCTGAGATATCGAAGCAGAATAAAACACAGGCGAGAAATAGTGATAAAATAGTGATTATCCTCGTGGCAGTCGAGCGCACGCACACACCCTGTCATCCTATACACAAAGAGTAGACGGACTTTTGGTGCAAATGAAATGCTCTTTATCCCCCAGCAAAATCGAGTGTTCTTACCTTTTAGTCACTCTGTGTTCTGTAGTTCAACCAATAGCATGCTGGTAGCCTGAAAGAGAGAACTGGTGTTTGATAAGAGTGTATCAAGCCACCAGATTCGTCAATATCATTTACACAAACTAATTTATTTCTCTTTAGAATTAATCGCAATTCAAAATAACTATAGAGTTCCTATCGCGTATATCGATATCAACTATTTTCCAGAGATTTTATGATATTGTTTGATTCGACTATCAGAAGAAAAGAAAACAGAGATCAATTTATACGTGTACTTAAAATGAAACGGACCAATTGTAATATACTCTAATATTAAATCGAACAATATATACGTATATATAATGGGTATAACTGTGATATTAGAATTAACATGTATCTTCAATGTAGAGAAAAAGGAAAGCTAACATTTGTTCGAAACTGTTGGTTAAGCGTAATAGTAATAAAAAAACATGCAAACAACTACTGGGTAAGACGTTTACGAACTAACCATCGATTCTCCTTTTAACAGTCCACACAGCGTTTGGATTACCGGGCAGTTCACTGACTGCCATTTCAGAAACTTCCAAACCATGCCGCAATACACGCAGAGTCGAGCGCGGTCCTCTGCCACACGTTATGTACAATTGAGGAGTATCTTCGTTCGCCAAATCGGCCACCTACAACAAGTGATTAACTCTGTAAATACAAATTCTACGTTTTACGTCCGCTCTAGATTGTTTGTACGGTCTATCTGTCATTCTTAGGTTCAACTTCAGTTTGCAATGACAAATAGAAGGCGACTAAGAACGTTTTACTCTTGCACCTTTCCACAGAAAAAAAGATCTTTAAACATCAGCTTTCTACTTGAGGGTGCACGGAACATTTCATTCGCGTGAAATCATTAAAAATTCTGTTAGGGGACACCACATTTACCTGGCACGCCATTATCGGCGACAAACTGTCCATCTCGTCCACCAACACCAAATTTCTAAGCGGTCTTGGCGCGAAGAAGAAGGTATCACCTTCTTCGAGTGGCATGGCAGAACTGAACTCTGGTTCGTCGTCGTCGTCGCCTAAATGTGCGATTTGGTAGAGATAACTGGAAGAAAAAATGTATTTATTCCAAATTTCAAATCGAACCAACGCGTTGCAACGCGAGTGAGGATTCTTGTAACTATCCACTTACTGGTTACCAAATTCCGATGCAACGAATAAGAATCCTGTTTTCAAAACACACATGCTCGCCGCAACAGGTACTGTATCGAAATATTTTAGTTTGATTTCAGTCACCATGTCTTCGTCCGTTTCAAGGGTAATCTTGAAAATGTCCCCTTGCTCGGTTTGAGCCAAGAAAAAGAACATGCTCTTGGTTTTATGAGTGGCTGAACAAACAAATATCATGCCCCTCTCGGGGTCATCTAAATCGTTGCGCCGCCTAGGAATAGGGCAACGAATATCATGTTGATCTCCCAAGTTTTTGTACGTTAGGTAATTCTCTGAACAAATGAGAACGCCGCTAGGTCCATCATTTCCACCAGGAACGGAGACAAGAAAATTCGCGTGTTCTTCTAAAGGTTCGCTATACTTGCGAACAACATGGTTTAAACCAAGGTCCAACTCATACAAGGTCAATGTTTGCTGTGTCTTTACAGCAGCATCGCCAGTGGGATCACTATCTGCTTCCTATGAAACATAAATAGGATCATTTCTATCAGAGAATATTATAGGTCGCGGCAATCTGTAGTCGTTCGAATAATGTTGAAATTAATACCTCATAGTCGATTTCTAGGCAGGCAAACATAGGATTCTCAAAACCTACATCCACACCTACCGTATGATAAACTAACGTATTACTTTTATGAGCTTCCAAAGGCGAGGAAATTGTTAATCTAGCCTCTGGATCTCTATTCAAGATATATACAAGCTTTTGCTTTTCAATTGCACCTGAAACAATTACCAACATAGTTAGTACTTATCGATAATTATAAGAATTGAAAAGAGACTGATTGAAACAGCACCATCAGTCTGAATAGTATAATCAATGTTAATCAGTTGAAACACGGATCAGTAGAATAATCATATGGTGGAAAGTATATTTCTAAATGCCTGCATTATTTATTATTATATCAAAAAGTTTTTCAGGACAAAGCTGTGTTATCTCAAGAGGCACGTATAATGGTAGAATCTTTTCTCCAAGCAGACATTTAGGAGCCCATTTAGCCAAGATACGCTCCAAAATGTAATATAAGTGGAACAGAAGATAAATACCTATCATTACTGCTCTTCCTTTGGGATCTATAGCTAAGTATTGTCCAGGAACAATACGTCTGCAACCGCTTTTTCCAAATGTTTCCTGATGTACTTTTTCAAAAACATTCTTTGCAGGGATGTACTCCAAAATTACAATACGTCCTGAATCAGAACCAACTACGATATAATCCTTGGTACCGCCAGTCAGCCTAAAGGCCATTAAGGACCTTATAATTCCGAATACTTCTACGGTTAACAGGGTATGGACTTTTCCAGTATTTGGGTCTGGTCTTAAAAGCTCCAGAGACTTCCCACGAGAAACTAGAATCTCTTGCATCTTACTACCAGAGAAATTCCCATGCACTGCATGGGTAATACCCGTTGCACGCTGCAGCGTTAAGTTATACAAATACATTGTACCCTTTGTTTTTATTCAGTCGATGGATAGGAAAAACTACTGATGTACGGAATGTCCATCCATTCTGTAACAAATACCATACATGAGATCATTTCACCGGATTTTCCATCGTCAGATATAATTACAAAAAATGATTACACACACTATAGCGTGCATATAAACATATATATAATATTTTTATCAGTCGTACACTCGTTTCACGAGTAAAATGGACTACAGGAAAACGTACTTCACATAATGAAACTTCTCAACACGCATCATATTAAACAGTTAACGGCAGCAACGTTGCAAGAATATATCGCGCCACACTTTGTCGCGCGAATCGTGGCGAAGGGATAAAAATATTAATATTTCTGAATATACGGAAAACCGAAGATTATTATTTTACCTTGTATTTGAAAGCACTTTCGTCCCCTAGCGACGATGCCCGTCGATTTTACGTTCACCTCGTGAACCGACCACCATTTGCAATGACCGATTTCTTTCCATTTCAGGCGGTCTATCTTTACGAACTTGATTAGTGGAGATAGAACGGCGACCGGAATGTTTTATACGCACCGAAATAACCGAGCGCCATCTATAGGAAAAAAGTGGAACTGGAAAGTATTTTTTCAACACATATTTAATTGTGAATCAACCATACTTTTTTCACGTGTGAATAAACCATGATTTTTTATTAATCTTATATTGCTTTTTTTTATTTACTTCGCTTCAATTATTTTTCTTAGTAATGGTTATCCAAGTCTCCCACAAATACCAACCTGAAACGCCATCTCTTGTGTTACTGTATTCAAGAGAAAACTAGTAAACCTAACCTAACATAACGATTTCTAATTCCACGAAGATAAAAATTATGTTATATTTTATGCTTTTGAAATTATAATATGATTCAATTAAATATCTTTTCTTGCTCTTTTTTACGCACGATTAAGATTTTTTTTGTTTTACGAAAGGGTTATTTCTTAATTGAAATCCATTGGAAACTCATTGAAATCTAAGCTTTAGGTTGGTATCCTTATGTTAACAGGGCCGTTTGAATTCGAATCATTTGATTCTAACAGTTCTCATTGCAAGGTACGCATGGACAATTGACATACGTAATGAATGGGTAAGAAGTAAAAGATTGTTCAGTAACATGGAAGAAATCTGTCAAATTCTTCGTGACTGTCGTTTGTATAATGATAAGAGTGACGAAGCATCGGACATAATCGAGGACGATTCATTGGAAAATGTGAAAAACGATATTGAAAGATTTCTGATGAGCGCGAGATGCAGCGTGGGATGCGTTGAATATACAAATTTAAATAAAATGTTAGCAATCTGTTATTTAAAGGTATCGTTTGTGTATCCTGAGAGCGATAATCTTAATTACATGATTTGATTGAAGTTCTAAAAATTGTCTACAGATAGGAAATGAACTAGAAGCGGTAAACCATCTAATTGAATCACATGCGGTGATACTTCGTCAACAAATAGTACACAGATACCTGAAAACAGATATGAGAGAGACAATTCTGAATAAACAGCAAGTGTATGGACTCAAGTCTTCCTATGTTAATTTTAATACGAGTAATATGAATAACATTGACAATTTGAAAGCAAAACTCTTTGATCTACCTAAAGGTAAAATATATTATACAAATATATTTGATTTTGCAAAGACACACTGTTCTCTTGGGCTGTTAAAAGTCACAAAGTACAATTTCTTGAAAAAAATTAATATTTGTAATTATGTCACGATGTAGTTCTAAAAATTGATATATATGAAATTTTGCTGGAGTCTGAGACTCCATATTATGCCTTTGCTAACTTTAGATCATACAATTATCCTTGCTTACGTTAATTGCATATGTATTCTGATTTCTAACATAGAATGGTATATGATCCAAATTACTGCTCAATATCAGCCTATAGATGGCATAGAATGTGACAAGTCCATGCCAAATGTAATGCGAGAGATACATATTACTGTACTACCAACTGGAACCAAAGACACAGAACCTTTGTGCATAACACTGCCAAAACCAAAATTAGATTCCTCGTACGACATTTGTTCTGAAATTCAGAAAATACTTGCATGCAACAAATCGGAGCTTCAGGCTACTTACGCAAACAACGAGTTATATTGGAAAATGCGTGATCGGCAAAATACTAAAATGAAGGTATTTAGAACATCAATAATTTGTGTATAATTAACTTTTATAATTTCCATGTATATATACAAATATACATACATGTACGCAAGACAGCTATACAAGCCTTAGAATACAAATGGTTACGAGAATGGAGAATCTTATTTGTCGCAGACCCTATAGACAAACAGGATGTAGTGGAAGACATTGTTCAAATGATAGACAAACTCATATTAGACAACGAAAACCAGTAAGTAAGGTTGTTGATCCAAAACTTAATTTTAATATATGAGATACTAAATAGAATATTTTATAGCAGGAACATATCAAAACGATCCAAGTGGTTATTGAAAAAAGTGGCCTTAACTGCCTGTTTTCTAACACGAGAAGAAATAGCATGTGCAGTAAAATACGTGCTTCCCAATTATGATAAGCTTGCTAATAATGTCATATTATCTATATATGGAAAATTGGCATCTATAGAAGAACTAAAGGATGCAGTTAGAAAAACATTAGTTTTAATCGTCGACGAAGTAAGTTTACAAATATATATATATATATATATCACAAATTTTCCAATATTCGTATATTTGTGAAACATCTTTCAGCACATGGATTACATACCCTTTGAATCTATGAAAATTGTGAACTGTCACCCAATTACTCGTTTTCCATCACTGCATCTCGTGTATGCTCTTTTCAAAGAACACGAAAGCACGATAGAAAACGGTTGTAAAATAATTAAAATAAAAAAGGACATGGGTATGTGTATAGTTAACCCATCAGGTAATTTGACTAAAATGGAAAAACGTATGAGACTTTTTATTGAATACTGGTTGCCAAATTGGAAAAGCTGGTACAATGTTGAACCACAAGTAGAAGTTTTCGAAGATGCTTTAGTTAATCACGACATATTAATGTATAATGGTCACGGTAATGGAATACAGTACTTACCTGGAGAGCAAATCGAAAGACTAAGGGTGAAAGCGATTGTTCTATTGTTCGGTTGTAGTAGCGTAAAGCTACTTACAGTAGGAGGACGTTTCCCGCCATACGGTGTCTCAAATCAGTATTTAATAGCCAGCAGGTAATAAATTACAAGTTACTGAAATCATCGTGTCTATCGCGAAGTATTAAAAAAAATCACTTGTATTAAAAAAAATCACTTGTATTAAAAAAAATCACTTGTATTTTATATTTTATTTATAGTCCTTGCGTACTCGGTATGTTGTGGGAAGTCACCGATGCCGACATCGATAAAATGACTACAAATTTCATTAGCAGCTGGATACCATCGCCATTGAACAGATCATGGGCCGATGTAGACGTGAACATGTGGTGCGCGGGTACCCTTAGTTAGTATAGCAAATTTTATACAATCTTTAACGGATTTCTCGATTAATTTTACTACCATCGAAATTTCAAACGATTAGAGTTTCTGAAAAATCCACAAGGAAGCTCGCAAAACTTACCGATGGAACCCGAGATGTTGAGAGCAGTAGCAAAATCGAAAAATGTTTGTTCTCAATATATGACTGCGGCTGCGATAGTAGTACGAGGACTGCCGATCAAATTAATTTGAATCGTAAGTGTAAAAACGTTACAAATTACTATAAATATTGGATGTTGATTTACATAGTTCAAAAAGCTGTTACAAAATTTTCTTTTCGAAGAAGTATACGCGATTTGGTCTCAGTTCTTATATCGGTTATCGGTATCAACATGGTTGTAACTCAAAATATTGTCTTTAGTCACATGATTATTTGAGGCTCCGGCACAGAATTGGAAATGCTCTTGTGAGGCAGCACTTGGCCTCCGTTGATGTATAATTCGTCTTTCACGATTACATCTTCACCGAGAACCGTTGTACCTTCCATCCGTACCCAACGGCCAACAACGCTTCTCCAACCAACGATGCAACTAAAACAATACACCAATACATTCGTTATACAGTTAAATATTACTCGAAATACGAAACAATGTGATTCAGACGATAGATTTTACCCGTCTAGCCACGCGTGTTCTTTTATTATAGCCGATTTGAGAATGGTGCTGCGTTTGATGCAGCATCCATCGGATAACACAACACCGGGACCAATGGTGACATTGGGTCCTATCCTACAGTCTTTGCCAATCTTTGCCGTTTCGTCTATTAAAACGTTTCCTACCACACCGGGACCGGAGTATAATTTTTCAGGAGATTTTTGTCTCAGAGATGTCAGGTACATGCTCATTCCTGCATAAAGGAAACGTAAATGAATAAATTAGTTGGGACGATTGTTTAAATGCGCATTAAACATTTATTGCGAGTATATACCTTTAAGGAAATCTTTTGGTTGCCCTACATCCATCCAAAATCCTGTTAATTCCATCGCGTACAATTCTCCGTCTTTGGCCATTAACGGGAAAATTTCCTTCTCTATACTTGTCGGCTTCAATTCTATTCTTTGTAAGGCACTCGGATTAAAAATGTACATGCCTGAAAAGTCATTTCGAGAAACATCGTTACATATCTTCCGACAACATTATTTAACCATCTAATTTCATAATTGATCAAAGAAAAAAACGATACCTGCATTGATTTTATTCGAGATAAATTCTTGCGGTTTTTCTATAAAGCTTTCTATTTTACCATTGTCCGCATATACAACAACACCATACTTCGATGGCTCCTCCACTTTAGTAACAACTATTGTACCTTCTTTACCATGATTCTTGTGAAAATCAAGCAACTGCTTGAATGGAAAATCACAAATAATATCAGAGTTTAAAACAAAAAATGGCTCGTTTCCCGAGCTTAATAGATTGTGTACAAGCGCAAGCGGTCCTGCAGTACCAAGGGGTTCTGGTTCATGCGAAAAGATTAAATGTACTCCTAATTTCTTTGCTTCCTCTCCTAAATCTCTTTCCATCTCTTCCGCACGATAAGACACAGCTAATATCACCTCGGTCACTCCTGTTTCTACCTGTAATTCAATTGTGACTCAATTTTTTCAAGTCTACCACAGACATTTAAAAATCTATTAACAGAAATATACTAAAACATACCAGAGCCTCTATTTGATGTAAAAGCATTGGTTTATTAGCAAACTCGACTAAAGGCTTAGGCCGACTTAACGTGAGCGGTCTTAATCTAGTACCATATCCACCGACAAGAATTAATGCCCTCATTGTACCCAACTTCTTCTTTTTCTCTTGCATTACTCCTCGGTTGTTCAATTGCAACGTGTTTAAAGCAACATGGATTTGCGATTGGATAGAACTCTATCAAAACTGTTATTTAAAACATTAGGAACATTACTAATAATTTCAACGAATATTGCAGTTTGTCAGTTAAACACTAGTATATACACCTGTATGTTATAAAATCCATACACGACTGAAATTTAAATAAGAAATTGCTAAATATAGAAAGACACTTAGATTTTTTAAAAATACTATCTTTAAGAACGTCGTGAATTTATGCGAATGTATATAATGAAAGACAACATACAAAAGTTAACATAATGAACAGTTTCAATTACAATGCACGTATTTCTTAAAGACTTATACAAAAGACTTACCTGTTATCTACTTATCAGCTTGTTAAAGTAATGCTTTAAAATAATTATTTTTATTTTTGCCACGTATTGAAACGCCGCGTAGACGTGCGTATGTACACAGTGACACACGTAGATACACGATAAGAATACACGCGCGTAAGTAACGATACAAATATATAGTCGTGTCAATCACTATCAGTCTTTAGCGTATTGTCCTTATTAAAATTTCTACCTTTTAGTCCTGACTAAATCTTCCGTTTATGGTTAATCTAACGAAATGAGTCATTCGTCATCACCGGTGAATAACAATAATTGCACTTTAAAAATTGTTTTCTTAAACACACTTTTTGAAACTTCCTTTTATTCAAAATCTTTTATACACATTTATCAAGTCGTTTCATAATGTAATTTATAAAACCAACAGAATTGTCATGATTGTTACAGAAATTTTTAATTGTCAGTATTCTAAGACATGAACATATTTTATACTTTTCCTGTTCACATGGTACAAGAAATCATGAATAGCAATGGATCGTTTTTGTTCTTAATAGTTTATCGTTCAAATGTGAAGTTCGAATGATTACAAAATTTAAAACTACACCTATACCGTACGAATCTGTGTCTATTTATCGTTAATGTATTGTAAAACATGAAAATACACATTACGGAGGAATAACATAGCGTTATTATACAGAAACCCTCTGTACCGTAGCACGTTAATCATTGCGTCTGCGCCAGAATGAATAGTTTATGATCACAAAAGAAAGATGTAATATATAATTTTGTTGTGACTGCACGATTCTTCACATTTTTTGCCGAATTTTTACAAACAGGGAAAAAGGAATCCTTTATTCAGGAATAGATTTCCTTTAGGATTAGTTCTTGTAAATTTCCATTTCTTTTTTAGCTTTTTCAAAAAATGTTAAATATCACGCAGAGCAATCAATTAGTTTGGGCACATTAAAATGCATTCAGATACGAATAATATTTCAAATTTAATTCATAAAGGGTAATTCAATGATTATGTCTATAAAATAACGAAAACGTAGTACTCATGTTTGCTTAATGTTTAATATGACGAAGCAGCTGTTCTCAACCTTTTCGCCGTGCGACCTAATACATTTGTTTGTATGTATAGTACCGCGACCCAAATGTTTTTAATAAAGACCTCAATCACTGTATATAATATAAATAAGTGAAATCATACATATTTGACAGTAACTTTTATTTGCAAAAAGTAACATTCAGTACATATTATTTTTACAGAAGCAATTATGACGAATTTACATTAGATACTTCAATTGCAAGATTATAAAAATCATATCAAAGGTAAAATTTAGCCACTTTCTTTACATATTAATCATTTTCGTCACTTCAGCGTGAGGAGGCAGTTATCGTCTCTCGGTTTATTAAAAATTTAACGAGGCTTGTAAGTTGAGAAACGCTGTGTTAAAGGACATCGGTGAGTTTTTTTTTTGGAAATCATATGGACACAGAGCATTTTTATAGAGATGAAACTCCATTCGAAACTTTTGTTGTCCGTAGTCCAAACATTTTGGACCATTTTAGATCAATCTTCAAAATGAAAGAGATCGAAGAGTCTGCAATGCTAAAAATTAAAAACGTTGGAAGACACGACAATACTTGAAACGCAATATCATAAAAAACGGTGATTTAAAAAAAAAGTTATTTTTATCGTGTTACGTATGTAACTGAATATACTTATACATTTAAAACAAGTTCCACATTTGTTTTGCATAGATATTAAAGAGTTTTAACAATAAAATACAAATATTTCGAATAAGGAAGTCAAATGTACAGCTTCGAAGCTGTATTCATGGTGAAGAAACTACCGTCGACATGCGCGCTTGAGTACGACGTTCCGAGACTATGTTCACGATGATCCACATCCGGACGCATGCGCACTGGGAATTGGTCACCGAAGAACTCCGGAGTTTCGCTTCTGCGAAGAACCTTCTGTGTAGTGATGGGCATTATCGACTAAAAACTATCGACTAAGTCGATAGTAGGTGTTACTATTTCAGTCGACTTAATTTTGCTGTGGTGGGGTATTACTATTGTTACTATTTTCAGTTCACTGCTTTACTGAACCAAAGATTTCCTCTCTGACTGAATTATCGACTGATTTATGCAGCGGTAGAGCGGGCGGAGCTATCAACTGAATTTAAGCGTGATTATCGATCAGATCCGATCATGAGATTTACTATCTCTTTACTACCTATTGTTTATTTCGTTAGCGCAATCAATTTGATTAATTCATTAAACATATGTATGTATATTCAATTGTTCTACTACTAAATACAATTAATTATTACAAATATTCTCCTAAAAGATGAATAATACAGAAAAGCTTTTCATCAACGTCATCGAACATCGAGAGCATAACCAGCAAAGCGCTCAGTCGACTGAAAACTATCGACTATTTAAATCGATAGTATGTCGCGACTAAATAGTAAGTAGTCGATAGTTGAATTTAGTCGATAGTGCCCATCGCTACTTCTGTGAAAAGGATTCTCGATAGAAACCGGGATATGAGGAAACATCGTCGCATTGTAAATGATGGTTTAAAGGTAGAGACGACTGCACGGCATAGCCGCGAGATGGCGTAATAAGTACGACGCTGCTTTTGACGTTCGCGTACGACTTTTTTTTTTGGTTCCTTCTACTTTGAAAACGGCAGGAAGCGAAAATTGTTAGTACTGTGCTTAGTGCTTACTGGTCTGACTGAGGATGTGGTGGAAAGTGTTGGGCACGATAGGAGAGATTCAACCGGAAAGGATTTCGATTTCGAGCACATAGTACGCGAGACACACGAGGTCCCGCGATTGGCCAGTTTATGAGACGACGATGGCTCCGTGAGGAGAGGAGAACATGGCTGCGACGCAAGCCGAGAGCCAACAAAACGATGTGAAGCTGAACGAGTCCGTGAAATGCGCACAGAAACGTCCGCAAGTCGGTGGGAATAGTGCGAGTGTTAACGCGAAGCAGCAGCTGGATCCAGAGCCGGGTGATAAAGTGCCCCGGGGCGCGGCCCAGCTGCTTAAATATGTGAATCGCGGCGGGGACACGGGTTTCGAGATGAGTCAATACCGCGAGGACATTGGTGGACACACTGCCGGTGAGGTAAAATCACCCAGAGAGGCTGGCCAGGCGCCTCAAGAATCTATCGGCAAGCAGGAGCCTCTCGACGCGCCCGGTCATCCGAACCATCCCGGACATCCGTTCACGTCGAACGTAATACGCGACTACTCGGACGAGTATACTAACAAATCGAACGAGTTTCCCTCCAAGTCGTTGACCGATTATCCGACCAAGCAGATACCGGAATACGTGGGAAAGCATGGAGATTTTCCAGGGAAACAATTGGAGTATCATGGTAAACACTTAATACATGAAAGCGAAAGAGTCCACCGAGCAGACATGGAAGAGCATTATGCAGCTTCCAAGATTGAATCCCGATTGGCATACGTAGGGGCTACTCCGACTAGCTTCCCGGGCCAGCCAAGGTTTCTGTCTGGCCAAAGTATATCGCAAGCCACTGGTCCGACCCCGACGTTAAATCAGTTGCTTCAAGCATCTACGCCAGTGCATCGGTTTCATGGAAATTATCCTGGAATGGGACCGGAGACTTATCAACAACCCTGGCCTATTCAACGACCACCGGTTGTTCCTCCAGTTTACCCTCAACCTGGTCAACGACCACCGCAGACGGTAATTTCTTAAGAATTTTGCTATATACAACGTCGTACGAATTATGTTCGACAATGGATAGAAGAAAATACATTCTGTTGTATGGTGGATCGATGCATTTTGTTCTATCTGTTTTCTAAGTTATATGTTTTCAATTTTGTCAAATATCTAAAAATAGTACTGTTCTGTGAAAAATAGGGGTCACCAAGATTACACGCTGGGCCTGGGGGACCAAGTTCTCCGACTCCTATGCCATATCAACAATACACACAACGTTATTCTTCTCCTTCGAGACCCCATGCGCCGTATACTCACCATCAGGTAGCATCTTTGCATTTATTTTACAAAAATCTATGACAATATATGAATTTTCTAATGAACAGGTGATTAATGATAACTTGTTTTTTCTAGATAAACTCATACACCACGCAAACCAGTCATCCTTCCAGTCTGTACACAGAGCAGAGGGGATGGAACCAAGGTGGACCACCAAATCCACCACCACCTCCATCCAATCAAGCTAATCCTTCCAGTCAGTCGCCACAACGTGCTCTTTCTCAATCTCCAGCACCGCCACCTTCAGCATCTCCACAACCACAATCTGGCCAATCACAGGTAATTTACACCTATATAAAATACATAATACATATGTTTTGTTTATTATGTAAGTACTTTCCTTGTATTGGAACTATTCGTGATATCCATTAAAAAACGCGTGAAATTGCGTGTATACGATTTTGAATAGGAAAGAAGGTCTATAGGATAATATTATTAATCGTAATATGTGCATGTACAACTTATAAAAGAGAGAAAATTCTGGAATTTCTAGAAAAACAAACAATCACATTCAGTATGTTTTCTGTAGTAAAAGTATTTCTTTACGGTTACATGTATAAATCATTACAAACATTATATGTGTGATTTCTGTGCTTACAGAGTTTCCACAATCTACAGCAAAGATCCACAACACCGAATACTCAAGGAATTGATTCAGGGGTAAGTGTTTTTGTCTTACCAATCCATCAAAATAACAAAACATACTGAGAGGTCTTTCTTTGGTAACGTGTCGATCATAAGTCGTTCGAATAAAAAAAATTTCACGCGCCTAACCTTCAGCCGTAACTTTAGTCTTAATTATAGAGCACATGCGCGTGAATGCACGTGTACACACGTGTTATTGTTATTTGCTCTTTCTTTTTCTTTTCTTCTTTTTTTTTCGTATCAACCGATTCGAACTTGGAAACAATTAAAAAAGACAAAAAGAAGCATAGGAATTGAGTCTTATGTGGGACGATATTGCCGACATCGCGGAGCAATTCTAATTTCACGTTGCCATGAAGTGCCATTTGATCTTGGATACAGTGGACGGAGGTACTTGAATACTTCCCTCGTGAAAAGAGCAAGCATGAGTGAGCGAAAGGGAGACCTCTCGAGTATGGCTTGGCTACGGTAGGAGGGGCAGGGTGTGGGAAGTGGGGATGGAGAATAAGCGACTTGTAGAGTTCGATTAGGGCGCGAGTTGCGCGGCCGCTGGAGCCCCAGATATTAGCGACTTCCCCTTCTCTCTCTCTCTCTCCCTCCCTCTTCCCCTTCCTGCCCTCCCACTCGCTCTATCTCTTTCACTCGGTCTCTACCAGCACATTCTGTTAGTGTAGTGTAAATGTACGCCAGCGCGCACATGTGCGTGCTCTTTCTCTCCCTCCTCTTTCTCTGTATCTGTCCTCCTCTCTCAGTATCCCTTCCAAACGCGTACGCTGCACGCGAGTATGTGTGCGCATATCCCCACTCCTCTATGTTCGAGCTCTCGCTTCTTCCAATATAGATGGGCGGGTTAGTGAGAGGCCGATGTGCAACATAGGTTACAGGAGCATAGGAGCGAGCAAGAGAGCGTGCGTATGATTCGCCCGGATTGATGGTGGGGAGAATACAGAATATATCCGAGGCAGTTCTCCCCCACCACCGGTTCTGACGTTTTATATCGTTCAGCTATATTCGGTTCGTTAGATCATGCAACTGTCACTCCGCGACATGCTATCGAACTTCTCGTATTCCCATGACACGGCTGAAAAGTGTCGAATATATTTTAAACGCTCGATGAACGGTTCAGTCTGTGTGACATTAAAAACGGGCCACTGGCGGCTATTCGTATATAATGCAATCGTACTTCTTTCCTCCATAGAAATTCTTCCCTCTATACCGATCTAAGGATTTTTCCGTTTCATTGGTCTTCGCTCGAAACGATCATCTAGCCTCTCCGTTCTTTCTTCTTTTCTCTTCGACGTTACGGTCCCAATAAACCGCTGTTCAACTGGCGTGGATATACAGAGATTATGTTCTCTCTATAGTAAAGCAATGTTTCAGAAAGGTTGACTGTACTTGAATTCGAAACTGTTATTCTCGGTGCCGTTAAATCTGTCCTGCAACGATAACGTTGTTACAGCATTAACAGAGATAAAAACATTATTATATAATATCCGTAATACCATCCGCGGCTACGTAAATATACCCACATTTTATCATCTATCTCGTTGCGTATAGTCTACGTTATAACGGGACAGTACGAAAGTCCCTCCCATTTCCTATTCAAATTTCTCGTTTCTATCATGTCGTGTTCGATCATTCGTTCGAAATTTCATTTGTTCGAGTACACATTCCAGTGTTTGATACAGGTTAACCCGAATCGATAATTTCGATAATATCGAATTATAGTTCGATAAATTAATTACGAAGTTTCCGTTGGCTATAAAGAATCGGGAGAATTTAAGGGTGGGGGAATAGAAGAGAAATATTATGAAAAATTCGATTAGTAGGTTTTGTAAAAAGGGAGTAGTTGCACACCCTCGTACTGTGTTTGGACTTCGAAGTAGTTTTCTCTCTATCGCATGCTCTCTCGGGGTTTTTGGAGCACACGGGTGCTTTTCAAGCGGCGAGCGACGGAAATGGCCGACGGTTGCCGAACGCTTGCCGCGCCACGAAAGAACGCCCTCCAACGAGCAGCAGCAGCTAGACGCGAAATCTTGTAAACCGAAGTCACGGAACACGCATTCGATAAAAAGAATCACGTTTTTTTTCCCCCGTTTGCCCTCCGGCCATGTATACGTACGTAGACGATCAACGCTCCGAATTTCGAGTCTGTTGTTGTTTCCTCGTGGACTCCTGATCCGATCGATCGTGAGAACTGTTTTTCCCTTGATCGAGAATATCGGAGGGTTGTTCCTCGCGATACGAAACTGCTCGGTGGGACTTATTGACACAACATGCGATGCTCGAGCGAGGCACACGGTGTGTGAACAATCAGTAGGCAGTTCTATAATGTACTGACAATGTTATGACCGTTCTCTTGCGGGTTCCGTCGAAATCACCGTCGACTCTCTCTCCCTCTCTCTCTCTCTCCCTCTCTCTCTTGACAGCACATGATCCTAGCGTGGATCTCTGTCGTCGTTGTTAGGCCACGAGATTCCCGTAAAAACATGTGAAAATCGTACGGGGAAGCATACGAATCGTCCACGGTCGGTTTTGTCGTAGTGCGCGCGGGGTAACGCCTCTCGTTCGATTCTCGCGTCATGCCGAGAGTCCTTGTGCCCGACACTGTCTATGTTATATGTTCCGTGATCCATCCGAGGAAGTCTCTAATCGTCTTCTCTACGGATGAACTGTCCACTGTCTGGTAGGTGTAATGATGTGTTCTTTTCTTTCTTTCTTCCATTCTTTCTCTATCCTTCTCTCTCTCTCCCTCTCTCGCTCTCGTTCTCTTCTTCCATTCTCTGTATCCTTGTTTCCATCTCGCTCACACACGTTCGTCTACCGTGTCTCTATCCATTTATCTATCTTCTGCTCACCTTCTTTCTCTAGCAGCGTACTCGCACAGTCTCTTTCTCTTCCCCTCCCCGCCCCTCTCACGCTGTCCCCCTTCCCCCACCCCCTCCTTCATCCTGCTCTCTGTTTATCTCTCTCTCTCTCGCTCTGAATGTATCATTGTAACGACCTGTGTGAAGTGTTACGTGTGTATACATATACGCGGAACGCGCACATTCAAACTAATAAATATCACGGATACATGTGCGTGTGTGTATGACGTGTTATGTTGCACCGTACGATTAGTATATAGCGAGTGCCGCGTGTAGTGTGTATTCCTGATTTTACTCGTGGTCAAAATATGACAGCGAATAGATCGTGTTGCATGGAATAAGCGTGGACGGTTCCCAAGCGTCTCTCGCAAACTGGCCTTTCTTCCGACGAACGGCTTTTCCAACGAAACCTTTCGTTTTCCTTTGTTCTAAGTTTTCCTCTTTCGTGGAAACATCCGTTTCTCGATCGTGTGTCTCGAAAAAGACGCGCACAAGTGACCGTCACGGAAAATAACCTGTTATACGATCGTTCGAAAGTGACTCCTGTGTACATAACCCTCATTCGTGTACTTTCGACCAGATCACTTTTCCGCATGAACGGAACGCCGTATATGCCCATAGGTACCCAACATATCCTGCCCCCTTAATTCTCTGTAGTTGTATTGCAAATATACTTTGACTTTCCAGCAGGTTATATTGTTTGTTGTATTACAGGAATTATCTGGGCAAAACAGTAACGATAGTTCGAATGGACCAGCTTGTCCAGGAACACCGAACTCGCAGGGGATGAGACCAACCCCTTCACCTACAGGATCCACAGGTTCTCGCTCGATGTCCCCTGCTGTCGGTTCGTATATTCTTCGATTTGTTCTCCGGCATAGACGTTCGAAATCATTTTACTGGAAGAAAATCAGAATAATATTTCGTTGACGTTGCTACAATCTGTTTTTTCTTTTTGAAGGCCAACAAAACGTTGTTCAGATGCCTCCACGCCCGTCGAGTAGCCAGTCAGATGGTAGTGGACCAGCACGAATGAGTCATTCTCCTATGACAACTCAAGGTAAATAAGAAATATTTTGCGGAGAACAAGAAACAGCCGTATGAAATGTGTAAAATGTTGATTTTCATTGTTCCAGTAGCATACCAGCAACCATTGGGTCCTTCGCCACACATGCACACCTATAAAATGAATAACACCGGTCCTGGTGTGGTTCAGCCAGGACCCGGTGCTACGAATCTTGGCGGGATAAACCCTATGGGTGGTGGGATGGGATATGCAGCTGGTGGAACGGCTGCCGGTCAGCCTGGGGGTTATCACGCGCAAAGTACCTATCCTCCTCCACGTCCGCATGTACAATTTCCACAGGGATATCCATCACCAGCTAATTCACAACCACCACCTAATAATCAATACCAGACACCCAACAGACCCAACAATTTGGTGCAATATCCCCCGTATACGGTAAGTTTGCAAGATAACTTCAAAACTGTCGATACGTAATTAAACATTTTCGTAGCTCTGTTATCTAATTGTACCTTTTTCTCGTGGTTTTAGCATAAAATGGGATTTAATAGTGTACCGCCAGGTATGCCACCCAGTCCTGGACCACCTCAGGTTTATGGGAGTAGCAATACAACAGGTATGGTACCTCCTGGCACCCCTGGTGTGACTGTGATCGGCAACATGGGACCTCCAGCTAGCTCCATGGGCCCTCCTCCACCTTCGCCCAATCATGTCAGTAGTCAGCCACCTCCGACAAGCTCGGCTGTACCGCATTTACACACTCCTGCAGCTACACCACCTCTAAATCACGAGGGAAGCCCAATGCCTCCACCGAGTACAACTCCTAATTCGCATCCTACTTCGACGCCAACTTCGACGAGTCATTCGGACCTTACTACGGAAACCTCGAACGACAACGGCATAACAACCACGGCTTCAGGTATTTTCATTTTGAAATTCTTTACACTACTTTTCCATCACGTCGGGGCATGTTTTCGTTAACGATATATGATGTGATTTTTTAGTAACATCATCGATTAACGTCACATCCACTTCGAGTGGTACTGTCACATCTGTAATAACGACCGGTCCTGATGGCACGTCCTTGGACGAGGGTTCTCAACAATCTACATTGTCAAACGCATCGGCTGGTTAGTAGAAAGCGTTAAGAATATGTCAAAGTTACTTCTTCATTCTTCTGACCGTGTATATTTGTATTACGTGTTATCTAGCTTCTGGAGAAGACCCAGCATTTACACCAAAGGTCCGGAAAGAAATGATGGGAGGTTATCACAGCCATCCAACTACACCACAAAGTACAGTTCCGTCGCCTGGCGCCGCGAGTATCAATTCGATTCACGAAGAATATCCCGACATGAACAGCCCTGGTTGGCCACGTACACCTGCTAGTCCTGTATGTATAGTTTCGTTATTATAGTTCTTTAGAATTTGATATAACGTTTTTCTACTTCGTATGTATATTTGTATATTTAAACGTACGTTAGTCGTTTTCACGATCAAAATTTCAATTAAAAAGAAAAGATACGTTCAGGGTAAATAATTTTACACCGCAATCTTTTCGATCTTTCAATATTTTATATATTTTACAGGTTTTTAACAGTCATGTGCCTCAAGACCCGTACAGATCTAAGGTTACTGTTTTTTCACTATAAGTATTTACTATACTGTTTACGAAAAATATGACACACATTGAATGCTTCGAGCTTTATTTAATTTCAACAAAATTTTCGTATTTGCTTCGCAAATGTCCTTCGTGTATCACTTTAACATTCATTTATATGTTTTTAATGCCTCGCTTCTGCAGATATACAGGGTCTGATATAACGCGTAAAAGCGAGCACGATATGCTGCTCGCAAAAAAATATATAATAGAATTTATTCGCCCTCAGTTTATATTTCGAGAAAGTCGAATTGAAAAATCTATTGCATGCCTGTGCTGTTATGGCGAAGTTGCTATAACGTGTTTCGTGCGTGTAAACAATGTCTGCAGGGCATTCAAATAATTATTGGTTTGAAAGAAAAACATTGGGGCCATGTAGGTATTGTTTACACTCCGAATACACATTATATGTTCGATGGACCATATACCTGTACCTTTACTAATAGCATAGGGATGCAGGAGATTTTCAAACTCTTGATTTTTTTCGAAAATTAAGCTGAATACGAACAAATGTTATTCTATATCTTTGTCCTATTTTTTCCATAAAAAAGTCACGCCGTGCTCACTTTTACACATTAATCGATCAGAGCCTGTGTATATGTATATAGCGTTCGTTCGTTTGTGTTGTAAAAAAAAATAACAATATGTTCCCCATGTTATTTGTATATTCTTTACGGTATAGTGTTCGAGAAGTTGTTGGATAGTGGTTACATATCCCTACACGCGTCTGTACATACACGTAACACGATCATTCATTAACCTTGGCGAAACACAAAAATCATAACCCCGTTACCGACACGTTTTATCATCGAGCGAGAACATTTCTTGTTTTTACATCATTTTGCTTCGCATAGATGCATGATAATAGATTCGATACGTTTCATTTTCGAACATAGAACTTTCAGGGAAAACAGCACTCATTGCATGAATGATTTGGGTTGTAGCAGCACTTGACCAAGTCAAATAAAAATATTAATATAGCGTCACGTTTGTAACATACGACATTTGACAGATGTGTATATAACATACATTGTTAGAAATAGTGCTCTAAACGTTTCAGACTAAATACTGTGTGGCATATAGTACAGAGGTGGCTAAATATTCTAACGATGATTATTACAGAAACCAGATAGTTTGGCGAAATTGTACGAAATGGACGACTCGATGGAACGAAGAACATGGCTGGACAAATTAGTTAACTTTATGGAAGAACGAAGAACACCAATTACAAGCTGTCCTACCATCTCCAAGAACCCCCTCGACCTATTTCGGCTATACCTCTACGTCAAAGAGAGGGGGGGCTTCATGGAGGTATGCAAGGTGCAGTGTAGTTCCATCTAGCCCTCGGTGTCTTTACGTAGTTTTTTTATTGTCTCTATATGTGTTCACGTTTTCTTTTCTCATTTTGAACATTGTGTACACGCATCGAGCTGTCACCTAAAACTGACAACTCGGACGAAGGCGCACACACACACACATACGAGTTTCTCGTTTTCTGTTTTTTTTTTCAATTCTCCTTTTCCATATTTATGCATTTTAAAACGTATCGTCGGTTGTTGAAAACCACTGTGAACACGCTTCTTTCTGTTTACGCTGAATTGTGCATGATCACATTGTACTTTTTTTTTTGCTGTTAGTGTTTCATTTTTCCCTTTTTTTTCTTGTATTATAACTATATTAAAAAAAAAAAAAGAACGAGAGAGAGAGAGAACAAAGAAGCTTTAACACGTCTTTTCTTGAAGTAGTCGTTCGACGCGTATGGAATGCGCCCTGATCTACGAACCTTGGTGCTATATGGAATTATTCTAATATTCAGTGAAGATAAACTTTTAATATCAATATAATTACGGTAATTCGTCTCGACTGTACTTTTTTGTCTGTTTCACTTTTTCCGTACTTTTCTGCATGGTCAGACAAAAAGAAAAAACAACAAATTAAGTCGTTCGAATGCAAACAAGGCAGAGTTGGTTATTTTTTTCGCCAAATCGATGTTTTGTTTTTCTTTTAGACTAGTACCTGTAACGATTTTTTTTTCCTTTTTTTTTTTGTTTCTGTTCACGTGTAATTTTTCCTTTTATTTTGCGTTTTCGAGATGCAGATTTTTGCTGTTTGGATTTTACATTGATAAACACGGCGCGACGCGTCTAACAGAGGAAAACAATCACGTTCATTCTCTATAGGTGACAAAGAACAAAACGTGGAAAGACATAGCGGGGTCGCTCGGCATCGGTGCGAGTAGTAGCGCAGCGTACACGCTACGAAAACACTACACGAAACACTTGTTGGCGTACGAATGCCACTTCGACCGTGGAGGTGTGGATCCACAGCCCATCATAAACCAAGTCGAAGCTGGCTCGAAGAAGAAAGGATCAAAGGGAACTGCTTCTGTACCCTCGCCGGGTAGGTGTACAAAATCATTTTTCAACTTGCAGAATAGCTGCCTACTCCAGCGGCGTTCAGTCCAAAAATTAAAAACTCAAGAAAAATGAATTATACAAAAATTGTTGGCATTTGAGTTAGTTTGGGTTAATTGGGTGGGGCCCCAAAACTGGCCCGTCGCTGGCCTACGCTCTGATTTCGATGATTTTTCGATACGTTACAAATAGACGTTCTAATAGAAAATAAATAGATCAAATGCAAAGCAGTAAAATTATTTAAAGAATTTATAAATGGTGTTGTATTTGTCAGAACTGATTGAAACGATTGAGAAAAGAAATAAATGTCTATGTACTTTCTATATCTTGCAATTAATGCAGATAATTTTTCCTTCGGATGATAGTGGCGTTCAAAATATTGATTTGCACAACACATCAAAAAATCATCAAAATCCTAGGTAGCTGTTCAGCAGGTTCACCGGGTGACCGATAAAGAGACTCGATGAATAAACAATTCACGTTCCTCAGGGTCTTCCAATTCACAAGATTCCTTCCCTGCTGCTGGATCGAGTAATGCTTCCATGGATGGTTATGGAAGTTACCAGAGTGGTTACACCGGCGGTACACCTGGAGGACCTTCTTCGGAGTACACGCCTCCTCCTCCTAGACCGCCCAGCCAGAGTAGTGCTCCTTCCCCTCATCAAGGTAAATGACTCGCATTCTATTCTATTATTCACGTTAGATACAACGTATTAACACGTTCAGCCCCCCTAAACGAACCCGCAGCTAAACCCCTTTTCGCAGGTATAACTGCGGGTCAATAATCAATAAGATTCAGGGATAGGATTCAAGTTCAATATTCACCTATGAATTCAAGTCAATTAACCAAGTTTCGTTTCACGAGTCTCTATCAGTACAGTAAACCCTTCTACAACGCGGAGCAAACATTGCGATTTCTATCCAATTTAATTTGATCTGATTTGGAGGGTTGAATGTACTTAAAAATCGACAAAAGTTTCAATGAGTATACTTGCTACCCGTACGTTGCTATGTGATCATTTCATACAACCTGGGCTCGAATTCTAGAACGAGTAGGTTCGAGGATCCCATCTCTGATAACTAGACAGCGGATGTTTGTGCAAAATAAAAATTGTATCGATTACAAGAGACAGCATTTCTTTCTTGAATCATTTGAATAAGTTGGAATCTGTTAATGTTTCTACCGTTTTAAATTGCACAGACACAACGTGTGTCATAAAGTGCACAAAATCCGCAGTCTACTAATGGTCGGCCGCCGCGAAAAAATATTCGATTCGGTCCGACAGGGAGAACCTTGAGATCTCGGCCGGGGCTGAACTTGTTGGGTTGGTGTATACATATACGACGACAATGCCATCAACCTGATAGTTGTGGAATCGTGTGAAAGGAATAGCGGTTGAGAGAATGATATTCCGACAGGTGGTTCGAACCAGGGCGGGCAGAATAGCGCGAAACCGTTCGACAACAGTGTGGGACGCTCTGCTCGCAAGTCGAACGCGGCGCCCTACCCTGGTCCACTACGAACCCCAGGTACTTCTCTCTTCCTTGTGTCCTTTCACGACTTAGAACGATGTATATGTTTCCCATTTTGGCACGTCCTTGTCCGTTGTTTACTGCCTGTTAATCGTTTACCTTTTATTCTCTTATTGTTATCCGGAGAACGCATGTTACAGACTAAACATCATTGAACAACTGGAAAATATTCGTTTGTGTTTAAGGTATACAACAAACCAGTTACCAGAACACAGGTTCCTACCAAAACTATCCCCAGGATCAGTACATCCGCCCTCAAGGAAACACCCTGTCTCAACAGGGGGAGTTCAATCAACCTTACTCACCGAGGTCGCATTATTCACCTTACGTACCGGACGTCGACAGGTTAGATCAACGAAACGCCCGAGGTCACGGTAGGTTCTCGCTCGTTGCTCTCCCGATCACATGACCTCGATAGTGGGGGAGTTATAGGAATTATGGAAACCCTCCCTTTTCGTACAACGTGCGAGTACCTACTGTAAGACACGAAGCAGAGGTGTGAGAAACGTAACGTTGACCACCGTTCACAAATTTCACAGGGGTTATCCTGGAGGGAACATGCCACCGAACAACGCCAGTGGACAGGATATATACAATAGATATAGTAGTAGTCAACAAGCTGGAAGCTACCCGGCAGGAACACCGCCCAACGCCAGAAGTAACAGCTACCCGTCTGCGCCGCAGACACATCCGGCTACTGTACCGCAACAAACGACTACCAGTCAACCTTCTTCACCCTCCCAGCCTTCCGCTACTTCGTCTTATTCGTGCCCACAAGATTACTATCGACAGGAACAGGTAAATATTCCTCGCCGCCGAGGAGCTTCTTACGAGCTGCTCGCTAACAGTAACTGCATCGAGGTTTGTTTTGCTTGGTGATTGCGGCCAGTTCGTTGTAGACCTTGCTGTGTTGTGTGCACACGGAAATTATAAGATATGTCGGAAGAAGATCTTTTGCTTGTATCAGCTTCGTATTTAGTCATACGAGAAGACGGTGTTGAAAGGGAAAAAGAAAGCGACAACGAGCGTGGAGAATATGTTTAACAAACGACAGAGACTTTACGAGGACTGTGAAAAATTACTCGGTACAATTGGCTCTGAATGCGTCCACCATGTGTCTTGAGAGTTCGTCGAACAGATTCTTTGGTGTTCTGTTCACCGGAGCGAGCTCGCTGCCAGCTGATCATAGTTCGCTGAAGTGTTTACGCTGCTGTCGGCGCGAACTGTTTGCGCCAACGGCAGCGTGGACTGATCATCGTCGCAGTATCTTATCGACTATGATTTGCTTTCGATTGAAGGGAGGATATGGAGCTCCAGCAGGGACACAAATATATTCAGGAGGCGCGAGTGCAAACAAGAACATGCCTCCGCCACCGCCAGGTCCAAACCCGCCTAGGCGCCATCCTGATTTTGCCAAAGACCAACAGTATCCTCAATATAATCAACCAAGACCAACGTATCCAGGTAAATCGATCGGTATTCGATAAATGAACAGCGAATGTGAATAGTTGAACGACATATTCTGTGATGGGCAATAGGATGGCCAAATACAACCAACCAGTACAACAACAGTAGCGCGAGCAGTAGGGTACCGTACACATCGCAACAACCGCAATCGCAATCACAACCGCCACAGCCACCTTCGCAGCAACCGACGCCACCGGTCGGTCCTGTGTCTTCTACGCCTGCAGCAGGAGCAATCGCTAGTAATCAGCAATGGGGTAGTCAGCAACCAAATAGAACTACTCCTCAACCGACTCTGAACGCTATAGCGCACGCTCCTCCTCCGTGGGATCATCGATACTCGAATCAACCGTCCCCCCTTTATCCTGCACCTGGTAATCACCAGGTACGTGATTATACGCGATAAAACGCATCTTTCATTTTTAAAAAAACATAATGGTAACGCGCGTTGTTACGTTAATTGCTCGTTCATAGACTCAGCTCGGAATCAACCCCATGATAAGTCAACAACCTACATCGAAAAGAGAAATGACATTCCCTCCTGACAGCGTGGAAGCGGTGACCCCACTTATCTATAAGCGGCGGAAGCTGACACGAGCCGACGTTGCGCCTGTCGAAGCTTGGCGCATAATGATGGCTTTACGATCTGGCCTATTAGCTGAAAGTTGTTGGGCCCTTGACGTACTAAACATATTATTATTTGACGACTCTTCTGTAAGTCTTTACATCTTTTTCTTTTTTCTTTCTCGATCGTTCCTGTCTCGCGAGAGTATACGAATACACTTTGAAGAGTACCGCGTCGAAACGTGTAACCGTTGTTCTTGCAGGTAAGTTATTTTGGATTGACGCATTTGCCGGGGCTGCTGGACGTCCTGCTGGAACATTTTTCGCGTTCCCTGTCGGACATGTTCGAGTCGACGGTGAACGAGGAGGATCGCAACTGGAACCAATCGGCGGAGGGGCCGGAAGTGGATTTGGGCGCCGTGACACGACCGATCGATCCGGAAGATCGAACGAAACTTTTGTCCTCGTCGAACTACACGTTCCTGTCGAGAAGGGGTCGTCCGGTGAAAATCATTTCAAGGGACGAGGACCTGTTCGTTCTGGACACACGGAGGACTTGGGATCACCAGGAGTGCGAATCCGAGACCGAACCTTGGCAAGTCGACACCTGCACCACGAAATACATAGTGACCTGCTTTCAGTCCGAGATCGGATCGGTACCGTTCGCGCGTCTCCTCAGAGACGAGAAGCCACCGTTGTTGCAGAAGGAGGTCGAATGTACAGACTCGAAGGACGAAACCAAAGTCGATTCGAACACGCTCGAGACGTCGTCGGAGTTCTCGTCGCAGAAGGCCGCCGAACTCGGCGACAAGCCGAAGGAGGCCAGCGAGAAGAAACAGCTCGACAAGAAGAAGAAAACGAAAACGTTGAGCGACGTTTTGTCCAGGATCAAGAAGGAACCGGTGGAGATGAACGATTTGACGAGGGAGCTGTTCGAGAAGAAGAACGACGGTTTCAAGAAAGAGTGTGAAACCGAGAGTGCGAAGGTGAACAACAATATGGGCGAGCACTTCTCGGACATACAAAAGTCCGAGGAGGAGCTGATCCCGACGCAGAACGGGTTGAACGACGCGGCGACGGCGAACGTCGAGATTGAGAAGCCCGAGATCAAGGTGGAGAACGAGGATCAGCAAGAGTCGATATCGAAAGAGGACGATAATAAGGAGGGACCAAGATTAAAAATAAGAGATGCGGCGGGTACGTTGAAGAGGAGACAAATAAACGATTACGAGGACGAGAGTTACTCGAGGGACGAGGCGAGCTTGTACCTCGTCACCGAGACACAGGACAACCTGGCTCGTCGTTGCGTCTGCTTGTCCACGATATTAAGGAATCTCACGTTCATACCGGGCAACGAGGCCGAATTCGCGAAGAATGTGACGTTCTTGAGCTTGCTCGGTAAGCTGTTGCTGTTGCATCACGAGCATCCGGCCAGGACACAGAAGACGCGGAACTACGACCGGGAAGAGGACGCGGATTTCGCCGACAGTTGCAGTAGCCTGCAAGGCGAGAGCGAATGGTGGTGGGATTTTCTCCATCACATAAGAGAAAACGTGCTGGTGATGGCGGCGAACATAGCCGGCCATTTGGATCTGAGTCAGCACCCGGAGGAGATATCACGGCCGGTGTTGGACGGTCTTCTGCATTGGGCGGTATGTCCAGCCGCTCACGGCCAGGATCCGTTCCCGACCGTCGGCCCAAACTCGTCGTTGTCGCCTCAGAGATTAGCGTTGGAGGCTCTCTGTAAGCTTTGTGTTACCGAGTGCAACGTGGACCTAGTCGTTGCGACGCCACCGTACTCCAGGCTTCAGAGACTCTGCTCCGTGTTGACCAGGCTACTATGCCGGAGCGAGGAGCAAGTGCTGCGCGAGTTCGGCGTGAATCTGCTCCATTTCCTCTCGGCGGCCGACAGCGGGGTGGCGCGCACCATAGCACTGCAAACGCCGTGCGTTGCGTTACTGGTCGCGTTCATCGAGCAGGCGGAATCGAGCGCGCTCGGGGTCGTGAACCAACACGGATTAGCCGCGTTACGGGACAATCCTGAGTCTATGGGAACCAGCCTGGACATGCTGAGACGCGCGGCCGGCACGCTGCTCAACCTTGCCAGGCATCCGGACAACAGGACTCTGCTGTTACAGCACGAGTCACGGCTACTTGCCCTGGTGATGAGTCAGATATTGGATCAGCAGGTGGCCGCGATCGTTGCTCGTGTATTGTTCCAGTGTTCCAGGGGCGCGTAACTTTGTTGAGACACACAAAAAAAGAAAGAGAGAGAGAGAGAGACAAACTGTATTCTCCTTTTTTCTTTTTTTTTTCTCTTCTTTTTTGGGATATACACGCGGGTGTGTTTGAAATCCGTGATCGTTTAGCCTCCTTCCTTGTGTAAAATGCTGATACGACGACGACGACTACCACGATGATAATGTTTTTTTTCCAAGGTGACAGAAAGACAGCTATATATATACGCCTAGTGGCTGCTATTCTATATAGATAATACGGAAAACACGAGAGAGAGAGAGAGAGAGCGAGCGAGAGAATACACGAACGAGTGAGAGAGAAAGAGAGAGAGAGAGTACGTTTAGGATGCGAGAGACAGAGAGAGTGAAAGAAAGAATGAGAATGAGAGAGCAAGCGAATGAATGAGAAACAAAAAACGTAGAAAGGTGTAGAAAAAAGTGTGAGCAGGAAGGTGATAGTGTTCAGTATAACGGAGGGAAAAAGAAAGGAGCACGTTGTATGGTAAAATAGCACCATGGAAGAATAACGGAAGGAACGGTGGAATCGGTTATAGAGAATACGGTAGACGGAACAAAGTGTCGATATAAGAAACGCCACTAGATTCGCGTGGTTGTAGTTTTATATCGAGTAAATACGGGGAAGAGAATTAACAAAAAAGAGTTGATCGAACGGTGTTAGCCGCGTGCGCGTAACAGATACACTGCGAGATACGCGAGTGCCGCGCCCGTGCCCGTGCGCGCGCTCCTGCCCGCGCCCGTGCCCGCGCCCGCGCCATGACACGACACGCGATACCTGTCAGCTATACCTTTTTTCCCCCCCGAAAATGCCCCCCCAATCCCCCTTCGTGAATTGGAATAATATCGACATAGTGTAAGATATTTACATAGTTAATGAAAAGAATGATTAACGGAGAAAAAGGATCAATGAACGGAGCGAAACGGCTGGGTTCCCGAGGTCACGAGTGAAATCGTGCCGATTCAAAACAAAATGGATTACAACTAGTGGGAGAGGGAGAGGTAGGACAAGATACCGAGAGACGTCGAGGGTGCGATGGTAGAATCAGACGGATACGGACAGAGAGAAAGAGAGAGAGAGAGATTGAAGAAAGAAAGAGCGAGCGAGAGAGAGAGAGAGGGAGAGAGAAAGAAGAAATGAGACAAACGATTATTAGCAGCATAATAATATATAAAAGAATAACTGAGAGACGACGATTGAGACAAAACTATTGAAGAAAAATAAAATAACAAATCTGTTTGACGAACCTTAAAATGGTGCGATGCGGAACGATAATATTGGGGTGACGATTATATATATAAATATTAACGATAATATAATGCAAATTTTTATATTTGCATGTTTTGTGCTGTAATTAGCGAGTAATTAAGATATTTTGTAGATAACACATATACACGCGACACAAAACACGTACACGCGGACACACACGCGCGCGTGCATTACACAGAGACACGCGTACATGGATACGAGAGAAAAATACAGACAGACACACAGAGACACACCTACACTTCCATTGAATCGTGTATTTGAGCTACGCGTCGCGCCGCCGCGTGTCAAGTAACGAGACAATTTAAACAAAATGAACAGAGAGAGAGAGAGAGAGAGAGAGAGAGAGAGAGAGAGAGAGATATGGTGTGAACAGAAATACGAGAAGAATAAAAGTACACCATGCGGCGCCGAACGCGCTACGGTGGTCTCGGTTGCGAACGGAGATACAAAAATTGTATGAGAAAAAGCCGGTTGGACCACCGAGAGTCTCGACATTAGATGCACAGGCAAACCTAGAACTGAGGAAAGACATTGTTGGGAAAATGAGGAGAAAGAGGGAAAAAGCGAGAAAGTGTATGTACGTGCCTGCGAATGCATATATGTGCGTGCGTGCGTGCGAGAGAAAGAAATAGGAAACTGCGATTATTGACGGAGAGGATGAAGAAGGAGAATTGTAACGTGAAAAGAGATAGAATCATACGAGTAGAAAAAAAGCAGAGAGAGAGAGAGGAGAATGTTGAAAAATGTTGTCTGACTTCCCTTTTGCCGGGAGATGATCATTCTCGTGCGAGGAGAGCGTGAATGGGGGGAATCTGTATGTGTGTGGTTGCGTGTGAGCGCGCAACGGATAAACAAGAAAATTAACGAAACAAACGAAAAAGCTGAAGGGACACGGTTTTAAAACAATTCAGGTGGAGGATAAACTTACGGAATTGTAACAAAAGCGTACACGTTGAACGAACGAGAGAGAGCGAGAGAGAGACGAATGAACGTGTTCTCGTCGGACCAGAAAGGGACACGCGACGATTTCCGTCCGTGTGTCGCTGTTTTGTCCGTGCGTATGCGTTCGTGCGTGTGTACGCGTGAGTGTACGTGTGTATCGACAAAGGTCACGAATGAACGAATGGTTCGGTCGTGTGTGCACCAGGGATGGGGTTGCTGGTAGAAAAAGGGGTGGGGAATAGTGTCTGTGAAATTAACTGCTAATGTACTACGTATACACGAGCTTACAAGAACTAAAGAATAAGAGAGAGAGAGAGAGAGAGAGAGAAAAAGAAGAGAATGGTAGAGGAAAGCACAGGAAATGTTGTAAGCGGAAGGATAAACTAGAGGACAGTCCGGGAAAGAGCAAGCGCGCCAGATAACGCTTAAGTTTATATTGACGAAAACAAATTTTTTCACGGAATTATTTTCTTTTATTTTTTCGGTGGATTCCCCGTTTTTTTTTATTTCTTTTCATTTTCCTTTTTTTTTCCAGCTTCTTTTCAGGCGATTTCTCGAAACAAGAAGTTCCGTGTAGATAGACATTTCGGTGTTTTAGTTATTTTTTTTTCCTTCTTTTTTTTTTCCTTTTTGAATGAACGTGTTTGTAAAAAATACAACCGAGCGCTGTTGCGGTCGAATTAGAACATGTAACCCGTGAACTGAGGGGATCGACGAGAAATATGTAATCGTTCGTAAATTGTGGGGAAAGAGTAGCAGAGAGAATAACAGAGAGAGAAAGAGAGAGAGAGGAGAGAGTGAGAGAGAGAGAGAGAGTTTTGAGTGATTTTTCAGTAATGTAAGCAAACGCAACATACAGAGACGGATAAAACATGGAATTTTTAAATCTTAAGCTCTCGATCGTGCCATTAAGTAATTCTAATGGGATGTAATTGTAATCTCAAGACTTTTATGCTTTTTCGAAGCGCGTATGTTATCGTAAAGCAAGAGAAAAGAAACTAGTACGTACTAATCCCCCCCATTGTCAGCTTTTGCACACATTTCGACGATTCTTACATATACATTTACCTAATGTAATTGAAAGAAACGAGAGAGAGAGAGAGAGAGAGAAGAAGAAAAAATGACGAAACCACCCTAATTTTTAACAGTTTGGAACAATGGCATGTTTGTATTCGTGCGCGCACATACACACACTCACACACACACACGACCCGCCCATTACACACACACGTACACATGTACACGTCCACAGAAAAAACTCGGGACACAAACATACACGTACATACACTTTCCACGCCGGTACTTCCTTTTTCGTTTCGGTAGAGAGAAATGTCACGAACGAGCGGTGTTTAAGTTTTCACAAGGGTAGCGCATGTAAAAAAAAAAGAAAAAACAGAAACGAAAGGATCTATTTGATTCGACAATGTTCGAGGATAATTAGGTGAAAAGGATGAAGGAAAAATGGAAAAAAAAGGTGGACGAGGTAAATAAGTTAAACAGAACACTTTCCCTGATCCCAGCTTCTCCCTGACCCCAAAGTATCCTACTCTATAGATATCTAAATACGTGTAGTTCTTAAATTATTTACTTTAGTTCGAGTGGAGATGCCTGTAAGTGTAATTTACTAAGACTTTTTGTAAATAAATTATGAAATAAACTAGACGTACTTTATCCAAATGACTATATACATATATATATAATAGACATATATATATATATGATATACGGACACGTCTGAAACATTGAGATAGAACTTAATAGCGATTTAAACAAGGGGAAAAAAGAACTATTTACGAGAGTATATGAAGAGCTCTTACACAATTGTGATGATGATGATGATTATAATGATTATGATGATGATGATGATGATTATGATTATGATTATGATGGGGTGATGATGATAACGACGGCGATGGCGGCGATAACCATGCGTAGAGGATATTTAAACTATACGAAAGTTGAGAATGAATTAAATTGTACTTGTAGGAAACAAAACAATGTTGCTTCTTAGTCATAGGTTTTCAATATAGAAGGAAGTGTTGCGTTCATTGGAGAATTTATTGTGCCTGATTAATTTAAATATACAATGATCTTTCTTTTATAGTTTGGGTTCCAGTTACACAACTTGGTTTGAACATATACCGTTCTCCATGTTCAAGATCATGGCTATATTTATTTTCTGGCACAGCCACTCCAGAACATCTGTTGCTTCGCTTTCCAAATACCAATCACCCGTGGGCGATAAGCTGTCTTCGTTCTACAGGTAAGATCGATCCATCAGTATAGTACGAGTATACGTAGCACGGATTCAAATACCATTATAGTTTGATACATGATAAAAATACCTTGTTCACATGTAGGATCAGTTTATTATTGACTACGGTTGTAGGTGATAGCAGTTGAGTCGTTTCCAGAGTCCATTTCACGTTCAAAGATCCCCATACGGATCCTTTCTCGATAAAGTATAGTCGCCTAAACAGCAATGGAGAAAAAAATGTAGCGAGCACACGCTTTCGAATTTGGTTGAACGAATGGATTTCTGTCGACATACTTACTGCAAAGAAACCAGTGCTATATGTTTCCCGTCGTTAGACAAAGCAGCATGCGCCCAATACGTCTCTGCTTCCATACAAGGATTTTTGTTTATCAATGTCAGAATGTGCATCCCTTTCGCCTTGTGTACCGAGAATATTTCGACTCCCTGATGCAAAAGAAAAATGACAATCACACTTGTAATGATTCCCATTGAATTCAAATGAAATTCTACTTGATTGCGTGGGTATAGAATAAATATTTTGCTTTTTTCATAGTAAAACAAGTAGCAGTGCAAAGGGGTTAACGATTAATTCGATTAATGAAAATGATTAAGGTTTACCTTGTATGGATTGACGTAACGCGGTAAGCGTATTCGAGATATAAACTTATGACCTATTTCTTGTGCCCTGAAAAAGGTGTACGATAGACTATAAATATGCTTGATGCGAATGGTTACTATACTTATTCCATACCTCTTTATAATATCTGCTATCACTTTTGAGTAAGCTTTCAGGGAGGAACTTTCAGTATGAAAAAATATTGATGTTTTCTTTCCTAAAGTTCTGAAGAAATATTTCAACTCTTCCTGGTGAACACCTACACAATTTCAACGCACGTGTTTACGTATAGTTGTTTACTTACGAACGGTGAATAATATTTGACTTACTATTTATAAATGCAGTTACTAAGCTGCAAGTCTCTAGCTCAATCTCTGTAGAAAATGAGGTACGAATCAAATGATTCAGAGGAGGTACGTCCTGGTTCTGAAAGCATGGCTCTTTCGTCTACAATCAAATCCTCCGATTAATCGACCCCCGACAATTGTTGCAGAAACACCAGGACTATTCTGTCTTGGTCCATTACCTTTGCCGGAGATACGTGAAGTTCAAAATCAAAATTAAAGGCTGACGTCTGTATAGTGTCTACCGTGGCGTAGCCCAATTGACACGCTACCTCGTGGCTCAGTTTCTCTGCTATTTCATCTCCGCACAGGATCAACTACGACGCAGAATAACTCAAATTAAATTAGTCTGGATGGAGACACGAAATAATTAAAATCGAAGGATATCTGTGAACATTCGGTTTGGCTTTCTTACGGTGTTCGACTCGTAGAAGTTGTCCCCTGGTGATTTAAAGTTGTAGCCATACTGATTTCCTAGAACGGTAATCGAGCGAATCAACACCTGAAATTGTTGCATAGCCTGAGCGGCGTACGACCGTGACAGATCGAACGAAAGTTCTTCATTGTTAACAGTAATAAAGTTTCTTTGATAACAAGGGAGTCTGAAATTTCAAGATTCGATATTAGCGTCGATATCGATATCAAATCATATTATGTATAGCATTAAATGCCCACCTGAATTCAGCATGCTTCTCGGAGCTTCCATTCTCAGAATATTCAAAAATAAATCGGACAATATTTTTGTAATCCGCGATATCGCTAATATTATATATGTTAGGTCTCTCTGTGTCAGCTAACAATATCAAGCGTATTAGGATCGGTGAAATATACATGTGCTCTATTATATTCTTCTTTTTAACAATCGAACTCTGCAACTATCAGGTCATTGTCAACGGGCGTGTCGTTCGGACACAATTTTATAAATAATCGGTAAAAATTACTCCGGAAGTACCTTGTTGTTTCTGTTGGAAGGCAAAATGTGAACGCTCGAGACGTCCTTTCTCAGTTTTGCGGCGATGGAGTACTTAGTCACCGGTTTTTTCGGGATCAAATCGATCAGAGAAAGAAGGAAACCTTCTTGTAAATTTAAATCGAATTCCCGCACTATCACGCAAATGCCTCTGCGAAACAAGTCGAAAGATTCTAGTAAACAATACCCACGATTACCGATGCAAAGATTCACGCTTACTTGTAAACATTGTAATTCAGCTTCCTCTGCTTCAAGCCAACAAACTCGATAGAGTGCTTCAGCTTAGGGTTCCCAGCATAATTGATAACGCTCTTTTGTAGGTTCGAGTACAGAACTACAGGGAAGGTTGTGTTACGGATTTGATTATCAATCTGCGAAACAGCACACGCAATTCTCAGTATCGTGTTATCCCCGTGGAATGCAATGTTAAATGAAATTACAGTTATACCTGTATTCTATGCACATAACCCTGCACGTAAGTCAACGTCATAGACTTCCTACAGTGCAACCAAATCGCTGGAGAGTAGGTCCTTCTCAGTTTCCCAAAGAACGGCTTGGTTATGTGCATTTTTGCCAGGTCAACCTGAAAAGTTCGTTCATGTAAATACTCGTGACCTCTCGTTGAGCGATGGCGAAACAACTTACGTCAATTAAATTGTCTAACTGAGCCTTTTTACAAGAATTTACATATTTGCTCTCTATCCACGCGCTCAACTCTAACGATAAACTTTTCCATTTTCTGCCGAAGTAAAGCTCCCAGTGAGCTGCAGAATCTGTCACGTTGGCGTACACCAACTCCCTCAGGATCTCGTTTGATTTAGTTACCTGAAATGCATTTTATGCTTTAAGAAACCATCGACCAGAGAATCAACCAGCTTAGTCCTCGACTTACAATGCTGATGCCGATGCCAGCGAGGGAAACAAATATCTCCTTTCTGCTCGGCTCAGGATCAATGATGTTCTTCGCTTTTAAGAACACTGCCTCGTGTTGCGTGAACAATAGAACTCTCTGATTGCTCTCCATGTAGCTCACCCAATAGACGACAGTGGTCTGTTCCGTCTGGGCGCGTTTCAGTGTCGGCGACTTGACATCCTCGTCGCAGACGTTGTTCTCACTGCCGCTGAAACTCGCGGATTTGGTCTCCAACCACGTCGCCTTGTTGTTGCACTGTTTGTACGAACAGGTGGAGGAGGACACGGTGTTGCAGGTGTCGACGATCACAAGGGGTACAACCTCTTGACCACATCCGTCCTGAATAACAAAAGGATTCATGTTTATTTCACGCTTTATTCGCTGCGTATTTATCGTTGCACTTGCCTTTTCGAACTTGGCGTCATACCCGGTCTTCTTATTGTTGTAGACATTCCAGATCAGCTCTCTGGGCTTCGTCGGATCGTCCCACGTGTACAAGAGGCTTTGGAATGGATTCACCAATGCCACTTGTCCCAAGTTGTGCTGGCTGATCTTCAGAAACAGGTCGTCGCAGAAATTGTCTATCCTCACCGGTATATCCCCAGGCACGCACTTTTGGAACGTGATGTTGTAAGGGGAATTCAGTCCGCCATTGATCTCCACGGTGATGGCTGACTACAAGTGCCACGCGATGATTTTCTGATTTGTACATTCTTATTATAATTGCTGAGTATTTCCGGTACTTACGCCGTTGTCCATTCTCAGCACCGTTTTCCCTGTATCGGTGATGCCGAAGTGCTGAGACACCAATTGACTGTTCCTCCACTTTATCCTCATCCTCATCGAATCCGTGACCGGCCAAAATGGCATGCTCTGTCCAGGCAGGAGGTCGTTCCACAAATCTGCTTGATCGTTCTCCTCCATGAACCTGAGCGTTCTCTTCGTTTTGTTGCTGATGTAGAAGTAAGGCAGGAACGTGATAATCTTCGTGAAATTCGACAAGCGAGAGCTCTCGATTTCCGTCAAGATTCTGTACTTCCTCCCGCGCTCCGTGTCCTTGCACACGATCAAAGACATCGAGGTGATCCCTTCGAGGCCGAACGGTAACGACCACTCGGACTGATGAGCTTTCAACCTGATCGTACCCTTCTTGTTATTCTTCTGAGAGAATATGATCAACTCTTCCTCGGGAATTTCGTTGATTATGTGGGAATGACACTCCTGAAACCGTTTCGTTAAGCCGTCAAGTTGTTGCATCGTGTGAGATTCTACTGAAAAATTGAGTGGCTACCTGAATATACAAAGGCAATCCAGACTTATTTATTATCCAATATTGAGATTGAATAACAATGTGCCAGCTCGTGATCTTGCACAATTCTATGTTCAACAGGAAAGGCTTGGTCAAGTCCGATTCACTGTCCGCTGTCATCAGAATGAATTTCCTTTCCAAGTTGGTGTTCAATTTCGCTGTGCCGGTCCAGTATCCGCCCAAGTAATTTTGAATCTGCAACGAGAAGTTTCTCAATATGAAATACTCAACTATACAGGGTGAGTCACCTAACGTTTGCACCTTAAATATCTTTGTTGTCTCTAAAGATACGTAAAATATGGTAAGGACAAAGTTGAATGGTACAATGGGAGCTGACACGATGCCAAAAAAAAGGTTTCAGCCCCATTGTGACATTCAACTTTGTCCTTACCATATTTTACGTATCTTCAGAAACAACAAAGATATTTGAGGTGCCAACGTTAGGTGACTCACCCTGTATATGTCTCTGATGTTTTCTAAATCGCCCCCGGTACGTAAAGCATTCGTATAGAGCTGTGCGAGAACCCAAAAATGTCTGATACTTCAAATAAATATGGGATTCTTGAAAAGATCAGGAGAATATTCGAGATCCCTAAGGTGCTCGGGAATTTTGCCGAATAAAATTTTGGTCCCGACATTTTCGGGTCGTCTCGCACACCTCTAAATTAGTAGCAGTCTGAATGAACGGTACGCACCTTGAACACAAATTGTATGTCATTGTTACAGTTCAAGGAATGCATATTGATCTTCTCTCCGGGTTCAATTTTCACTTCATAGTTGATAGAGGGTATGTTGACGTCTACAACGAACGGTAACTGATTGTTGAAAATGAGAGGCGAGTGGATGCTAATCAAGTAGCTCGGTACTTGACAGCTCGGTCTCGTGGTTAATGGAACCTCGTTACAGGAAACCTTGACACAAAACACAGACTGATTCTCGTCCTCCTTCATTTTACAGTAAATGTCTCTCGCCACGTTCATCGACGCGCTCAGCTCTTTCCAATAGATTCCTTCTTCGCTGACATGGTACTTTCTGCAACAAACATTTCTCGTGTCGTACACCGTTTCGAACATTATTTGTTGCATGCTGCGCCTGGATTTCCACTTACTCTAAATAAGCGGGTAGAATATGTATAGGAAAATGGTAAGCTATGTACAAAGGAATATTGTAAGTGGAATCAGGTTCGATGATTGTCATTCTAATATTGTCGTCGAATGGGTTCGTTGGCACGCCTATACAAGACAGTCCCAGTTTGTCCAACAACGATTTTTTATAGTAAAGACCCAGCGTATAAGAAGTTTCGTTTCGAAACTGCAATTAAAATATGAAGTGTGTCAAGTACTATGTCGCTTGGAATAAAATGGATGCTGGATAGTTTACCTGCAACGGTGATCGTACGGTGATCGTACGATGCAAATAATTATCTATCGTAGCGTCGATGACCAAATGATAGCGGACTTCGTGCCTGACCGGTCGCAGTGGTACCAAATTGCAGCCTTGTCGCATCGGACAATAGACGAGCACGTCTTCGAATCCTAAATTGAACAAGGAATCCGTGAAACTTCGACGTTCCCGTTGCATTGCTGCGTGTACAATTCTACAAGAAACGACCGATACCTTGAAAAGTAACACGCAACACCTCCCCCGTGATTGTTTTGTATATTCTGATGGAAGAATCGTCTTGAAATATTTCCTTGATCGGCATCGAGTGATTTTGCACTGTCGGATTAGGATCCGTGAACTCCATGTCATTCTCCGCCCATTGCGGACTACCATGTGCAGACTGAATCTCTGGTTCCGGGCTACTTGGAACACTCGCTGGTGAATCGATATTATGGTAGTCTTGGCTCGCTATAACGCGACTACCAGTCTTGTTATCTTCCTACAACGAAAGGAAATAAGGTTGAAATCAGATTGAAAAAGGCGTTCGGTGCATGGTATGTCTAGTGCACTGACATCTGTCGAAGCAAGCAGTTCTATTCGACTTTCGTGACCGATGGCATTCAGTAGATTCAGCTTCCTGATACTGGTAGGTACTACTGGTATTCCACTGTTGGCTTGATGAAACGCGTTTATAATAACGTCCGTGACAGCAATTAAGTTCGGGGTAACTATAAGATTCAGTTTCTCCTCCGTGGAGACGGTGATGTAGACTGCCATGTCGTTGGATTTAATCGACTCACGACCGATCGGACCAACTGTAATTAAACATTGTTATTAAAATAATGGTATCAATTCTATCGAATGCTATTTTCTCACAAGAATCCACGTTGCACTCTGGTGTCAATTCCAACCCCTCATCCTCGTTTGTGCTAGAGTTATCGCTGTCGCTGTCCTCCTCGCCGCTGCTGTTACTGTTAAACAAATAATTGGACGTTCTGGTCAACTTTTTCTGACCCTCGTCGTCGTCCGTGTCAGAATCTTCTTCGTACGGTGCATACAGTTCACTGTCTGAAATATTTGTAGTCACGGTTCAGTCGCGTATTCCGTTTCACCGAAACAAGAGATCGAGCTCTAATTGTGCGCTACCGTTTGGTTTTGATACAGCCAAATGATCCGGAGTTATAAAAACCATGTCCGTAAAATCTTGGTCGATGCTCTTCACGCCTTTCTTCTTGGTCTTCAGAGCGTCTTGCTTTATCTGCTGGTACGGATCGGTCCAATTTGAGTTCACCATGAAAGCTTCGCCGTGACGCATCTACGAATAACATAACATTAATTGATACCGACAAAAGATATTCATCTGTTTACTGACAGCAAAGAACAGACGGCTCTTTAATCAACCTTTATTATCAATTCCCATGGTCTGTAATTAGTATCATCGTCGGAGCACAAGTCGATCAGTGGCTCCCAGCTCTTGTAATCCGCGTTGTAACAAAACGCGTGGAGCTTCATGCTGGACTCCAAGGAGAAATTGTTGAACCAGTCGTTGATGGAGACGGTTACTATGTTCTCCACCTTGATAATTGGCAATCTCTCGGTCGAGTATTCGATCTCCAGCAACAACGAAATGACCAGAGGCTTTACATGGACAGTTACTATTTTGTCACTGCATTCGCACAGCAGATTCAAATCATCTGCAACATCCAAAGAAAAGATTGTCAATCTGGTCGGAGGCTCAGAATCCAATCAAATTTCGATTCTCACCATCGATGGTCTTCTTATAAGGTACATTCGATATTTTCTTCGGGGTCCACAAGTTGAAGTGCGCGTTAAAATCCTGATGAAATAACTTCTCTTCCGTTTTCACGTGCATGCTTTCCAGAAAGCTCGTTGCTTCGTTCAGTATCTAAAAAAGACGTTAGTGCATACGTGTATGACAACTGATCGAAGCATTCCAGTTTGTTGGTACTCACATCGATGAACGTGTGAATGATTTCTGCAGACAGGTGGATGTCGATGGCATTGACAGTGACGGTGTAGTCAGCATTGAACTCCGGCGCTTCTTCTTTCCTGCAAATCTCTATGTCGCAGGGACATAGTAACCAGCAAGGAGTCTGTTTCGCGTAATTTCCTTGTTTCTTTGACTTTGCACGAACATCGGTGAAGGTGCAAACGATCGAGGACGAGCAGCTATGCCTGCTGCTCTCGATGGTTACCTCTGCCTGCAGTAGAATCACATGAGAGTTGCCCGTCTTCAGCCCTCCAAAGAGCAAGATCTCTGGTTTGTGTATTCTCACAGACACAGAAGCATCTAGACACGTGAAACAACAGCTGTTATTGCAATTCCGTATAAATGGGAAAACAAACGATAAACGTACATGCGCAGTCGTGGCAGGTCAACACGTTGACTATCGAAATGCGGTCCCAAAATATTCCACAAAATTAAACGAACAAACTTATCTGTCAAGACATTTTTTTTCTCGCGTACGAACCGTAAGGTAGTCAACGTGTGAACATTTAAAAATCTTGCCAACCGATGCTTGTTACATATGGAGAGGGAGCAAAACAAGCTAAACAGAAAACCGCAATCGAAGCAACATGACGTTACAAACGCAAGTACCTGGCTCCTCCTTAAAATATTGTGCGTATTTTAATTTATCTCTCTCCACGCTGGCAATGTCCCTGTTCTTGATTTAAAAGAAACACGCATCGTGACAATAATTACGTTGTTGCCATAACGAATATCTTGGATGGCACGAAAAAGTTGTGTAGATCGGTCGATCGAATCGAATCGAAACGCGACTTTCTACTTACTGTTCTTTGATTGTTGCTCTCGTATCCGTGGTTAATGATTCCTTCCTCGACCTGCTCGGCTGGAATCGAATCCATGATGTACCGTGTCAAGTGCATCACAAATGGCACGGACAGGTTCATTCTGACCTCCTGGATGAGCGCGTCGAGACACTTCTCGCCGGCAGGCGCACAGGTGTACGCGATGTCAACGATAGGCGACATCGACACAGATATGCAGGATTCTGGATGCTCTCCGATCAATCTTGCAGGCGCCTGGATTATCCTTCGATGGAAAAAAAAGTAATAGCGTTAATACAGTTCGCTCTCCGTCGAATGTGCAGAAAATAGAATGCTACACAGACTTTCTTATAGCTTGAGAATCCTTCCTGGTATCCTGCAAAATGCAACTTTGAAGAGACAGCTTCATCTTCAAGGCCTTGTCGCTGTAGAACGCATAAGTGTTGATCAACTCGCCGAAGGTTAACCTGCATAGACCATGATTCAGGTCGCGAACCGGTGAACTCAACACCTGCGAATGAAAAGCTGCTTAGGACAAGCTTCCAAATCTTTTTCGACCAACCGACCTATTAAAACTTGCATCTTGTTTATTTCAATATGAAGAAAATAAAATGACCGAAAGCTCTATACCTCCTCCGAGTCCAAGAACAAATTTAATTGCAGCCCCTCGAGAGTTAGCTTAGCGTTCACCTCGCACACGGTATTCTCGTTCTGAGTGAGAAAGTCTTCCAGTTTCTGCACCATCATGTCCTGATTGGACTTGGTCAGTTTCTCTTCCACGTTCGACTGCGTTTCATTCTCGTGTATATCTTCGAACAGTACGATCTTTGATATGTTGTCTTTCCACACTAGAATGCTGGACTTGAGATCTCTTTGGCTCAGATTGATGTACACAAAATCCATAGATCCTTGCACATTGAACAATCCATATGTTTGAAACTCCATTGGGCTGCGATATTCGGTTTTTCTTTTAATATCAAAGTGGATATGTATCGGCTCTACTATCGGCTCCTGTGAATCAAAATTTCCATTATTATCCGTTGTAAGGAGCACGCTCGTGATCCACGAATCAATAATCAATTTTACTTGAATTTCTAGATCTCTACTAAGCGTCATGATCGCCCTCGACACGGTCAGGTTTTTCAGCTTCACCAGAATATTGTCGATTATCAGATGACTTCCATCGGTTTTAGAATTCTCAGTCGATTGTTCAACCTTTTTGAAAAAATTCTCCACCGATAAAACACCTAGAGAAATGAATATGTTAATAATTGCAATCGATCGATAATCTTGACTACCTGTTATTAGCGAGCACAACCTGTATTTAATACCAGAAGACTGGGAACATCTTTCCTTTGCGGTAGAAGGAATATAGGGCCTTGTATGTCGATAAAAATATGCAGCTTCGTAGCGCTCTTCTTAAACTCTTTGATGCCGTTTGTAACTTTGTCGATCAAGTAATTTTTAAATTGCATACAGTAGGTTGAAAAGAACGGCGCTAAAAAGTACTGTGGAACGAATCGAATTTGTAACTGTCGGTACTCGCAGGACCTTTCCAAGAATACGTGTCGAAGGTTTGTACCTTTAAATCGTACAATATTTTAGAAACGAGCACACAGTTCATTCTTCCAATGGAGAGCTTGAAAGTTCCATCCGACATCACGTCGTCCTTCTTGGTGTCGATGTCGGAACACGTGTATAGCCTCGGCATGTGTCTGACATATTTCAAGTCGAGCACTCTATCCTCATCGGTGGTTAAAAGCTTCAAATAAAACGAATTAACTTTAACACACGAAACTAGGTTTTCATCACCGAGGATTGTAAATCGAAGATCGTAGGAATTACTTTTGAATACAGAGTATCGTCGTGCAAGTCTTCGACGGACAGATGTCTCAAGTGCGCACGCAAAACCATCCTCTCGTTGGCGTTGTAGATGCAGTCGTTCTCCAAGCCGAGAACTTGTATCTCTAACAGATCCATGTCTTTGTCGCAGAATCGAACGACGAGCGCGCTGAGTCGCGCAGAATAATTCAACTTGATGGCACCTGGAAGTATGTAGATTCATCAAAGTTGGCAGTATTTATCTTTTAGCGTTGCAGCAGTCTGTTTCTCTGTACCTGGAGGAATGGGTGGATCGTTATTCTTTATTTTCCATTGCGCTATAGTGCGAAATATTTTCTCCGCGAAACTGATGAGATTATTCTTCTCGAGTGTACTGAAAACAATGGTGTTTTGTATTGAACATACTCTCCCTTGACACTAAGTTTGCGGGACCAGGCATTTTCATGAGGAATTATTCAACAAATTTATTTCTTCGGGTATATATTACTTAAAAAATGGCTAAAAATTTGGACAGACGTATTCTTGTTATTTTTATGCAGTAATGTGAAATAGTCACTGCTGGTGCTCCGTAAACCTAGTGTTGAGGTAATAAACGAATCAAATGCTTACTTGATCAAACCGAACCAGTATTCTCGAAGTTTCATTAGCGCGGGTCTGTGAAGATTTATGTGAACACTGAGAATATTTATGACGAGCGATCGCTCGATGCTTTTGAAGTGGGACTTGAAGTCGGGGCAGTTCGATTTTACCTAAAGAATTACAAGCTCTTAGAAGGATAAATAAGCGAATTATAATGATAGTTCAAAGTGTTCTGTACCTTACGGTACGATACGACAAGAACTTCGTGTGGCTCTTCGGTTGATATCAGCTCCAGGTAAGATCCT